>NC_063169.1:21967038-22277038 GCF_023159225.1 Perognathus longimembris pacificus | reverse complement strand
AGTTATTGAGTAAAACATAGAATTCCTGTTATATCTCTTCAAATCAATCAGCTGTATGAATGTGAATGTTAATAATGTGTATGTATGTGTGTATGTGTGTTTTCTTTCAGGGAAGTTGACATGTATACATATATTGATGGCTGAGATCAGAGAATCACAGTTTGAAACTAGTCCTAGCAGGAAAGTCCATGAAACTGTTATTTCCAATTAAAACCACCAAAACTCCTAAAGTAGCACTATGTCTTAAGTGGTAGAGCATTAACCTTGAGCACAGTAGCCTAGGGACAATGCCCAGGCACAGTGCACAGGATACCAGCAGGTGCTATACAAATAAAATAAAATGAAATAAAAATAAAAAAGAATAAAGGAAGGATAAAGGGAAAAACCCAGTGTAATTAACAACCAAATCATGAAGATGAATAACATGAGAAGAAAATAGAGTAAATCATACTGAAAACAAGTAAAAGGCATTAAAAATATATCTTGAAAAACATCCTTGTCCATCTATAATAACCCTGCATGTAAATTCAGGAAAGTTTTCAAATTAAATGCTACAGACTTTCTTTCAGTTGAAAGAAAACCCAAAGATATGTTGTTTATTAGAAACTGATTAAAGCAGTAAGCACAAACATACCAGAAAGCAAAAAGTATTCCATATAAGCAGAATACAAAGGGGACAAGAGCATTCTTTTTTTTTTTTTTTTTTGGCCAGTCCTGGGCCTTGGACTCAGGGCCCGAGCACCGTCCCTGGCTTCCTCCCGCTCAAGGCCAGCACTCTGCCACTTGAGCCACAGCGCCGCTTCTGGCCGTTTTCTGTATATGTGGTGCTTGGGAACCGAACCCAAGGCCTCGTGTATCCGAGGCAGGCACTCTTGCCACTAGGCTATATCCCCAGCCCAAGATCATTCTTATATCAAGCAATATGAACAAAATTTGCATTAATCAAGAACAAAACTATTATAAAATGACCAATTGGTTAATTCAGTAAGAATTATGATCATTAGGCTGGGGATATGGCCTAGTGGCAAGAGTGCCTGCCTCATATACATGAGGCCCTGGGTTCGATTCCCCAGCACCACATATACAGAAAATGGCCAGAAGTGGCGCTGTGGCTCAAGTGGCAGAGTGCTAGCCTTGAGCAAAAAGAAGCCAGGGACAGTGCTCAGGCCCAGAGTCCAAGCCCCAGGACTGGCAAAAAAAAAAAAAAAAAAAAAAAAAAAAAAAAAATTATGATCATTAAAAACATATTTCACCAAATTCCAAATAAATAAATTGTATAAGAAAAACATCATTTTCTCTAAAGGTAGATATAGAATACAATATAATACTGTGAGGTTTTTCACAGCTCATATCCATCAATGGATAAGCAAGTCAGAGAGAAAAATCAATAAAAGAAACAATAAAATTAAAAAAAAGTATATCAAATGGACTTAGCAAAAATTGGTGAAACATTTCATTCAAGAGTTGCAGAATACACAGTCTCTTCTTTTTTCATATGCACAAGGATCTGGAATAAAGTAAATACTAGGAAAAATTAAAAGAAATAAAAATAATATTCTATTATGTAGCCACTCTGAAAGCAATAGATCAATTTCACAAATACACAGCAATAGAAACCCAGAACTATATAATTTTTGAAGAAAATAAAGATTTTTTAAAAAACTTCTGGAAACAAATGCATTGGAAAACACTCTATCCAAGCTTATGGGGTACAGCAAAGGCAGTCAGAAGGCAGATATTTCTAGCAATAAATACTTACATCCAAACAAAGAATTCAAACAAAATTTAAGAATTCATCTCAACGACCAAGGAAGGCAAAAGCAAACCAAAGGTAAAATTGACAGAAAAAAATGAAGTGGGGGAAAAAACAAATGAATTAAAAATCACCACTAACACACCACCACCAACAACAATAACAGCAGTAACAAGAACAGGACACATACACACAAAAATAAATTTTTAGATTTTTAAAATTTAAAATTGTTATTCTAGAAGTTTATATACAGAAGGGTAACATTTACATGAATAATGAGTAATGAGTGCATTTCCTTTGGTACAGTGTCTTCTGTTCCTGCATTTTCCCCAGTCCCTCCCTCCTGTCCCCACATACAACGTGTATAGTTCACTTGCATCAGTGTCCAGTAAGCTACACTGACGTACTTTGTCACCCTTTTTCCTGAAGTTTTGTGCTCTCCCTCTACTCTCCTAAAGATATGCACATGAGTGCACATTATATAAGGTTAATAAGACAGAATCATCAGAAAAAATTAAAGTCTAATTCCATGAATTAGGAGTTCATTTCACACACACACACACACACACACACACACCCCACTATATATGTATATATATACAAATATATATACATATTAGACATTATTTTACATAAATATGAAGAATAATTTAGGCATTGTACCTTTGTAATTCTTCTAAGAGAGTCTTTTGGTCTCACTGTATGTGAGTTTCTAGAATCCTGTGTAATTTGTCCTATCCCAGTGCAATTTAGATCTAGCTGCCATATAACAGAGAGAACATCCACCACTTGTCTCTCTAATCCTGGCTTACCTCACTTAACATTTGTTCTAGTTCTATCCATTTCCCTTTAAATGAAATTGTTTTATTCTATCTAAGAGCTGTGTAAAATTCCATTGTAATAGGTACCACACTTTTTTGATCTACTTATCTATCTATTGTGGGGCATCTCAGCTGTTTCTGTATCTTGACAATTGAACATAGATGTGCAGGTGTCTTTATCATATCCTTACTCATGATGCTCAGGGTAGATGCCCAGGAGGGGTATGGCTGGATCGTAGGATATGTCTGTGTTTCGTTTTTTTGAGAAAATTCCAGACTGCTTTCCAGAGTGTTTGTAGTAGTTTACCTTCCCACCAACAGTGCAGCAGGGTTCCTATTTCCCCATATCCCACCAGCATTTGTTCTTTAATTCAGAATGTTGACCAAACTAACTGTTTTTCATTGTTGTTATTTAATTAACAACAGAATCAACAAACTTGAAGCTAGTCTATAAAAAAATTAGAAAAATGCCAAATAATATTAGAGATGAAAAAGGAGACAGGACAAAGCCAAATACACACACACACACACACACACACACACACACACACACTTACACACACACAGAGTTATTACTCATTAGGTTTTTTCCTTTTTTTTAAAGTTTTCTCTGTGTTTACTAGCATAGATGTACATGGAGCAATTTACACACACACACACACACACACACACACACACACACGTCCAATATGCCTGAATCAAGGGTCAGATTTACTCCCTGACTCTCAATGTCTAATTCTTTCATGAATCTGTAAGAGTCAAACTTTACTGATGATTCTTCTATTTTAAAGGATTTAAAAAGTATCTCATATACACTGAATTCTCTTGCAACTCAAAATTCAAGTGAAAGTTCCTCTTCCAGAAATGTGATTTTTAGTCAATTTAATCAAATAAATTTGAAAGTGCTTGTAGCACATAGTTAAGCTTTTTCCTCTTCTGCTTAAGCAATGTGAGTTTATGTCCAGAACCACAAGTGAAAGTTCTGTTTCTTTATTAACCACAAAACAAATAGATTGAGGGGAGTGGCAGCAAGAGCTTGTCAGGACAAATGAAGAAAGGACCTTTTCTTTTCATCTGGATGCTAGAAGTATGGTCTTTAAACCAAGGGACCTATTAGGGTTCAATATGCCATCCGATTATTAAACATTATTAAAAATCTAACAAAGCTTTTATCTAAGAATCTCCGTTCTGCTCTTGCAGAAGGAGCCCTGTTGCCATGGCAGTGCAGTGGATTCAACCCAAGTCAGATTCTTTTTGGAGAAAATCTGTACAAATAGTGAAGTTGCTTTCTGCATTTTCCAGGCTGTGTTGCAAATATTTTGTGCAACTCTTTGGTTTTGAAAACCTAGAAACTGGTACAAGGAAATTTTTTTGCTAATTCCATGTGTAAATGCTCAGAGCCCTTCTGGGTTTCTAGTTCTAACCTGCTTGTTTTTTCTTAGTCTGCCTTTTTAATTAGTTTCCAGACCAACAAAACACAAATGTACTCAGGTAGGTAGGTAGGTAGATATATTCTTTAAAAAAATATAATTCTTAGGTAGTTGTACAGAGGAGTTAGCATTTAAAAAATAGTTTATGAATGCAAGGTCTCTAGATCAATGGCACCCCTTGCCACATTCTCTCCCATCCCTCCTCTACCAATCCTTTCCCTCAAGCTTCTTAATTTATTTGGATAGATATTGAGTATTTGACCACATTTTCACCCTTTTCCCTCTTCATTTCTTTTAAATTTTTACTCCATTTTTCTTCTGTGTTATCACAAGCAACCCATAATCTGAATTTCTACAATGATGGATACACCAGATAACTCTCGCTTATAGAAATTTAAAGCAGGGACAACAAATCTTCTTTTTGAGGAACAACAATTCCAGGGTAGTAGTTCTTTGGTCTCCACAATAATCATTTAATGAATACTAAAGTATTGCTCTTTATTAAATGCTTTTCGCCCATCTAGAAGAAAATATTTGTATAAAATAAATTCTTATAAGTGATTAGAATGTTGTCCAGATAAATTTCATTTTCTAACATCACAATGTATTGTATCAGTTTTCACATGCAAAAATTGCGAACACCAGAGAGATGATATGAGGAAAGTTTCAGGTTTTTCAATGTTTTATTGTATGTTCAAAAACAATAATGTCAGCATCCTTCACCTCCCTTAACATTCATTTCACTCTGTCAATATTCTTGAACTTTTGTGTCGATTTTGAACATCATTGCTAACATTCTATTATAGTAATTTGTAACTAAATTTTATTCGAGCTTTGTCTCTGAAGTTACTTTTAAATATTATCATTGCACTCCTGGCTAGCATTCCTGAGTACCTGTATCTTTTCTTTTCTTTTTTCTCTTCTTTGTTAATAAAACCCAGGATGTGGAATCATAAACAGCATCAGGAATCTCCACGTGAGACAGTGGCAGTTTGTAATAAATGTAATGTACTAATTGCTTGCTGATTTTGTTCTATTTGGCAGGTGTTTTTTGAAGTACAAATACATTTTCATTTGTTGCATTAACATTTTACTTCATTGTAATTAAAAAATGAAATTCAGTAAAGATTAGACATTTAACAGAAAGAACGTGTCAAAGCAGAGGAGGGAAAATGTACTTAACTTTATTAAGTTGGAGAAACAGTTGTATTGCAAAAGGAGAAAACTGTAGTTCTAGGCAAAGCAAGTTTGGGCAAAGTGGGTGAAGACAAAGGTGAACATTTTGAATGGGTCTAACTAAATACACATCACTCTGGATTTTTTAATAGTTCTGTTACAGTTCATCTGCTAATGGCTTTGTTTTCTTTTTAAATTATTCTCTGAAATGTTGTAATTGGCAGATTGTTTCCTTAGGGCAGAATACAACAGGATGGAATTTTTTTTAATCCTTGAACAATGAAGTGAACAGATTGAAAAGTAAATAAATAAAACTAAATCATCTTAAGTATTTAAGGGATATATTGATCCACCATTTCATTTATATGTAGATTAAAGTTGACAATCAGAAAAAAATTATACAAGAAGGAAAAGGTCTTTGGTTGTCTACCTGCTCACACATATAATAAATACTGGCATATATGCAAACATATGTAATATATAATATGCACATAAATGTATCTACACGTATATAACCATATATGTATTATAGAAAGCCAAATAATCTGTATATATACACCTGTATGTGTCTGTTTCCTGTTTCATTTAACTATTAATTTACCTTTATTCTTGAAATTATTTCTCCATTTTTATAGTACTAAAGTTAGGATTCAGGGCCTCAACCTTGCGAGGTGGACATTCTACCTCATGTCATACTTCCAGCTCTTCACTGATTTTCAGATATGGTCTGGCTATTTGGCTTGGGTCTGGCATCAGACCATAATCCTCTTACCTATTCTAGTTATGTACCTGAGGATAATAGCACGTGTCTGTATGTTCCTTTTGTATTATATTGTTGAGATTGGCTTCACTAACTTTTTATAGGTAGACCTCAAACCCTTATCTTCCCATTCTCTGTCTTCTAAGTAAGTAACTGACAGTACAGGTGTGTACCATCATTCCCACATTTTCAATATGTGCAACTCAAAATAATTTTCGAAACATAACTTTCATTCATTTCTAAGATATACTGATATATCAAGTTATCTATGTTAAAAATATACCTACACATTGGATATGTGTTTGTATTTTCATTTGGAATAAGATTTTGTTTTTGATAAATGGCTTTGTAAATGTCAATGCTCTTACCTTTCCAATAGGTCCTACCATTTGTGAATGGGTAAGTAATGAAGCCTTATGTTCTCTTGCCTATATCATCATTTATTTTGAGGTGTCTCTTGTTTTGAATTTCTGAATCTCTTTAAAAGTGTATCTTCTAGATCTCATTAATTGCTAACATATTGCCTGCAGTGTTTATCCACTAGGACTGAAAGAAATGGATTTGCAGAGTCCCTTAAATCAACATTCTGTCTTCAGTATTCTCTCAATTTTATGGTGATTGAAATGTGTATGTTTCTCCCTTGGCCTATGTAAGTTTTTTTTTTTTTTAACTCTGATCCTTACACAATTTATGGACATGCAGTCATTTGTCTCTTAAAAGAATAAGAACTGGAATTGAGTATGCTGCAATGGACATCCTTGCCACAAAACAACATATTTAACTTTAAAAATAAAAGTCCATCTGGAAACTGCCAGAATCAACAGAAAGACATCACAACAAGGGGAACAGGACAAACTCCTTAAAAGATTTAAAAAAAACAAATTGTGGCAATTGAATTTGGGGCTTATGCTTTCATCCTCATTATATTTCCTTTTGGATTGGGGTAGTTCTAGGCAAAGATTTCAGTGTTGGCTCTTGTAGAGATTCCCCCCACCCCCTTCATGGAATATCTCCAGGGAATCTGTGACTGAGGTCCAGATCCAAGCCCATTGTAGTCTCTCTGCAGTATGAGACATATGGGACAGCAGATTTGTGCAGGATGGTGTGGTACAGATGCAGGTGATGATGGTACACTGTGAAGCTGAAGATAGCAGCTAGCAGAATTCAAAACTATCAGTGTCCCTCCTTGGTCTGAATTTTTTTAAGGAAAAAGAAATTCAATTTGAAAAATAAAGAAGATGGTGCTTGGAGAAAAGGAGTTCAAAATTGAAATTGTTGATGCTTCAATGAAATTTCAAGCTCAGTCAGGCATAAAAAAAAAAGAAAAGACTTGTGTCAATTGGAGAAATCAGACTTGGTAGGTATGGTGGTATTTGAAAACATGACTCTGAACCATACCAGATCCTTTTGAAAACACGACTCTGAGACATACCAGATCCTTTTGACCACTTGTTCAGAGCGTATGCATGTGTTTAGAAAGTGCACTGGTACTTCAAAGGAATAAAGGGGAAAAACAAAAATGAAAACTTAATATGAGAAGAAATGTACCCAAGGCCTAACTATGAAACTGTAACTTCTCTGTACATCAGTTTGACAATAAATAAGAAAAATAAATAAATTAATTAATTAAAAAAAAGAAAATTTCATATGCGAGAACAGTTTTGAAACTTTCCTTTATCAGGAGGAATGACAAGATGGTGTTTAAGTGTTGTAATTGTGTGTGAATTTGCATAAAAGTGTCTAAGTCTCTAAGTAAGAATAGAGACTTTCTACAAAATTGACAAAAATTGCCCATTAGAAAAACATAATATGAGGACACTGCTTGATCATTTTTTTATGAAATTCATGAAAGATAGTATGGAATTTGCAATTTGAAATGAGGTTTAGAGGACTTTTATAGCTTCTCAAGTTACTGCACCCAAAGTTAGATCATCAAGAAAGGAAAGACTGATATTTGACCAGTCAAAAAGCACTGGAGATATTTTCTTTTCAACTTCTTCACTCACTCAGCAATTTTTTAATGAAAACCATAGACAAATTACAAGAATACATGTAACAATATAGTATGTTAATATGTAATTATACTAAGCACAATATTAAACATTATTAATAGTATTTTAATAACTGATGGTCATAAAACTGTACATTCTTCTTTTCCTCTGGAATTAAGCACTAAAAATACTGTTGTCTTCTATGTGCCATGTCAGAGTAGGAACTTTCAGTTCCAATGGTAATTCTACTGAAGTAAACCTTTTTAGTTTCAGTTTGTTTTGTCCCAGAATAAATTTTTTCAGTATACTTTACTATTACATGTTTCAGTGTTGTTGTAATATAATTAATTTAATTAATTTGGCCAGGCACCAGTGGTTTGTGTCTATAATTGTTCCAATTTAGGATGCTAAGATCCGAGGATTGTGGTTCAACATCAGCTTAAGCAGGAATGTCTGTGAGACTTTTCGGTTCAATTGACAAAAAAAAAAAATAAATAAAAGATGGAAGTTGAGCACTGGCTCTACTGGTAGAATGCTAGACTTGATCATGAGACCTCAGACAGCATCTGAGATCAAGACCTAGGACTTGCACAAAAATATGATTAATAAAATCATTCTTTTTGATCCCAAATTGCTTGCAGTCTAAGATTCCAAGCACTTGGTTACAAATAATTCAACTGAAGATTTTTTTTTTAATTCTCCTAAAGATACAACAAAACAAGAAGAAAAAAAAATCTACTAAAAGTAAAAGCATCTCACACGTTTTGGAATTTAAAATTCAGGGGAATGTAGTTTTCATGAAGTCTTTTTTTTCTTATTTATTGTCAAAATGATGTAAAGAGAGGTTGCAGTTTCATATGTTAGGCCTTGGGTACATTTATTGTACTGTTTGTTACTTCCTTCCTCATTCTCTCTTCTCCTCTACCCCTTTCCCTATCCCCCCATGAGTTGTTCAGTTGGTTTACACCAAATGGTTTTGCAAGTATTGCTTTTGGACTGGTTTGTCTTTTTATCCTTTGTCTCTAGATTTTGATATTCCCTTTCACTTCCCTAGTTCTAATACCAGAATATACAGTATCCAGTGTACCCAGATGAGATACAGTGATAGTGTGGGGACAACCACAGGAAGGGGATACAAGAGGATCATCAACAATAGAAGCTACAGTTTCACATGGCATATTGAAAGTGATTACAACAGTGCTGTAACAGTCGTTTCCATAACATGGAGTTCATTTCACTTAGCATTATCTTATGCATTTATAGGGGCATAACTATTAGGCTCTTGTGATCCTCTGCTGTGACTAGCCTAAACCTGTGCTAATTATTCCCTATGAGGGAGACCATAGAGTCCATGTTTCTTTGGGTATGACTCACTTCAATTAGCATAATTTTTTCCAAGTCTTTCCATTTCCTTACGAATGGGGCTATGTCATTCTTTCTGATAGAGGCATAAAATTCCCTTATATATATATATGTACCACATTTTCCTGATCCATTCATCTCCTGAGGGGCATCTGGGTTGGTTCCATATTTTAGCTATGACAAATGGTGCTGCAATGAACGTTGTTGTGCTGGTGGCTTTAGTGTGTTTTTGTTTGTGGACTTTTGGGTCGATGCAGTTTTGTTTTGGAGGAATTTATTTTTTTAGTTCTGTATATATTTTAGATATGAGGCCTTTGTCCATTGTGTGACCAGTAAAGATCTTCACACTGCTAATAGAAAATAAACCATAAATAAGTGTGCAGACAACACTGTGGACTTGTCCTTATGGATACTTGGATCATCAAGTAGTATGTATTAGTAAATTAGTAAATTTTAATGCCGTATGCATGACTTATTTCTGTCATTAAATTCGGACAACCAAATAAAATGGGTAAGTGATGAAGGCTGAGGATAGAAAAAGACATCAGCTTCCTTTGAGCAAACATGGGGCAAGATTTCATTTACATAGGTAAGTGATGGTTCTGAAACTTTGCACGGTTTATTCAGCAAGAACTGACAATTTCATAAGGGTGTATCACAGCCACAGAAGTGGGGAACATTGTGCAGGTTTTGGGTACTTGTCAATGTTAAGATGAAGATGACACAAACATGAAGAAATGAGTAGAAGCAAGTGAACTTTGCTTTAACTCCAACATTTAAACAGCACTATTTGTTAACAATTGGCACTACTAGTTAATAATGAGTATACTAGAATATCAGGTGGTGGGAAAAGCAGATGTGTTTTTTTGTTGAAATATGTTAAATCACAAGTGATCATTAGCTTATTAAAGTTTCAGGGACAACTGTTGAAGATCTGGAAACAGATTTGAGAACTTTGGAAAGTGTATCTTCCCTGTGACTAATTACAGCTTCAGCTAGTATGGAATCAGAATCATTGGGACTTTATTGACTTTATCCCAGAATCAGAATCACTGCAACTTTACTAATTTTATACAGGAGCGGGAGCATTTCTCATGTCCCAGAAAACCCTTTAGACCAGCATGGAAATACAGAATGGGAAAGAGTCTAATTATCCTCAAGGCAAAATTTTACTTTTGACAGTGTGGTAGAGGTAGTTAGAAATGGACTCAGCTTGCCAACCCCTCAGGCAGAATATACTAGAATCGTGTCTTAATTTGTTTCCCTTATGGTCCATAGCAACTGACTTTACTGCCTAAGATGTGCTAGTCTGGTCAGAGGATTCAAATATGTTGTCAACTAAATGTCCCCATGTTGCTATGCAGCTATTTTTTATGTGCAATTAATATACAGATCAGTAGATTCTAAGTGGATTATGGTCCATCATGTGGGTCTAGGTAATTAGTTGAAGAATCTTAGAAGTAAAAAGGTAGAGGTCCCCAGAGTATGAGTGAACAATATCTGGAGATAACATTTGAAGTGCTGCTGTCAAACTAACTCTTACCTGGGGCTCTAGTCTGCTAGGTTATGGTACATAATTTGGACTATAAAGAAGAAGAGAAAAAAAATACTACACATATGAATCTTATGTTTTCTGTTTCTTTGGAGAATACTGATTAATACATATATTTGTCATATATTTGTACCATGAGTAGATCTTAAGGAACAGACTCTTAGGAGTAAGTTTTCTGAATTAGTTCTGTGGTTCCTGGAATTTAGTCTATCATTTAACTAGGTTTAAAAGTGCTTGTCACTCTGTTTCTAAGAAGAAAGAAAACAGAACATCAATATTCACATAGTTTGGGAGACCAGCCTCTGGGCAACTACCCAGAGCATTTTTCTCAAACTAATTTGGGGACTTATTTTATATGTGAAATAAGAATAGTATTGTCTATTTAAGAAAGTTGTCATGATGAAGGAAGAAATAAAGTGAAACCTCTGGAAAATCTGACCTGATAAATGCTTAATAACTGATTATTCAGTATTCGGTGATTGATTTATCACTATGGATTTTGCTGTTAGCTGTGTTATGTACTTTTTGTTATCAGCTCCACAATGTTTTCTAACAACTTACTAATTTCAAGGACTATATAAATCATGTTAGTTCAAGGTGAGAAAATCATAACAAGCTCCACATTTCAGATCTTTAAAAGTTACAGTAGATGAAAAAGGGCTTGAAGGAAATTGCAAACCTTGTATATGTTTTAAAAGAGGAGTAATATAAAACACATTTCTTGAGAGAGGAAATAATATGACTTGTTTGTCATGGAGGAAGTTAGCTGGATGAACCATGGAAAAATAGCAGTTAACTATTTGCTAAAGCCAGAGGAAGTAAATACTGAGTGTGAGAGTGTGTTTACAGTTCTTCCAATAGGTTTAAGTTGATGATTAACTTGCCACTCTACAGGACCCTATGAGATGCCAGCATGGTATCCTCTCTCAGAATCTTGAAATTTGGAAACATTTTCATAACCTTATTACCAGCACTTAGATCATTTCCTTGCTCTTTAAAACATTCACTTTTACAGTCAGAAATTCAAGAATTCAAGTTCAAAATGCTAGATGTTCTACAAAAACAATTGTTTTAAAAAAACTATAACCACTAACAACTTGTTCCCCAAACGAAAGAGCACATAAGTTCTTTCTTCTTTGCCAAAAGTGTTTTTTTATTCCTTTCTCTAATAATTTTAAATACTTAATATTAGAGTTGGATGATAACAGAATTGTTACTTTAATTACATTTTAAATACTAATTACTATAGCCTGAAGAAGTTATTATGTTTAAATGTCAATATCACATTAATTCTGGGCAACTCAGGAAAATCAGGTGAGATAATAGAAATGGACTTCTAAAACCACATGCTCGGGATTCATACCTGTAATCCTAGAAACCCAGGAGGATATAAAGCCATTTGAAGCCAACCAGGGCAGAAAAGCCAATGAGATTCGCTCTCCAATTACACAGAAATTATCCTAGTTGGGCTAAGTACATAACTCAAGTAGTAGAATACCCACCATGTGCAAATAAAGCTCAACGAGAATGGGGCTGGGAGTTCAAGCCCTTGTACTGGAAAAAAATGGACCTACAAGAGCATACATTCATGTATGGTTAAATTCTAACTTTTTATGAAGAAATGGGATGTTTTACTTTCAGGTCAAATGAAACAAATACATACGTACATAAATAAAAGAAAAAAATTATTTTTATAAGTTGCAGAAAGCTAAATATAAATATAGATGATTATAGATCATGAATTTCAATTAAGATAATCAAAATGATATTAAACTCCTATGAAAGAAAAGCACTATCTGATAATTGTTGACAGAAACAAAGAAAAGGGAATGAAAGGATGAGTATTGAGTAACAGGATGGACTATTTTGTTAAACTTGAAGAAAATGCATGACAGATTACTGTGTCAGATATTTCAGCTCTTGGGGTCAAAAACGGTAACATTAGAAAGCAAAACCTTCTCCAGTGTCATCCTTCACATGCAATTGACTTTCTAGTCATGCCATTAGCATATTCTACAATTACTTGATAGAAACTTTTGCATTTCTTTCATCATGAGACCTTTGCATTTTTTAATAAGGCAGAAATTATTATGAAAATTGAATTCTATACTCCATTTGTGAACTGGGCATTTTATTTGTATGAGAGGGAAAAAATTTCCAATAGTCTGTGAATATTATGACCCTTGCTTTTCCATTTTCATATTTTGTCCTAGGAAGTGCATCAGCATACTTATTTATTGCATTCTTATTCGAAGTTTATAACAGCAAAGCAGTAAATGTAGATTTATAGTTCAGTTTTTCTAAACTTTTATGCTTCTTCATCCGCCTGGGCATTCAGAGAACAGAGTTCTCTGTCCTTCCTTCCTTCCTTCCTTCCTTCCTTCCTTCCTTCCTTCCTTCCTTCCTTCCTTCCCTCCTTCCTTCCCTCCCTCCCTCCCTCCCTCCTTCCTTCCTTCCCTCCTTCTTTCCTTCCTTCCTTCCTTCCTTCCTTCCTTCCATCCTTCCTTCTTCTATCATTTCCTATTCTTTTTTGTTCATTAGGTCTTGTTCTTAGGTCCTGGGTGCATCCCTGTAACTATTTTGCTCCTGGCTAGTGCTCTATCACTTTGAGCCACAGCTCCATTCATTGTTTTTAGGTGATTAATTAGAGATCAGATACTTTCTGTACCTGGTTGGCTTCAAAACATTGTCCTCAGATCTCAGCCTCCTATAGAACTGAGATTACAAATGTAAGCCACCAGTCCCCAGTGTCAGGAACTCTTTTTTACACATACATATGTGAGCAGCCCTGGCTGTGGTCCTCTTAACACATTTAAATAATAATAGAGATAATCACTAAAGTTCTGATAATCACAAATATTCTGCAAATACACAATGAATTGTCACATCTAGTGATTGACATTACTTTGCCTTTAGGAACTGAATTTTACATCATTTTATATCACATGCATTAACTATGGATAAAAATAAAGGATTGTCAAAATACGTTGAATATAGGGAGAATATTTCCATTAGTGAAAACTCTCTTTGAGCTGCTGCTAACCGTTTGTTGTCAGCAGTAACTAGATATTCATCTTGTAATAACTGATTAGTTAAAAAATAAATACACTCAAAACATACAAGCAATTAGATACTATTTTGAAAATTCATAAAAAGACAGATTTCACAAGAAATATCCCTTCACTTATAGTGTATATACCAACCATATACCTACATCTAATTTTACTAAAAATGCGTATCAGTTTGGATGTTGGTAGGCAATCTTTACAACCATTTAAAGTACAACTAAAAATTATCAATTTATAGTAATGTACTTGAAGAATATGTATATATATACATATATAATCAATGCAATTTATTTTAAGAAATGCTTAAATCAAATGCACCACAAAAATCATTAAGTAAAGAATTCTTGACTATACATGCTATTATTGCGAAAGAAAGATGCATTTTATAGTTGTAGGTTACCAGCTATAGTTAAACAAACAACATTTACTTTCACATTGACAATGAAACATTCTTGTTTATAATTAACTGGCTCAAGTCTTATGGTAAGAGTATATGGATTAGGTACAATGGGAAATAGAGTTATAACCTCCGCATTTTTAAGACATTAAACGGAATGAGTCATTGGGCTTGGTTACCACCAAGATGGGAGCATTGTAAGGGAAGTTAGCAGGCACAACAGCCCTTTTCTTAGCAAATCTTTCAGAATTGACTGTAATCCCAAAAGGCTGCAGTGAGGAAGGGGGTATTGAGATTGCAAGAGAAAATGCTGAGGGACCCTTAGGGAAATATGGATGGGAATATGATGTTTGGCAATAGAAGGGTTGTGAATTTCCCAAACCGAGGGGTCAACTATGGAAGGTGTGGGGAAAAAAATCCTTGTCGCACTCTACAGTTGGAAGGGGCATAAAGTAATGGAGTCACCAAATTGGTCAGAAGGTCTCTGCCTAGTATCGGGACAGGACAGCCAGGAATGACAAGAAAGGAGTGACAAAAGGTCACCATAGAAAAAAGAGAAAGGAGGTGGGGGGCGGGGGGCGGGGGGAGGGATTGGAACGAACCTGTAAGATTTACTCTCCACTATGGAGGTCTCAGCTAATTAGGTCAGGCCCCAAACCACCAGAAATGAAATAGGCGTACCTGCAACTGTGATTGTTACCCTGGGATCCTATATGATGCATGTGGTTGGGGTTAGGACTACAGGACATTCTCAATCTTCAGCAGCCAGTCCCCGAAAATGGACGGAGGGTGCTAAGGCATGGTGATGGCCATCATCTAGAGAGGACAATGCCCACAGCCCAGTGCCCCCACTCATAGCACCTGGGGCACAGCCCGGTTGGCTTCTGTGGTTGTGGGCAGGCTGAAGTTCTGTGGCCATTCTGACCACATCATAGCATGGCTTGGAGAACCCCCCCTTGGTTCTTTTTTTTGGGGGGGGGGCAAGATCCCCGTGCCCCTCCTGACCACATCAGTAACAGAACCTGGGTGGTCTCATAAGGTAAGGAAGGAACAGGTTGCAAGGCCTGAGTTTGGTGGGTATTTGTCAGCCTCTAATACTTTTGGCTTTGTTCTCCCTGACATGGTATATCTTAAAGGCTGTCTCCAAGGCTTAACCTGGGTTTTCAGCAGCCCCTTATCTAATTGTATTAGTTTGGCCCAAGTATTTGGGGCTGCTTGCTTAATAAAATGAATCATTAAAAGGAGTTGGCCATCCACATGAACGATTATAATACCCTGCACCCCAACACCCCAAGCAAGGGAAGGAGGGTGGGGCAGGGCAGAATCCCTAACTGACTTGGGAAATGTATCCAGAGTGAGCTCTAGAGCCTGGGCCTGGGGCACATGTGGAGCCAAATGTGTCTACAAAGCACTGCACCATGACCTCCAGGGAATCCCCAAACCCGCCATCAGGTGAAGGGTCTGTGTCAGTGGGGTCAAGGGCATTTCCATCCTGAAAGGGGACAAGGGGAGCCTGGAGGGGAAGAAAGGCAGCCCATGGAGGAGGGCCCTAGCTTTGGAAAGTGCGAGAATGAGTAACTAGGATGAAGGAAGTTGCCAAAGTGGGAGCATATGGAGATGGCTTGTCTGCAGGGCCAAAGAAGAACTTGACAATTTTGAAGAGGAATCCTGAAGAATTTGAGGCTGGGCCCCTCCCATGATGAGTGACCAATGGAGCAGATGCTAGAGATCCACAGGAGACCCCAGAGGGTCTCTGATCAACTAACACAGAAGGACAACAACAAGAGGGATCGTCAAAACACAATTGCTGAGTCCCTTGGCCTATCCAGCCCAGTGTGTGTGTGGAGGGAGGAGGGAAGGGAGACTCGAACGTGGCACCAAGATATATCCAGCCCACTAGCCTAAAACCAAGGGAACTTGGAGCCCCCAGTAACTGGAAATGGTCATTCAACCTGGAAGAAGGGAAAATTGGTTGCTGGTGGATGGAAAAAGAGCACTTGGTCAAGGGAAATCATCTCTGGCGTTCTCTGGGTGGGCCTGAGACAGAGAAAAGATCCTCGGAGCAGCTTGAGTTCTCGGAGAGAAGAGCAAAATCACCAGGGAAGCTTTGATCCAAGTCATAGCACCAAAGAAAGTTCCAGGCAAGAGTACCACATGGACACCCAGTCACATACAAAATTTATTGCCAGCAAGCTGATAAGGTTGTGCCTTTCGCACAGGGCACAAGGCTTGGGTTTTTTTTTTTTTTTTGCAAAGGAGGTATCTTTCTGGTAAGGGCGGGAGTACTCTACAGTTGTAGCTGGGGCCAAAGATAGCAGATAGCCTTGGTGGGGTTTACTGACTGCAAGAGTTGTGGTTAGGTCTGGACAGCGGCTTTGGAGAGCCAGGTGGGAGTTAACAATTGTGGCCAGGCCTGGTCTGGACACCTGATTTCCTGGAAAACAGCTGAGGAACTAAGGTAAAGGTTGTTAAGGCAAAATGTCAGGGACATACTAACATGTACTCATGGATGATGGAGATTTGTGGATTCAGATATTAATGGTCCAATTCTAATACAATGAAGAGATACACTCCCTTAAAAAATTCAAAAATAAAAGGAAAAACAATTCAAAATTAGGAACTCAAATTACATACAGTATTGAAGACAGTTCACAAAATCAGGTGCTCAGAGTCTAGGTCTTTAGTAGATGCAGAGCTCATATCCAGTGACAGGGTCTTCTACTCCCCTCAGTAACTGACAGCACATATTTATCATTAGCCACATGCCTTTGTCAACTCTCTGTAGTTGTTTGAGTTGATCAGTTATTCTAGTAGCATGGAGCACATGTCTCTTCATCTTTGTGTATCAGCTGCATGAACAATGCTAACACATCACCCTAGCAAGCACAGTGGTGCCTTGCAGTATACAGTGGTAGTGTTGGCTAGCTCTCACTTATTTGGGAGATGTTAGGAACTATGTAAAGGGAGAAATTCCAGCCATTTGTAGTATCCTAAAATATTTCTGAAGAGTGATCCCAAGAATATTCTTGAACACTAATAAATTAAAATAATCTTTTCTTATAATTTTGAAAAATCTATGTGTCATAATCTCCTCTCAACAGATAGCCCCCTTTAAAATGTTCTTGATTATGCGCTGTCACATTTTTACTATCTTCAGGAATTTTGTCAAAAATATCATCCTTATTTTCCTTCCACATTAGTGTTGCTAGTCAAAAATTGAAATGAAGATTTCTGTTATTTTAACACAGTCAAATCTTCACACAATCATTCAGCAAATATTTCTGAGTTTGACATATATGTTTGAAACAAATGCCTTCTAATAGATATTTATTAAAGTTGGAGTACAGATTAAACTCTGCAAGGTTAAATGACAAGGTTAAGTGTCTCATTTTGCAGCTCTTTTATACCTGGTGGGTGTTAAGGCTTTCCTAATGATAGGATTAAATATGGTTTCTAGCTACAAACAGTTGCTTGTCAGTCCCAGTAGGTTAGGCTCTATATTCTGTGCTTATCACAAGCAGAGAGGAAATAACTTTCTCAGTCTTTTGTGAGTCTTTTAAAATGCACAGACTTTAGGGAAATCATATTTTCTTGAAGGAAATGAGGCATGACCAATCACACAAAACGTGAGAAAATCCCTTGATAGATGACCTTTGCCACATGTTAAAGAAACTGTTCAGTGGCTGAGGTTTCATGGATTTCATGCATGGAAATCAGATTTTCTGGCCACCAGTGCTGTTCAGTAAATAAATAATCCATCATTGTGTCAAACAGTTGAAACATGGAGATAGTGCCCTTGCTATCTGAATAGACATTTCGAGTTAGTAAGTTATGTAAATGGTTTCCATGTCAGCAGTGTGTGAGCAGTGTTCTAGTTTTCACTATGTAAAATAAAACCACTTAGCTTTAGTGATGTTAACTTAATGGTGAGAACATTTCTTTGAATCTGCCTACACCTCTGAACTCACTGATGCATAGTAAAGGCAAGATGAAAGTTCCCACCACAAGCATTCTGTGGTGTGTCAAGGCATTTTCCTAAGTCTTTAGTAGGCAGTTTCCCTGACAGTGTTACACACACCTGAACATAATTCATTTAAAAAAAAAGAGCAAACAAAAAGAAAACACAGAGTTCTGAATGTATGTTGGCATGATTCTCACTGAAACCTTTTTATTTACATGTAAATTATGACTGTAGTATCACGTTGGTTAAAATGAAGGTCCTTGGCAACTAATTATTGTTTTTCCTGAACAAATCACACATATTTGAGACTCAATAAAATATTTTTACTGACTGAACCAACTTTAGTTTTTTCGTACGCTAATTCTGTATTGATTTTTGCTTTAGTGCTTGTTTGTATTGGTTGCATTCAAACACACACACACACACATCTGTTATCTCAGATTTATTTTTCACTAATGGACTGCTTCAAGTTCACATTCTTATTCTTAATCAGAAAGGAATATGCAACTATTCAAAGTATGTTTTTGACATTAAAGAAAACATTTTGTTGCTTTAAAGTGAACTCTGACCCACTCCCCTGATTGTTAAAGCACTTTCTTGCTAAATTGTCAGACCCTTCCAGCACAACAAAAAGCCTGTTTCTACATAATCTCTCAGCTCTTGAAACCGAAGATCAGTTATGTTAGTCCATGTTCCTCATACAAAATTCAGAAGAAGTAGATGTTCTTCCAAATGAGAGGCTTTAGAACAGAAAAAGTACTGGCTTTATTCTTTTACAGATTTTCAGTGTCATTAGAATTGTAGGAATAAACTAACACACATGAGGACTCGCATAAAAAATGGAGAAACAAAGGAGGAGATGGAAGACATATGTGTAACACATCTATTTTTATTTGAAATTATTTTGTCAGAATGTTTTTTTCCTATATTTTACTCAAAATTAGGCACTACAGTAATTTGCAGGAAATTTACTATCAGGAATTTAGCAGATACCTTTGAAAAAATTTTAATATATCTGGTCTAAAATTCTAAAATATCTGGTCATGGACTACATATATCCATGTGTACCTGTAAGAGTACAGTAGAAGTGAACAATCCCTATTGCCTAATGTCTTGATAACTGCGGTGACATCATAGCAACATGTTTGTGCTAATGCTGGCCTAAATAAACATGATGCATTACCAGATTGCATGTAAGGATGCACATGAACTGAATGAAGGTATGCACATGAACGATGTAGAGAACACAATACTTGGTAAATGTAATAAATGATTATATTCACTAGACAATTATTCAATGTAGTTTTCTTTTTCTTCTGACAAATACTTGGTCTTATTATATAGTTTATTCATTAATGGTTGATGTTCTAACATTTGAGCCACAGCTGTACTTTGGCCTTTGGGGTAGTTAAAGGTAATAATCTTAGGGGCTTTCTTTCCCCAGCTGACTTGGAACAATTATCCACAGACCTCTGCTTTATGAGCAGCTACAACTTCATGTGTGTGCTATCAGCAACTGACTACATTATAGTTTTAATCATTACTTTAGAATAATTTATTTCTATAAAGACAAAAAAGATGCTTAAGACAGCATATTATGTTATAAAAAATAGCCTTAGACATCTAGGGTTTACTTCCTTCTCTACATTGTATCAATATGAAAAGTCTAGCAACATAATTACTTCATCTAGGTATTTGTAAGTACACTTGTTTTGGTTTAGACATGAAATGTGACTCCAAACTCTCTTGGCTCCCAACTGATGGGCCTTTAGGATATGGATAGATCAACAAGGTCTAACCTCAGTGGATCAATCTAATGATAAGATAGCATTAGTAAGAGGTGCGGTCACCAGAAGGTAGGATATTGATTGATCAGAGGTGAGCAGCTACTGTTACATGATGATGACACCTCAGCACAGGTTATAACAGTGGAGCAAGCCAACCATGGAATGAATCCTCTGAACCCACAAGTCAGAAATAAATCTTTCCTTCTTTCAGTTGATTTCCCTTTGGTTTTGGTGTTTTATCACAGTGAGAAAAAGCTACAATACAACTGACATTTGTACAACACAGTACACACTGATATTTGTACAACAAAATTACCTAACAGAACATCTTTCTCTGACTTGTCATGTCCTTATGTAATTCAGGACTTCACATGGAATATTCAGGGTGCAGTTGGTTCAGAAAACAGAAGCCACTCTAGGGAGTTACAGTAGAAGAAAATATAAAGTAGAGAATTACAGGTGACTTTAGGGCTTTCTCAGGCAGTGGGAGGTAAAAAACAAGCAATGCCATTTTTAGGCAAAATGGAAGTGCAGCCACTAGAGCAAAGCATACACCAATGATTGTATCCATATGACAGCATCCAAGATAGATATTTCACAAGTGCTATGGAACCACCTGGGTGCTGCCAAAGTGTCTGCTGCTGCTTTGGCACAAAAATTAGCAATCCTGAGGTAGACCTCCACACAACAGCATGTACAACTGCCCATGGGAAATAAGGACACTTCTCTCTTGCTTTTAGAACATAACATGGAATGATACAAGGAAAAAATCTGGAACAGGAACTATTGCAGAGATTACAAAGATGAAACTAAATTGGCAAAGAATTTTGAAATTAATCATAGCAATTTTAATGGCTTCTTCCTATGTTGAACTGTAGTAGTTTAATCTTGATATATTTTCCTATGTATCAATGCTGCCACAATCATGCAAAAAAAACAGGCTTTGTACACTATGTTCCCCTGACCAGATGCCTTCAAGTTCTAAGGTTGTCACTTCATGACTTGCTCTGATGGTGTCCTAGAAACATTCTGAAGTGTCTGTGTGGCTCGTGGAGACTTGGCTAATCTACTGAACTCTGAGCTTTAGAGAAGATTTGTGACTTGTGGTCCATCTTTGTGGGGTTCCCCATCTGCTTGATAGAGCATAGCCTTTTGTGTGCTTCTTTGTGATCATGGCTTATAATTTGATAACTTTCTCCAAAATGTGAGTATAATAAGCTGTCTGCAGAATTTTTTCTGTGTCCCTCTATGATGATAACTGGTCAACCATCAGCTACACACACACACACACACACACACACACACACACACACACACACAGAAATATTATTTTAAATAGTTTCTGTAAATATTATTTCTATGTTTTGCTAGTTTGGTGTATTGGAATATATATATATATATACATATATATATATCATGAGAATATATATATATATATATACGTTATTGTTTAAAATCCAGAAAGAAATAATATAGATATAACATATTTTACTTCAGGAATTAAAATTTTGATTTTCAAAAGTAAATATGATAAAAAAAATTTAAATTTTGAGTTGGGTTTAAGAATGTGAAACTAGCACTAAAATTAATGACATTGTTTGACAGCCCCATTCCTCCAATATTACCTTATGTTAATGCATTCTATGAAGAACAAGTTGAAAGGAAACAAAAAATATGCATGTGTACTGAAGATGAAGATGTTGCCATGCAGATGTTTGTTGATAATCAACTTAGTGTGAAATTACATTGTCACAAAAACTAGAAAAAAAGAGTAAAATAAAGAAAAAACCCTCTAGGCAATAATTGTGGCCAACTCTTTCAATTTTTACACATTTCCTATACTGACATGTGACATAAATAAATATTTTTAGTGTACACAATAATATTTTTTCATTTCTTTATTGTCAAATTGCTGTACAGAGGGGTTACAGTTTCATACCTAAGGCAGGGCTTTACATTTCTTATCCAACTTGTTAATTTCTCCCTCATTTTCCCACGCTTTCCCCCCCTCCCTATTTTCTTCCCCCCATGAGCTGTGCAATTGGTTTACACATATAGTTTTGTAAGTATTGCTGTTGCACTGGTTTGATGTCTTATCCTTTATCTCTCAATTTTGATATTCTCTTCCCCTTCCCTACTTCCAATATACTTATATACATTGTCAAGGTTAGCAAAATCTCTTACAGTGACACCAAGGATAAAACCAAGGGAAAGAAAGACAAAAGAAAAAAGACAAAATTTCACATGGTATGTTGAAAATAATAGCAACAATATAAACCACTTGTTTCTATAACTTGGAGTTCATTTCACTTAGTATTATCTTATATGTTCATAGGTACATAGAAATTGGACTATTGTGATCTTCTGCTAGGATTATCCTAGACATGTACTAATTATTCCCAATGAAGGAGACAATAGAGTCTATGTTTACTTGGGTCTGGTTCACTTCACTTAGTATCATTTTTTTTCCAATTCTTTCCATTTCTTTACAAATAGGGCAATGCCACTCTTTCTGATAGAGGCATAGAATTCCATTATGTATATGTACCACATTTTTTTATCCACTCATCTACTGAGGAGCATCTGGGTGGGTTTCATATTTTGGCAATGACAAATTGTGCTGCAATGAATATAGTTGTACTGGTGGCTTTAGTGTGGTCTTGCTTATAATCTTTTGGGTAAATGCCCAAAAGTTGGGCTGCTAGGTCATAGGGGAATTCTCTGTTTAGCCTTCTGAGGAACTTCCATACTGCTCTCCAGAGTTGTTGAACAAGTTTACATTCCCACCAACAGTGTAGCAGGGTTTCCTTTTGGTGATGTCCCCTCCAGAATCAATCATTATTTCTTTTTCTTGAAAATGGGCATTCTTATCTGGTGAGGTGGAATATCAGAGTTGTTTTGAATTGCATTTCTTTTAAAAATCAATGTGTTTTCTATATGCCAAAAATGTGAAGAGTGAGGCTGAAATCAGGAAAACAACTCCCTTTGCAATAGCCTCAAAAAAACATAAAATAGTAAGGAATAACCCTAACCAGAGAAGTGAAAGACCTGCATGATGAGAATTTTAAAAACCTGAAAATGGAAATTAAAGCAAAAATGGAAAAAATTTCCCCCAAACTAAATTCCTACCAAACAAATAGTCAAAGATTCAAGTGCCCTGTCACCAAATGGGCTAAAGACCTAAAAAGTCTCTGAAGAGGAAACGAGAATGTCCAAGAGACAGATGAAGAAGTGCTCTACATCAGTGACCATAAACACTTTTAAATGAAAGGATTATAACTGAGAAAAATCCTTAAGCCACCACTCATATTTAACGAATTATAATTAAACTTTTTAACAATAATAAATATTTTAATAAATAATAATTATATTTTATCTTTATATAGAGAAATGCATAAAGAGAAATTCTATTCAAAATCTTATAGAAAACTTTTCTTGTAAAGGAAATAACAGGGATCTATTACATTTTCTTCAAAATACAGATGTCTCATTATTCAGGATTATGGTTTTTTTTATTCTTTGTTAGTAACTTTTCAGCTTACTAAGATTAAAGCATACCTGTCAGGAGAATTATATAGAAAGTTTAGGCATATAGTGCTTTCTCAAATGTCTCCTTAAATCATTTTACTTAGGATGATATACGTTTTCTAGAGATATTTAAACAAGGTGGGAAAATGTTCATTTCTTTTCACAAATGTTAATTTTATGCCAACATTCACCTTTGTCAGTTGTGAGGCTTGAACTTATGGCCTGGGCACTGCCCCAAAGCTTCTTTGTGCTCAATTCTAGTGCTCTACTACTTGAGCCACAGAACTAGTTCCAGTTGTTGAGTAGATTTTTGAAGATAAGAATCTCCAACTTTTCTGTCTGGAAAGATCTCAGCCTCCTCTGTAGCTAGAAAAAAGGCATTAGCTACAGACACCGGGCTCCCTTATGCCTTTTTAAAGAAAATTGTCTACCTTTACTCTTTGAATGCAATAAGAAATGCAGTTTCTTTCAGATTCTGTATATAAGTTTCAACATGAAAAGCTATGACTCGAAAAATAAGTAATAAATAAACAAATGCATAAATAAATCAGGAGGATCCAGCCTGTATTCAGTCCCCTAGAGAATCCTTGAATGGTGTGACATCCTGGCAGGAAAGACTTTGTGAGGAATCTGATAGCATGTTATTAAAAACATGCTTGCACAGATTAACGTTTTTCACTCTGCCATGACTTATACAACTTCTAACAGCCACAAGTCCCCTAAACCAGACCAGTTAAGGAATCTAAATAAGTCTGCATAGTTTTAAGCTTTCTAGCTTTGAATGTTTGCTTTGAAATTTTGCCAGAACTCAACTGCAAAAAAGTTACTTTGAAACAAAATTCATGACACAAGAACTTGTGTTGGAGGTGTTCAATACAGCCAATAATGATCTTGACCATTCTTCCTACCCACAGCCATCACATATGGTAACTTTGACTTACTAATTCTCAAAAGATAAGATATGTAACATCCTGGCTCCAATATTTATTTATTTTCCATCTTAACACACTAGGGCTTTGGAGAATGTCCAGCTTAAACAGCCAATTTCCTTAATGGCATATGGCATGTGTCCATGAGTAAGACAGCATAAAGGGGAAAAAAAACAACAAAACAGTTTGTGAGTGCTTGAGAAGTAAATTCCCCAGTATCATGTTCCCCTTATCCTTTTTTTTTTATTTGATGAGATGCCCATATCAAAATTCTGGGCAAAAGTCTTCTGACAAGTTTCTTTTTTGCCAGTTTCCTACTAGGGCCAATTCTACTTCCACAAGCTTTTCTGGACCTTTACATAAACAAATTTCTCCTCATAGCATGGGGTTAATTACAAAGACATTTTAATGTCAAGTTATATTCCTCATTTTAATTTGAAGAATTGCATTTTGCCACCAAGATAAAATAAAATCCTATTACATATGTTTTTCCTCCTATCCTAAATTGGACTTATATTTTCCACTCAAAACAAAAAAAAATTCCTTAAGTTTATGCCATTAGGTAGCAAAGAGACTAACACATGCACAGATTTATTGCCCTCAGTTCCTCACAATTTTCAAGGTAATATCATCCCTTTATTAGTATGCAGGTCTGGCACCTGTCAAAATATTAAGGGTTGTGCATGTTGCTTGTAAGATTCATCACTGCCAATGAAAATACTTGATTAAAAATTCTTATAAGGGAGAGGCAGGTAGATATATTCAGTAAATATATACAAATGACTTTCATGAACTGAATGTGTTTCACACAATAAGATACAGAGTTGCATGTACCCAGTAGCTGTTTTAAATGATTAATTTCCCTAAATATTTTTTATTATCTATGAGTAATTGCCCTATTTGATTAAATATTCTAGTTACATGTGGCTTCAGGTGTCTACATTTGTCCAACATTTCAAGTAACACTTCCAAAGAGTTGTGAGTACAGACAGTAAGTAGAACATACTCTCTATCACATCTAAAAGTAGAGGTAACAGATTCATTAAAAGCCTAAAGTATAATATATCCTCTCCAAAACCAAAATTCATCATCTTTGTTTACTTTTTAAGTTTGTGTGCAGAAAGAACTATGAACTTAGCTTACTATATAATTTGTTGTATAGATAGGTTGTATTAATTTAATTTGTATTAAATATTCATTCCACTTTTGCAAAAGGAAATACAAATTATGAGAGTTTTCTCTGATGAAACTCTCCAAAATATCTCTCAAGCAAAAGACATGCTCAAAATAACTTGGACATATGATGTTGGTGCTGACAAGTCATTGAGAGACTAAATTTTTAGCATTTTCAACATAAAGCCTTGAAACAGCACGTGGTTTTCTATCCTTCCAGAATCAAATATTATACCATGTCTGTAATGGAATTCTTCAGTAAAAGAAGGTTAGTATGTTCTTGTTAAATATAAGGGGGGTGATATTCTACCCAAATTAATGATAAGTATTATTGGGGAAGGTAAATTAATTCATATTCTCTATTCACTGGTGATGAGCAAAGTAGTTTGCAAAAGTAACCATTTAGTATTTTTTTAAATGCAACCACATTATAGTTGATTAAATAAATACATTGTGGAAGGGGAACTGTGGTTCAAGTGGAAGAACATTAGCTTTGAGCTGAGGAGCTCAGGGACAGTGCACAAGTCCAAAGTTCAAACCCCACGACCAACAAAAAAATAAAATATGTTGTAATTTCTTTAGTCCTTTGTTCTTTTAAAATATTTACTACCTTGCTTTAATTTGCAGCAAAAGACTTTAAACTATAAGTTAGTACATCTCAAATGTCAAATCTATAAAATTATAGTGATATCTATTTCAAATTCCCATTGTTGAGGAAAAGAAAAACATATAAACTTTATATATTTTGAATGCTTAATGCAATTGTTCTGACAAATTGTAGATTTCAATTATTTTTTCCTTAACACACCATGATTAGAGATAAATCCTTTCATGTTTCTGTACTTTTACTCATTGGTACCAGATGTTCTTTAAAGTTTCAAGCATTTTAACCAAGATGTTACATCAGTACCCATATTTTCTATGTTGTTCTTGTTATTTTTATCATATCAGATCATTTCAAGTTTTTGCTCATAGCAATGGTGAAGTAATTCATTTGGATCAACCTTCAAGCTATGAACAAGTAGAAAACTTGACAGAGGAAAACATACTTGAAGTCATCTGAAAGCTACCAAGGCAGTGAGAACTTAATCCCAGAAAGATAGAGACTACAAAGAAGTGAGTTCAATATTTGGTGTTAGTTTTCTTTTCACAGTATGTATTGCTTCAAGCACTGCTGAAAAGTGGAATAAAATTTATGAAGACTTATCTGACTGACGTGGGAAAAAGTAAAATTTAGCAAATGTCTTAAAGGAGGAACCCTGTTTTCACAAAACTATACTTTTCATAAAGGCCTTAAAAAAGTGTCAGAGTATTATCAGAATCTGCCTTTGGGTTGGGTGCAAGGTGCATCGTACCACACAGGAGATGGAGACAGGACGGTCCCAATTACAAGACCAGAAAACAAAAATGTTAGTGAAACCATATCTTTTTCTAAAATATATTTTTATTATCAAACTGAATTACAGAGCGGTTACAGTTTCATACATTAGGCATTGGATACATTTCTTGTACTGTTACCTCGTCCCTCATTCCCCGCTCCCCCTACCTCTTTCCCTTCCCCCTATTAGAACCAGGAAATTGGAAGGGAAAACCAAAATCAAGAGACACAGGGTAAAAAGAAGACAAACAACTACAAAAGCAATACTTACAAACTGTTTGATGAACATGATCTGAACAACTGAACAACTCGTGGCGGGGGGGGGGGGGGAGGGTGATACCATATCTTAAAACATCCTAAAACAGAAAAACTGACGGGATGTAACTCAGTTGGTAGATTTTGATTAATAAGTATAAGACTCGGAGTTCAATTCATAGTATCAAAAATAAAATATCTTTAGGTCTGCCTTAGCTAAATCTGGTAGAAAGAAGTGCATACATTCTAGAATAAGATAACGTTATTGAGTCGATAACTTCAATTATTCATGTACAATAGAGTACCATTTATTAAGTAAATCTGTTACTCAATATAAAAGACAAAGAAAAAGCAAAAACAAAGGACATAATACAAACAGAGCCATGGGCATCCCACCTTGAAGTTACAGCAGGACAATTGTTTGCAATCATGATTAAGAATCTGAACAAAAAGGGATAGTATTAAAATTTCAGATGGTGTCTCAAAGTTGTAAAAGAGAATGAATCATATAAAAACATAGCTAAGTTTGACGCCAGTGGCTCATACTTGTAATGCTAGCCACATAGGTCTTTGAGATCCAAAGATACAAGTTCAAAGCTAGAAGTTCAAAGCCAGCCCTGGCAGGAAGGTCCATGAGGCTCTTATCCCCACTAAGCTAACAAAAAGGCTGGAGGTGGAGCTGTGGCTCAAGAGGTCTAGTACTAGCTTTGAGCAAAATGAAGGTCAAGAACAGAGCCCAGGTCCTGATTTCAAGCCATAGGACTAGCAAAAATTAATGTGTGTGTGTGTGTGTCTGTGTGTGTGTGTCTGTCTGTGCGTGTCTGTGTATTCAAAGTTATCATGTGTGTATGTATGTATGTATGTATGCAAATATATATGTATGTATGTGCTACCAAATATATCAAAATTACCATATGTATCTCAAAGTTACCATAGCAAAGATATCTTTATCTAGGTATCAGAAATACAGAGAAGATGGCAGTAATTTTCCTGTTGGAAATTATCAGAAACAAAGAAGACAACTGAGAAATGTTTTTAGATTACTAAAACTAAATACCAGCCAAAATCCTATGGCCTTTCAAACACCTTTGGAACTGAAGGTAAAGGAAAGAATTTTAGACACACAAAAATCTGAAATAATTTATCTCTAACAGATTCTCACTTTGACAAATATCAAAGGCAACATTTGAGGCAGAAAAAAATAACAGTAATATTGAACAGATTTTAGATCCACAGAGGAAAAAATAGCACTAAAAATAACAAGCATATGGAGAAATAGAGGCTATTTTTTCCTACTTAAATATGTTTAGAAAACAGTTCACTTAAGTATAATATCAATGTAGTACATTATTTGTAATATTACAAAGTCAGCATGTAAACTGAATTGAACTTAATATGTAAAATATCTGTATTGTAAATCTTGAAACAACTACTAAAATAACAAAAAATAAAATTTTTACTGATAAGCCAAAAGAATATGTAAACTTTTGGAAATGATACAAAAGGAAATAGAACCTATAAAAATTAACAAAGAAATATGAGACAAGCTGGGCCCTGGCTGCTCACGCCTGTAACCTCTCAGGAGGCTGAGATCTGAGGATTATGGTTCAAAGTCAGCCAGGGAAGGAAAGTCTGTGAGACTTTTAACTCCAATTAAACACCAGAAAACCAAAAATGAGCTGTGGCTCAAGGTGATAGAACAAAAGAACTCAAAGACAATGCCCACGTCCTGAGTTCAAGCCCCACACAGATAAAGAGTAAATAAATACATAAATAAACACATGAATAAATAAAAAGAGAGAGAGAAATGACCAGTAAACAAAAGGATTTCACTCCATACATATTACTAAACACATGGAAAATGAATTATGAAAATACCTTTAATGAAAAGCAGAGACAGAGTTCAGAAAAATACAAACTCTAATTGATTGTGAAGAAACACATTTTACATACCATCATAGCAAAGGGGTATAAGGAAAACATAATATAAGATTAACAATGTAAACCATGATAATACTAATTAAAAGACAGATGGACTTACATAATGATTGCAAAGAAATTAGATTTTAGACCAAAGAATTTTTCAGGAATGAAGCTGATCCTTTTGTGTATTTGAAAGACCATGCTTTGTGGTACAAAAATCCAAATGTTCTTGTTTCCCAAAATATAATATTGAAAATTCATTTAACAACCTTTTGATATCTGAAGGAAAGTGACAAATATACTACTGATAATCAGAGATTTCAATTTCCACTTCCCTGTTATTTAAAGACAAGAAGACTGGAGATGAGTAAGGATGCAGGAGACTGAATAAAACTTGGATAATTGAAGAAATGCTGAAATTCTCAACTAGGAATATAAGAAAACATAGGCTTTCAGTTGAACATAGAACATGTACTCAGACAAAAATATCTGCAAAGTTTCTAAACATACTGAGACTCAACTAGAACTATACGATACAAATAGAGTTTATAAGAAATTTTTTAAAAGTTCTCCTCCAAATTATTTTTATCAAAGAATCTGTAAAGGAGACTAGATGATTCTTAGTAATATTTTAATTGAATTACAGAAGAAAGTATAACACACTCTGTAGGATTCAATAAAAGCTATCCTTAGAAGGAGATTCATATATTTGAGTGTCCATCCATATTGGAATAAGAGATGCCTAGAAAGTGGAGACAGGAAAGGATTTGGAGTTCTAGGCCAGATTGGACAAAATAATTTAGCAAGATCTTGTTTTAACAAACAAGCTAGGCATTATTGTGCATATATGTAATACCAGTTACAAGAATAGTATATAATTTATTTGATGAACTTGCTGTTCCTTTCTAGTGTTTCAACATTATTCCATTATTCACATTTGCATCTGGTAGTACTGAACTGAAAGCCTTATATTTGATAGTTAGGTAGTCTAGGTCTCAACTGCTTTGGGCTTTTCCAATATTTTTGAATTGGTATTTTAGTTGCTTTGGTATTTATTTATTTATTTATTTATTTATTTATTTATTCATTCATTCATTTGTTCATGTATGCATTTATTCTCCCAGTCTACAAATGCTTTTCAATAAACTGCTATGGATTCTTATTCTATTTAATGAATGGATTTAGCACATACATATTTTTCAGAAGGAAAAATCTTAATTGTAAGGTCACTGTGTTAATAAAAGTTAAATTTAAACACTTTTATTGATTATTTGTAGTGATATAAAATGAAACTGTCATTTGGAAAACAAGTAGCAAGTTCTTCAAAAATTCTACAAAACATTTACACAAAAAATTGCAAATATATTCCTTGTTAACTTACTCACAAGGATTAAACCACTTCTCCACCCACAACTTTGCACAAAAAGTAGTACATGTTTTTGCTAAAATGTGAATGAGACTACGCTTACTAACCTCTTTGAGAAATATGTCTTGTTTTCTAGTTACAGATTTAGAAATCTAGTACTAACATCAAAAGTCCGTGGAAGTATTAGTTTACAAAAAGAATATAATGATTTAATGTGTTCAGACCTTACAATTTAGCTAATTAGATAATTTAATCCATATATTAGAAACATTATTCTTAAATTTAACAAGAGAAAAAACATTCCCAGTCACACAGTCAGGAAATATATCATCAAACTGAAATTTTAGATCATGTGTTTTTGAGTCCTAGAGCTCAATTTAAAAAATAATTCAAGCTACATCTCTAAAAGAAAACCCAATATTTAAGAAAGCCTTAAAGTTGGAAATAAACAACAGCCTATAAAAAATGACAGAACTTTGTCCTATCAGCTAATCATTCTTCATGTCTATTTCTTCGTATAAGTCACATAATGACTGTCTGATCACTTTTCTTCCAGATTTCAATAGAAGCTAGGGAACCGAAGAATGAACAGCTTACTCCTAAATCAAACATATCTGACAAAGAACTGCAAATAGCAATGTCACTTTTCAACTACAGAAAACATCCAGTCATGATTCTCCATAACCTAACTCTACCATCCTGCCTTCTATGCATCACACGCAGCAACTACTTTACTCTTCCTTCTTTCTTTGAATTCTTTTCCTTTTCTAAATTTGCATTATTTACACATATTAGTGTGTATGTGTATTCAAAATATATAATAGAACATATGTATATAACACATAAAACTCAGGGTTGCAATTACAAACATTATATTATATTATGTGATTTTTTCATTAGAATAAACAATCCTTATAACTCTGCTATCCAATTAAAATACTATCTGGTAATTACCAACATAAGTTAACTGAATATCATGTATATACCATCCTTGCAATTCATGAAGCCATAAATATGCTTACCTGTATTCTCTTCAATCACACTGAACTATGAATATCCTAGGATTATATAAAGGAATAAATACATTTATGTGTGAATAACCTCGTCATCATTGTTTCCCTGTAATTGTCTAATTGTATCTAAGGCACACATCTAATGTTACACCTTTTCTGAGTACAACAATTAGTGTTAGTAGTCCCCACTAACTACTTTTAGGGTGTTTTCTTTCATTTTTTGTTTTCCCTTTCGATTTGTTTATCTCCTTCTTTATTTGTGTAAGTTATTTGTTATTCTACTAATCAAAGGGTTTTCCTCAGCGGTATTTCAATTTCACACATGAATATACGGCACTTATATGTCCTGTATATTTCTAAAAACTTTCTAATACAGGGATATAGTTTTAATTTATCTCCTACACACTTTAGATCTTACATATTTAAAAGGTATCTCATTAGATCCCAAATCATAAGCCTTCTTTCTTTTAATTTTCAAAGAAAATCTAAGTGACTAAAAAGATTCAGACTTTTTATTTTCTACGATCCTTGTGGAAGCTTTACATGAGAAAATCAACTCCTTTAAAATGCCATTCGCAGAAATTTTTATGAATGGGGCTTATCTCTGTGAGTTCTCTTATAAATACTTCTTTTTACAACCATGACAACAGTTTATTTGCTTATTCTCAAAATAAATGAATTAATTAAAACAAATAGTTGTTGAAAAATAAATATCAGCTTGATGATCCATGGAAATTTTGCATTCTCCATTAACTTTACATTTCATTTATGTGGCACAAGGATTTCCCCAATAACATAGTTATACTTTGTTAAGTTAGATTACTTAATTTCTAAGTGCTCAGTTCCTGTGCACAGTGCTGTGTCTAAGAGACAACAGATTTATGTTTAAAGTCCAAAGCAATCACTAGATACAGTTTCCTGCAATCTTATGAAAGTTTTCTGATGACTTCAAGGCAATTATACTGTTACCATCGTCCCAATTTGAAAGAAGACTCAGTCACTGTCACCACAGACTCCCTTGCCAAGTGAGAACTATTTATGCTTTAAAAACTTTTTCCTGCCATGTAAATGGCCACAGCTGTTACACTGACAAATGCCATTGATATTCAATATCTGCCTGGAAACCTCCAAAGAGTAACATCTGAACAGAGAAAAGGGAGTAAAATCATATGGACGAAAGCGGTGACATTAATAGAGATCAATTGTACTTAGAAATTGACATGTTATAAATTGGCATGTTGAATTGAAACCCCTACTTTTTAAAACAACAACTACTACAATAATAATGATAGTAATACCTATTCTTTAATTGAAATGAGTTCTATTAGGGATAAGTGGAGAGTTAAAATAGGATGTGGAAAATGCAAACGCTTTCCTTCATGTTTTTTTTTCCCTCCTATGAGTATTATTATGTTTGGTTTCTGCTATTTTCATCACCGAATTAGTAGGGCACCCTAAACCAGTGCAATTGAATTTGGCTTTGAAAAGTACAATAATTTCTCTTCCCTTTTGATTCATTATGTAACCTTTGAGTTTGTAATATATCCATTTTTTTTTCAGTCTGACCCTTCTCTCCATAGCATTGTCCTGTGCATTTCCTGTTCTCTCAGAGGGAGGTGATCTAGATTAATGAGTTTGAACTCCACAGATTAATACGCTGTAATAGCAATCTTTTTTTTTCAATTGGTATTATTTCACTATTTCAATTTTCTGAAATCATTTGGGACCCACACTAACCTAGAGGGAAGAAAAACAATAAGATTAAGTTAGAAAGCAATGATGTAAATTCTCACATAATCTTCAGAAACATATGAGTATCAATTTCTTTAGGATTAGACCAAAGACAAGCAGAATGATGCCTAGCCAGAAAAGACAATTTGTTCTTTAAAAGCTCTTTCAAAACTTTTCCCCTTAGGCTTGCCCTATAACTAAAATCGTGCCAATAAGATACACCACGCCAGTGAGATGCATTCCACAAAAGCTGAGTGTTTACTGAAGTTTGATCAAAGAGAATCAGAGTCTTTTTTAAGGCCTTATTGAAACAGCCCTGGTAATATGTTATTCTAAGAGCGCTGTGTGACAATGACTATATAATCTTCCACTGTATTAGAATATCTTCAAGTTTGAAATGAGCTCTGTTAATATAGGTAGGATGTTGCTGAGAGAAGAATTGCATTCCTTCATTAGTTTACACGATGGCAACTTGTTTGTGCAACTACTTCAAGATAATAAAACATTTTAAATGTAAAAAAAATTCAACAGTTGAACTGGCCTCATGAAACTATTTGATATTTTACATCATTTTTTGATTTTTTATGGTAGTATAGTCCATGAAATTTTAAAGAGACATACTAAAAACTAACTTTGCTTTTAAATCAATTATCTTCTAATGTTTCAGGGTAGCATTTAAATGTTTCCCAGGTAGTATTAATAGGAATGCCTGAAAAAATTATCTGTTTCACAAAACATTTCAATCATTTTCCAAGTTTCTTGTGATTAAAAATCACCACCTTTATACACATACTCTTGATAACAAGTAACATATATCATATGCTCTGAGGTTCAAGCACATACAGTCAGTGGTGTATATGCACTACCTTTATTCATCTTCACAGAAGGGAGGTATGCATCAAATGCACAAGAAACATAGTGAAATATGATATTTAGGGAACTTTAATCTTTGTGTACAGCATTGTACACAATATGATTTAGATCATCCTAATAAAACAAAAACACCTTAGTACCTCTAATGTTGAATATATATTAGGCAATAGACACAATTTACTCAAAGTCAGGGTAATACTTGAATGGACAAAGGCATTCAGATCTTAGCTATCACTGACATGGTCAATGAACATTTGTTACAATAAAATTACTTGGATCAGTTGTTTGGACAATATTCCCAGTGCTGCAATTGCAAAAGAACATGATGCTAGAGGCTTTTTAAATAGTAGTTCTGTGTTTCTACTGCCCATTACCTTTCTTTCAGGATATAAATATCCCTCACATCATTTTCAAAACATGAGTTAATAATCTAATGCATAATGTAAATTTCCAGGAATCTATATTTCAAAGAATAAGCAAACAGTGCATAGGAAAAGATGTTAAACAATACCATTTACTATTTAAGTAATGGTTAACTAGCAATAAAAGTCCTATTATGATGAATTGTAGATTTAATTTTACAGCAAAAATACACTAAATCTAATATTATCTACAAACTGAAAACCATTCATCAGATATTCTTTATGAGGAAAGACTAATAGACAAGTGGTCTATGTAGAAGAATCCATTACAGTTGTAAAGAAATAGAGCAGTAGAATACCAATCTTGGAAGAAGTTACATGCAGCACTATGCAACCCACAACAAATATTTGAATTATTTAATTCATGTATTGACCCTTTGTTATTTTTGTGCTGGTTAAAAATATATACATGGGGGCTGGGGATATGGCCTAGTGGTACGAGTGCTCCCAGCACCACATATACAGAAAATGGCCAGAAGGGGCGCTGTGGCTCAAGTGGCAGAGTGCTAACCTTGAGCAAAAAGAAGCCAGGGACAGTGCTCAGGCCCGGAGTCCAAGCCCCAGGACTGGCAAAATATATATATATATATATATATATATATATATATATATATATATATATATATACATCGATGGTAATATTTTGAAAATATACATTTTTTTACTAGAAAACTGAAAGAAAATTGTCCAGTCACTAAGTTTAGCCTTCAAAATTCAAGCTTTATGCATAGTTTTCTTCTTGCATATGTTTAGAAGGAACACTGAAGGAAGGGGTAGGATTTTTGCTTTACTAGGCCACAAGGGGAAAAAAAATGTAGTAGTTTTGCATTTTTATAAATAAGTGTTGTATGGTAAAATAAAAGCATAAATATAAATTTATAGGAAGATATGCTGATCAATAATTTCTTGTGAGATCCTCTTAGAAAACAGGAAATGTAAGGATTGGAAAAAGTTATACTAAGTGAAGTGAGCCAGACCCAAAGAAACATGGACTCTATGGTCTCCCTCATAGGGAATAATTAGCACAGGTTTAGGCTAGTCACAGCAGAGGATCACAAGAGCCTAATAGCTATGCCCCTATGAATGGATAAAATGATGCTAAGTGAAATGAACCCCATATTATGAAAACGACTGTTATATCACTGTTGTAATAACTTTCAACATGCCATGTGAAACTGTAACTTCTATTGTTGATGATTCTCTTGTATACCCTTCCTGTGGTTGTACCTGCACTATCGCTGTATCTTATCTGAGTACACGGGATACTGCATATACTGGTTTTAGAACTAGGGAAGTGAAAGGGAATAACAAAAATGAGAGACAAAGGATAAAAAGACAAGTAACTCCAAAAGCAATAGTTGCAAAACCATTTGGTGTAAACCAACTGAACAACTCATGGGAGGAGAGGGAAAGAGGGAGGGGGGTGGGGGGAATGAGGGAAGAGGTAACAAACAGTACAAGAAATGTACCCAAGGCCTAATGTATGAAACTGTAACCTCTCTTTACATCACTTTGACAATAAATAAGGGGAAAAAGAAAACAGTGGCATTTAAAATAAAGTTTAATGTGCTCAGATAATTAACCAAAGAATGTGTCAGATACTGGTACCTCATGGCTACATTAGGAGGTACTCAGACCAGTTCAGGCAGAAAAGTTCAGGAGACTCTTATATCCAATTGGCCAACAAAAATTCAGAAGTAGAGCAGGGACTCAAGGGTAGAATGTTATTGTTGAGTAAAAAATCTACCAGAACATATGTTGAGCCCTAGTACTAGCACATAAAAAGAAAAGAATTTTTTAAAAAGCTATGAATTTTCTGAACTATCAAAATCAATATGTAGAATATCATCATAGAGAAAATATATGTATGCAAATCAAATTTTCAAAGGATGGCATTATTTTGCATAATAAATAATGCATTACAAAAATGACCTCAAGAGTGTAATGTAACCTAATAGAACTTATAATACTAATAGAGTGCATTAAATTATTGTTGCATATCCTATCATATGCACCGGTAAGATAGGCCTAAAGACCATAGTAGTGAAAGAGGCCTACCATGAAGTGGGGTTTTGTAATTTGATGATTAAGTAAGCATAGATCCTTAAAAAAGAAAATTAATGTTAGCACAGTTCCAGTAGTTAAAATAATAGACAATAATGAATTTAATTAATTTTTCAGTCATTTCAATTTCACTTCAATATTTGGAATGAGATGAATTCACAGACAATAAGACAAAAGAATCAAGTAGGGTGGGGCAAATATGAGAACTTGTAGGTATGTAGAATGCCCTTGAAATCAGAGCATCCCTATACAACCGTGTTTATGACATTTACTCAGTGATATGGCTGAAAAAAATCATTTGGGGAGACTCCAAAAGAACCATTAGCATAGAGTAGTTAAAATGTAATTACAAATAATAACTCATTATTAATGGAAAGCAAGGTCTTAGGTTTTTGCAAGAGGTTATGGGGGAGGGGGTCCTAGAAGATAACTGGTTTGTGGAAAATAGTAAACTCTAAAAACATTGATCATTGAGGTGCTTGTGAGAATTTGAACAGGATGCTTTCTCTTGAGAGGAGATTTCAAGATGAATTGTTTTAAAAAATATTTATTTTTAAATAATCTCAGAATTCACAACTGTAAAATGTAGAAATAAAACTAAGAGTGGATAGAAAGTTGAACCATGAAGCACACTCAACCAGCAAATATATAATGATGATGTCTCTGGATGCACGTTCTTGGATGTAGTGACACAGCACTGCATACTGGACAGCACATCCATCTCCACGTCCCAAACAACAACCTTTTATACCAATCTAATCTCTAGGACTGAATGTCAAGAGGCAAATTGACCCTAATTTTCAACTCTGTGTTTCTACCCCCTCGTAAATTACCCAAGAAAATTATCTATGAGATCATCAAGGAAGAAATGTGGATGTCCGAGATGCAACCAATTCAGCATCGAATAAGAAAATAGCACACATATAAACCAAAGAAAGGAGACACCCAACTTAGTAATTCAACACAGATAACAAGTATTTCAGAGAAATGGATACAAAAACAAGTGTGTCAATTATGTGAAAATCTTTCTTCTTGTAGAGAAATTAAATGCTGCAAACATTAAAAAAAACTTTTCCTGTCCTTTAAATTCAATTATTCAAGCAATTAGTATGTTTAGGCATTGTCCTTTGCTATCCTAACAATCAGGCTAAGTAGGAGCTTTCATATCTGTTTGTTATAGAACAGTATACGTAGTGATATACTTTATAACTCAGTTGCTTTTAGTCATCTGCTATTTGAACCACATCTCTTCAACTTCCAGATGTATGATCATAACATAGGCTATCGTTATTCAAGCTAAGAACAAATAGCATCCTTTACTTACACATTTTCTGATTGAAAGGTTTTGTATTCAACTTTATTGTTTAGAGAGTCAATCATCCTTTCATTTACTTACACAGAGCAGTAGAGTGTAAAAAACCATCACAGGGATTTGAACAGTAGCATGCCCAGTATAACAAGCAGGTCTCTGTGAGGTTCATTAGAGCTATCATTTCCAATATCATCAATCAAGACACAAAGTTCGTATTATCTGAACACTACGGATGAGAAAACAGACTCAAAAACTACAACCTACTTAGATAAACAAGTGAAGACAGATATAAAGCAGAATTTGAAAAGAAAAATCATGGAAAAGAATTTTATTTTCTATTACTTATTTTAAAAATCTGAGCTTTCTTGAAATTGAAAAGGAGATTACATTTCAAAATCCTTGTTAATGATCAAACTGAGGGTGTGTGTATGTGTGTGTAAATTAGTGAATAGAATCCATTTGGGCAAATGTATATAAATACAGAAATTTCTTAATTATATATAAGTACTTGGAAATGGGGTACAGAATTTTCTAGGGATTTATTTTAAAAACAATTTTTGATTTTCTTGAATCTTTCTATGTATATTTTTACTACTTAGTAAGTTAGACTATTGACCACCAAAGTTTTTCCTCTCCCTCTGTAATCTTAATTAGTAGCCTGTCAAGGACTGGTGAATATTATTTTAGGAAGTAGCATTTCTGAAGAGACATGTATTTTCTTTGTGTCTATCCCAAAAGAAAATTATGTTCTCATATCCCAGAATAGGCCAGAAATTTCTCCCTATCCTCTCATGACACTACATGAAGGGCCTACTGCAGGCTTGTCCTGAGAAAGTTTACCCTTTCAGAAATAGATATCCAAGGTAGTTGGCTGGAGTTGTTTGTTGTTGTTTTTTTCAAGATAGGTATTCTTGTGAACAGTTAATACATTGCAAATATTTCTCTACATTCATAAAAGGTTTTTGGTTTGGGGTTAGAGGAGGGGCAAGTCTATGCTTCTAAATGTCCTAATTAACTTGTTGAAGGATACAAATCCATTTGCTAAGTATAGTTTGGGAATTTTCTTTGGGATTTGTCACTTCTTTGTTTTGTTTTGTTTTTCCTTCTACAGTTTACTTTTCTCCTGTTCTTGACCAGTTATAGGTCTCTGTTCCAGTTCTAAGAACTCGGAATTAGACAAATCTACCTACAGGATCTACCCATAAATGTTCTACACTGTTATCTCCATCCACATTTACATTTAAGGTTTGTCATTTAAATAGAAAAAATATTTTTTCACCCTTCTTGTCCTTGTCAAAGGATCTGATTTGTGGATAAGACTGTTAAGTTTCTCCTTCCAATTCACACGCTTCCTGAAGTAAGATCAAGTCCAGTCTCAATGGAATCATGGAGGTGGTAATCCTCTGTGGCAATGTCTGCCTACACAATGTTCTACGGGGGGAATCAGGCCTGAAAAATTTGTGTACATCCTTGATTCATTGCTGCTGCCATGATTAGAGAAAAAAAAACACAAATAAAAAAACACTACTTTGCTTTTGGGGTAAATATCACCAGCAAAAGGAAGATGTGCGAATGGATAATGAAAACAAAGTAAGCGAATGTTACTCTCCAAAAAGCACTTCTATGTTTTCCTGATACTGTAATTCAAGATGGCATCTTGGAAGAGGAACTGGGCCCTTTCACAACCTTTAACTTTCTGTTTTTAATCAAAACAATACATGAATACTTTCTTGTAATGACACACATCACATGAAGTGCTCTCTTTCTATTTAGAATATTAAAATATCTCCTTCTCTCAAATATCTATGCAACTTAAAGATGTATAATTTCCTTTACATATATAATTAATATGTATATCTTCACTATTCTCATTTTTTTCTTGTGAATATGCTTATTATGCACTACATAAGCATATATTTTTAAATAGTTTGATATCCATATTTTGGGTATGCCATTTTATAAGTATATTTTTGCATATTCTTACTGGTGGACATTTACACTTCTTTAATAAACCACCTTGTGTCTTTTATCAGCTCTACTTAAGATATGAACAATTTTACCTTCTTGCCATTACATTAAAATTATGTAAATATTTATTGTATTTATTTTTAGGGGGTTTTGCCAAACTTACTTCTAAAATATCTACTCATAGAAACCCCCCAAAATGTTATTTTTTTCATTTGTGTGTTAAAACACATTGTAATATGAGATTTCATTTTATTTCTATATATGCACATAGTACATTTTCAGTACATTCACCCCTGCAGCATAGTCTCAATACTTCCTTTTTCCTCTCTTGTCTTTTTTACATATCCTATTGTTGGTTTTAATATGCTGTATTCACTCATATATACATGAATATTTAAGAAGTGAAGGATGTAGGTATTTCGTTATGCTTGGTCAAAAGGGAATTTAATTTTATCTTGCAATATTTTCCTTAAGGAAGACAATTATCCTGACTGTAAAAAAAATCCCGACAATAAATAAGTGTCCTTATAAAATGAATGCCACTTGAGGCGTTTATTTTCATAGTAGGGAGATTTCATCCATATCAAACATTTATTTTATCAAGTAATTTCCTCCACAAAAACCTATCTGGGATTTTTGAAAGGTCTTCAGACACCTCCACATTAGCACTATCTGAGGTATCCCTTGATATCACATTACGTATGCCACAAAGGGATAACAATAATTTCAGTTCATTGGTCCTCCCATTTCTTAGAACATCATCAACATTTTTTAGAATATACTTTTGTGTCTGATCTCCAAATCCAACAAAAAAGTTAGTTTGTATTTGGTATTGGTACTTTCCTAATTCTTATAGCTTTTGGTGCATCAATGCAGCAGATATTTCAACAAAATCCATCCCACTGTTCTTGCTGTTCTACAGCAAAGTTATGGTAGAATGATATGAGGTAAAGGGGCAAGCAATAACCATCACTGATTTTACACTTCATAGTCATAATGATTTTTTTCATTTAATTTTTTTAGTTCAGGCCCCTTGTATGGTATCTTTCGGGATAATCTATTAATGTATTTTGTGCGCTTGAGGCCAGGATGCACAAAACAAAATCAAGCACAAGAAGAAATGATGTCACAAAAAGACAAGAGTCAACAGGAAGAGTATAAGGCTGCTTCTAGAATAACATGACAGGTTCAGAATAAACATTTTCTTTGTTAGTAGGAGAGCACTGCAATATAAAAACTATCATGTATACTATATCAATATATTAGCCATAATTAGTTATTCATTATCATTACCAAGTATTACATAATATGTATAGCCCTATATTATGCTGATATGCTGTAGTGTCATAGAACAGACCTTGCACTAGATGTATTTAAACCAGCATCCCACAAGCATGAGAGAAATGCATTGCATCCATTATGTTCTGATGGTAATGAAGCCATTGCAGCTAAGATGTCACTCGGTATGAGGAGGTTTTTAAATCTATGGAGTACAGTCCTTCATTACTGACACTTCTACATGTGGTCATGATTGTACATATTTGAATTTTACTTTCAGGAGATATATATTTATATTAACAGGTTATATTAAATTCAGGGAGGAGATAATCATTTTATAATATATAAATCAATCATATATTGTATTACTTGAACCATCATTAATTATGAGATGTGATTTATTAAGAACTGATTTGTCTGTACTTAAACTGCATAATAATTAACTGAATAAAGCTGAATAGCACATATACATATTTGTAACTAAAATATGAAATTTACTAAAACTTGACCATGTTAATTTTCTACTAAAAATCTGAAATCATAACCAAACTTTTATAAGCCACCTACCTGTACGTTCCAGTACATATCAATCTACAAAATCAGAGGCTTATGATATTGGATAATTGAATCCCATTGCCCATGTTAAAATAGTAATTTGTTTTCACATTTATCAAAATAGGACAGATAATTTAGACCTCCAATATTTCTGTTCAGACAATTCTAGAATGTAACGAAATGAATTGTTGAAACTCCTGCTTTCTGACCACTTTTCATGTAACTGCTTAAAACTATCAATTTAAAAAGATTAGCTCTTCAGCACATTTGTTTTATTGTTTAGATATTGCAGATATTAATATATGTATATGATTACACTCTATCTACATGAATATAATTTGAACAATGAAACTTGTTGAAACTGGCAAAGGAATGGAGGAAAACTGAAGGAGAGTGATAATGAAGTGAATTTCTGAAGGTACTTGAGTGAATCTATGGACATGTGAAAACAAAATTGCTTTGTAGAAATAACAGATGCAAATAAAATTTGGAAACATGGCTCTAATATTTATAACAGTTTCAGATTCACAGTGCAATTGAAAGGGAAACACGCATACACACAAACACATTTTCTGTCTACCTCTTCTGCCCAAGCACATGCATAACTTCTTCTAACAGAATTAACTACACACACATTTGTCAGTGATATGTTTGTTTCAACTCAAGAACGTATACTGATACATCATAATCACTCTATTCTATGCTTTTGGAAGTGTGTCAACACCACACATTCATCATTATAATAACATGTAAAAGAGTTTGACTTTCAAAATCCTGAGATATTCTTTTTTTTTCATTTCTTATTGTCAAAGTGATGTACAGACGGGTTACAGCTTCATAGTAAGGCAGTGAGTTCATTTCTTATCTTATTTACCTCCCACCCAATGCCTGGCAAGCTCTGATCTTTTTAAAAAGAATAAATGCATAGCTTCATATTTACTGTAAAATCAGATAATTTTAATTATCTTATATCCATTTCAGAGTGCCATTTTTATGTAATAATACGTATTCTCTTTTTCCTATATCTTTTAATGTCTCTTTCCTTCCTTCCTTCCTTCCTTCCTTCCTTCCTTCCTTCCTTCCTTCCTTCCTTCCACTGAAAAGCATTCACTTGTATGGATGTACCACACTTTCTCCTTTTATGTGTCAAATTACTCTTCAGTTGCTTCTAAATTTTATTAAATAAAATTGCAATTAAACATCTGTGTGGGAGTTTTGTGGGGGCATAAGTTTTCAGTTTCCCTGGCCAAATACCATAGAATTCAATCGCTAGATACTATGGTGGGAGTGTAATTAACTTTCTAAGAAAACAACACACTGCTTTCAAGTGATTAAACCATGTCATATTCAAACTAGCAATGTATGTTTCTGTCATTTCACAGCCTCCTCAGAATTTGACTTAGCAGTGTGTCAGATTTTTTTTTTCCATTCCAAATAGGTGTAGATGCTGTTGTTGCATCAGCAGAGTGGTATAACAAATTATTTTACATTCCATGATTTCTTTAAGCAATACAACTTTTTTTCCATTACTCTAAAGACTGGGTAGCTCACAATCTAGGTGCCAGGAAAATTTCATGTCTGGCAGGCAAGTATGATTCCTTGGCTTTGCAAGTGGTGCTTTCTTACTGCATCTTTCTATTGCTGAAGAAGCAAATAAGCTTCCCTTAGTCTTCCTTACAAAAAAAAATTACCTCTTACTACTCTGATTTGTGAACATTCTGTCTCCATAATGTAAATAACCACTCCCCAAAGCCTCTAATTCCTTAATACTTGCAAACTGGACAGTCCATCATGTTGGTCTCTTTGTGCTGCTATAACATGTTACATAATTTGTAGCAAACACAGATTTACTTTCTCACATTTCTACAGCCTGGGAAATCCAAGATCAAGGTGGGATAGGTCCAGTGTTTTTGTTTGTTTGTTTCTTTTCCCCCTTAATGATAGTTACTGCTTCCAAATGGCTCTCGGCTGCTCTTCTAAAGGAAAGGAACAGTGCCCCCAAATGGTGAAAGATAGAAGTGCAAGTGAGTCTGACCCTGAAAAGCCTCTTTTATAAGGGCTTTGGTTCTTAGTCCAGGATGGAGTTCACTTAACCTGATAGCCTCTAAGACCTCATTTCCCGACATCATTCCTTTAGCCATTATGTGTCAATATCTGAATTTGGGAGACTACAAATTGAAATCATATCATTGTAGTGCGGTTCAAACCTTCAGGTCATGCATATATTTGGTTTTGAAAGTCATATGTACAACATAGAGTAGCTCTATACAACTGTCTTCACTCACACATAAATTTGTCAGAGATGACAAATGACTGGAAGCCAGTGCTTAATGTATAAATATATTTCATACTGTTTTCTTGTTATCAACTAAAATATACACTCCTCTGGGAAATAATCAAAGAAACTGCAATGGACCATTCAGAAGCTTGTGCAGAGTTCATCAATAGAAAGCATTCTTTCTTTTACTTTGGAGAGAAATACCTGTAATTTACTGAATTTTGAAGCTAGTTGTTTGCTATCAAATGTTCTTTGTTACTCCTTACCAATGCTTTCTATAAGAGAAAATAAAGTTATACTTTAAGAAATGTGTGCAGTTAAGCAAATGCTTAAATCCACTCCTAAGGATGGTCATATTTTGATAAACCCTTCAAGTTCAATATAAATGGATTAGTATTAAATATAATGGCAAACTGCTACCTGTTTTGAGCTTACAATGGTTAAAAAATAAAACTAGGAAAGGCTTTTTATAAAAACTGAACATAGTTTTTAAAAACCTTCCCACTCTGTACTGCAGAAAACATAAATTATATACTTTACAACCAGCTGTAATGGCAGGCATAGGCAGCTGGCCCAATTTACTGTATAGTACTATTGTACATATTGTTTGATGCACAAATTACTTATAATTTCTAGAAGTGCATCTTTTGCAGTTTGATATTTTTAAGCAGCACTCCAAAAACTTGAAAAGTTGTAGATTTTTGGAGATGCTAATTCTGAAAAGGCTCTACCATTGCTGAGTATGTATTTCCACATAGTAGTTTACAAGCTTGATTTTGTATGTTAATAAAGTAAACAGGAATGCATGATGTTTTTCACAGACTTCAGGAAATATCTTAGCAAAATATGCCTGCTTTTTATGTACTGAGTCTTAAAGTTAAATCTTGTAACTCTGACCTCTAGAAAAAAAGGTTTATCCACACCTCAAAATCTGTCATCAGCACAACAAAATGAACTATAAATACTCAGAGACCATTACATGGTGGTCAAGTATTTCCAAAATTAATTTATAAATTTGAGCACAGCATAATAAAAGGCTTATTTTTCAAACCTGAGAGGGAAAAACAAGCCCATCAGTTAAAATAACAAAGGTCATTTTGTACACTACTCTTTTTAGGAGATTCTTTTTTAAGTTATCATTACTTTTAAGTTGCTGTATAAAGTGATTTCAATACAGCACATCACTTTTTGAGTGTGGCGTACTCATCAAGATCATCCTTCCATCTTCTCACTCCTATCTGTCCCAAACTCATCCATCCTTTCAAACTATCTGATCCATCTTTCTTACATGTACATTGCATGTTATGCCATTATAAACTTTTAAAGGAATTTTATGAAACATATTTACATTTGTGAATTTATCCCTTTATATGTAACAATGGGAGTTTTCATTATCATTGCAATCTATAGGTTCCAGGACATCTTTTACTAATAATAGCACTAATCTTTTGTTTTCTAGCTTCTAGGGCTCTTGGCGTAGCCTGTTCAATGATTTTCCAAATTATTATCCAGACTCAGTTTCCCTATATTTGTGGTTTCTACTCTGCTGACATGCTAGCTTGTCCGGGTTCTTCCACTGTCCTAATATGTAGAAGTAAGATCTGAAATATATATGTATATGTTGGTTATTATATACATTGTGTTATTTATAATCCATATATGTGCATATATAATGTATATATAATACAAAGCCATATGCACACATAGGACACATTTTACTGATAAATTGATAGGTTGAATTGAAATCCTTTTGTACAATATGTAAAGATAATAATCGAAGCCTTTCAATCTCAACTTGTATGCATGTAGATCAATCAATCATATGTTTTTTTCAGTGAAATATAAAACATTCCCTTTTATCAGTTTGTGAACATTGTTAATGCAAAAGGTGACCTGTTGGACTGAATAAATCAGAAGAAGGTCATTTTCTCACAATTTTCAATGCTAGACAGCCAAGATCAAGTATTTGGCAGGTTTAGCTTTACTGTGAGTTTTCTATTCTTAGCTTGGATATAGTCATGAATCTTTCTGAATCTGCACAATATTTTCTCCCAGTGCCTGTGCCCAAATGTCCTTTGATGAAAATATCAATCATAGTGAATCAGGAATGACTACGGTGGCCTTACTTTAATCATCTCATTAAGGATGCTTGCCCCAATATAGTTGTATTCTGAGTTATTAGGAGTTAAAGCTTCCACATGTGGATTAAGAGCAAAGGAAGTAATCTTACCATCCACACTTGACCAACTCCTCATCCCTCTACACCATGCCCTGCTGACTCTTCTCATCAGTCTGTCACTGATATTTCTAATTTTCGCCATCATACTCTTCTAGCTTAATCTGTGAAAGTACTTTTCACTTGGACCCCATAAAAGACTAGTCTCATTTTGCTCCGTTTATTTCTCTGTTAGTGTTAATGATTTTTCTGCAACCAAAATCTGACTTCAACATATCAGTAAATATTACAACTTGTGTTGGTTGTTCAGCTGAGTTCTTAGAGAGTTAAGCTACCACCTGTCACAGGAGCCTATTAAACAAGTCAAAAGTGAAAGGCAAGCCTTTAGTCGCCTACCTCCATGGTGTAAACATGAGTCCCTAATACAGAAAATACCAACTTTCCTGGTGCCATTTTCTGCTATTGATTATCATCAGTGATAAGTGGATTCGCTTAACTTTGTGCCCTTAACAAAATACGACAGTGTTATGTTCCCTAGAAGCAGGTGAATAGGGATGGTTAAAAAAAGAAAAAAAAAATAGTGGAGGACAAAGAAAAAAAAATCCAGGTTGGAAAAGTAGTATGCAGTGAGTCAGGGTAGGGAAAACATCTTCAAGTTTATCTCATTTTTCCTTCCCCAGAATAAGAACTGATGAAAGCTTGTCCCCAAGGTCTCAAATAAAGCCATTTAACAACTGGAACACCTTTCTCAGTAATACAAATGCAGTTAAGAACATGGAAGTCAGCAGCCTCTGTATGGGACTTCCTTGAAACACTGTGATGTATGTTCTAACAAGCGTGGTGTGGATGAGTTAAAGAACAGCTTTTCTTGCAAAGCTGAAAAGTAAAATATTTGTTAATGGCCTATTGTTGGGTGTGAAAAATCACACATAACACTTTAGTCAGAGTCAGCTTCTTAAAGTACAGGGATTAAAATCATGAATGTTGAATTCAGATTTCATAAGTTCAAATCATGACTAATATTTATAAACTAAATGGTCTTGGACCATTAAATTTCTAGTACTTTACAAGGTACATTTTTCCATTTCTGCAGACACTGTTTCATGAAAAAAATAAACAAGCGGGCAATACTATGTGCATTTCAGGAATGCCTTATCTTTACTTCATTAATAAAATATAATTATAAAAATATAATATTTGATCAATGTATTAACAAATATTATTACATTTATGGTTGGTTAATTTTGAGATTTTTCAAGGGAAATATAGCTAAAATGTACAAAATGGAATCAACTTGACAGCTTTACAAGTTTATCTTGGAAATAAGTGTGTATTTATATATAAAATTTGGAAAAATAAAAAAGACAAGTGGTTCTTTTCAGGATCAGGCTAATTCAGTCCTTACTAACATAAAGCAATTCAGTTAAATGTGCATATATGTAAAATAGAAAGTCTATAGGTATATTAAATACAAAGCAATGAATTTTGCTTGGCATAGAAATTTACACAAGACATGTAAATATCTTTTCTTTCCCCAAATTCAGGGAGTCTTCCATCATTATGCTGGTGCCTGGAACAAGAGCATATTATTATACTAAATACAACCAGGAACTTAGTTGAATGTAATTGACTATCCAAGTGACCCAATCTAGACCAGAAATAAGGAATATGGTTCCTTTAGTTCATAAAAGGAAGATCAGTGTTCAATGCTTGCCAGTCTATATGCAAGGATTATTCCATTGCCTGTGTTTGTATCATTCTTTTCTTATTTCAGAGCTCCAATTCTCTTCATTTTTGGTGATCTCTCTATGAAGCATAAAAGTTAGACATTTGGGGAAAATATTCTGAACATTCTTATTACATTTGAAAAAAAACCCAAACACATAGAATTGAACCCAGTAAGCTCTATGTGCAATAATATGATGCCCTAAAATTTCTTACAAACACACACACACACACACACACACACACACACACACACACACACCCCTAGATAGAACCAGTTTCATTAACATAGAATAATAACCACAAAGTCTCACAAACCCAGTAACACTGAATGTCAAGTCCTTTTCCTGGTGGGGAAGCTGAATTTCTTTCAGCTTCTGTTATGGCTGAAGTGTTTGTAATGATTTTACTCATCTTACCTTTGTAAGTAATTTGTTTTAGGTGCTATAACAATGACCATTTAAATCTCTTTAGTTGTGACTTGAACTAAAAGAGATTTTAAATATACTTCTAAAACCAAATTCCAGAGAACACATTGTACTTCATGACTGACAATCTCCATAATTAGTTGCTATAATCACTTTCATTAAGCATATCTGAGAAACTTTCTTTCCCAGCATGCTTGCCTCCCCTATTGTCTATTATCTATAATTGTCATCAGCTAATCATCATCTTTATTTCATTTCTTTTCATGTGAAAATTTGTGTGCAAAGACTCATGTTACAGGAACTCATTTTTTTCCTCTGAAGTTGACATTTTTGCCTGTAAGTGCAATGCATAGTGGTCATGCAACATGGTTAAAGCTATAAGCAGGGAATGACAGACCACATGATAAAATATTGAATATTGAGACTCAATTTGTAATGAATCTATATCCCACACACCAAAATCATTTGGCTACCCATAGTTTAAGAGATCCAAGGGGACACTTCAAAGAAAGAGATACAAGAGAGGATGAGTCTTTGAACTAGTATATTGCCTTAGAGTAGAAATATGAATTGCCAAAAAACCACAGATGTGCACTACATGCACAGGTGAAAAATACCAGCCTTTCAAATCTATTTATCAAAGTCTTTTCTGCCTCTCTATAATTTCATTTTAAATGGGCCTTACTTTTCAGCTGTTCTCAGCTTTAAAACCCTAATAAGTAAAGACAGATTGTGTGCCTTCATTAACAATAGTGAGCCAGAATCTCAAGGCCTTTTCTGGGCTTCTTTTTCTTGGCATATGTAATTTTCTAATTGCTGCTCTCTAAACCAAGAACTGCAATTAGAAAAATGTTATCTGAGGACACAACTCAACTGAACATTATTTGGAATTTCAATGTGTTTTCTAGCATTGAATCACTGTAATGGAAATTCTATTTGAATGGTGAGTTGTCATAATTACTTGAAAGTGAATGTACAGTTTATCTAGGTATTACTTAGGTTCTTTCAAAATCTTAATGGAATGATAGGCATGCTTATTAGCATGTATGCAATATTCCTTGGAAATGCTTTTAATAGAAATTAGTGCCAAGGAGAATAGGTAAATATATGTAGGTACATTTATTTTCTTATTTATTTATAGCAATATTGATATGTTAAGGTAAGATACAGTAGATTAAAGAAACCAGTAACTTATTTGCTATTCCTCTCAAGTGATGTGACTCCATGTGGTATAAGACTCCCATGTAACTCATTTGGCAGGTAGAATATTACAAGAATATTTGAGGACTTTTAAGGTTAACTCATAACTGGTTACATACAACCTCCCTGGAATACTGGTTGAATTTGGCAATGGATTTTTGAGGAATCACAATACAGTACAGTGAAGAGGCCCACACAGGCCAGCCCCTAGATGAGACCCTGACTGCATGCCCAGCTAGCCAGCCAATACAAACTCACTGAGTATTTGGATAATCTACCTCGGAAATGAGTCTCATTCTTACTCAGTTCATCAGCCAAAGTTTCATCAGCCAGAAAAAGTCATTCCTGTCAGACCTTGCCAAACCACAGTTTTGTGAGAAAAATTAATGATTGTTGTCATTGTTTTTAGATGATTGATAATGAAGCAATAGAAAATCCAAGTGGTAGGCATGCCTTGAATTGAATAATGAAAGGAAGAAGGGGATAAGGCAGTTTTAATGTTTCATTTATTTTAATTTATTGTTGCTGGTTTTATTCTCTTTTTAAATTTGAGTTATTAATGCAAAATATTATTCCATACCAACCACAACTTATATATTATGATATATTATATATTACATAAAATTTCTATAAGCTGATTGTGCTGAATGACTTCAAGAAAACACATGGGAATAGATTTGGGCAAAATTGGCCAATACTGTCCTACCATAAGTAAATATTGATGGGTTTTGATTTTATTCTTGTAGATAATTCTTAATATACTTGGAATAAACATGGTAATCTGGTCAAAAGAGTATCAATGCATGAATTAGAAATAAATGTCAAAGAAAACATAGGTCAAGAACAAGTTCAATAGAGGGACAAATAGATATCCTGCTTCATGTACTCAGCTAACCAGAGCCTGAAGCTAGGAGTCATATTTGATTATCTTGTACCCCTCTAAGTTATGATACTCAACTTAGTCTGGGTACCACACAAATCTTAACTTGCCTTGTCGGATGATCTCCATCCCAGATCAGTGGAATACTCCCCTTTATTACTTCCAGGGCCATATAGATTTTTTGTGTGCAATATAATCTGTTCTCAGAGGAGAAGAATGATTTTTGTAAATGGAAAAGTCTACCTGGTAAGAACTGCTGAAATAGCAATGATTGCACACCTTTTTTTCTAGGTGTCTAGATTTTAATATTATCATCCTCTTTCTGTTGCTCTGACTCTTAAACTCTTTCTGGTCTCTTTCGGTTGCAGATACTTTGCTTTATCTGAAATGTCTCAGTTGATTTATGTTTGTGTTACTAACTACATAATAGACCCCTTCTATCCCCAGTTAAGAAAATAGCACTGACTTTCCTTGTCCCAAAGCTGAAAATATCTCCTTGTGGTTTTTTCTAAAAAAATAAAAACAAAAAATTAATTATATATAAAATAAATAATTTGAATTATTGACAATATTCATAATATTGTCATATGATTTTGAATTATCTAATCATTATATTATCCTGCATCCTCATTCAGATTCTTTAGACTGTAAGACAGTGCAGAAACTCTGAGTGATTTTTACTACGTATCTGTTAAGGGAAATTCAAGGAAATGACCAGTGAATCCAAGAGCTTATTATATTTTAAAATAAATACACATATTTTAATTTTCTGTGATGATTAATATTTCTTACCAAAAATATATTCTAACTAAATATTTTTAAACTGTCTTAAAATTATTCTAAGAGCAAGCATAGTTTGCTTCTACAACAAAGAAGATAGAATAACTAAATCCTACAGATGAGAAATGAATTTAGTTGATATGTATGACACCTGTATGCATTTGGGAAATAAAATAATTTAAAATGTACTCCAAGTGTTGGAAACAAGTGGTTTATCATTGTTGTTATTTTCAATATTCCATGAGGAATTATGCCCTTTTTCTTTTATTTTTCTTTCCTATCGTTTTACCCCTGATGTCACTGTAACTGGATATTGTATACATGTGTATTGGAATTAGGGAAGGGAAAGGGAATACCAAAATAGAGAGACAAAGGATAAAAAGACAAACAAATGCAATAGCAATACTTACAAAACTGTATGGGAGGGGCTGGGAATATGGCCTCGTGGCAAGAGTGCTTGCCTCATATACATGAAGCCCTGGGTTCGATTCCCCAGCACCACATATATGGAAAATGACCAGAAGTGGCACTGTGGCTCAAGTGGCAGAGTGCTAGCCTTGAACAAAAAGAAGCTAGGGTCAGTGCTTAGGCCCTGAGTCCAAGGCCCAGGACTGGCAAAAAAACCCAAAAAAACAAAAAAACTGTATGGGAGAAGGAAGGAATTGGGGAGATGAGGCAGGGGGAAAAGGAAGGCAGAGGTAACAAGTTGGATAAGAAATGTACCCACTGCCTTATCTATGAAACTGTAACTCTGTACACCACTTTAACAATAAAGAAATGAAAGAAAAAAATAATAGCAAAAGTTGCAATACTAAGTACTGCAAAATTCTAATCACACACCAACAGGAACTTTCTTTTAGTGTGTAACTTTGTGATGAATATTTCTTTTCTATTTTCAATATTCTTTTGAAAGTGTTAATTGGATTTGTCTTCAACTATTTTTCTACTCTTCTAATTATATGTATCTGTTTCAGAAATACATGTTTATCTTTATTTACATAAATGCAAAGCCGACAAATTATTATACCAATGTTATTACCATCTGGCATCCTTCAATTTTCAGCTATAAAATTAATAACTGACTAAATTTATAATGATTTCAAGAACATACACAACCTGGCCAAAACATAAATAACCATACCAAGGAGCTATACAAGTCTATGTGGGAACTTCAGCACAATCTGTATCATCTTTAGATATAGGTAGACAAGTATTTCAGTAGATATATTTTCTGAATCTCCGTTCCTTGGGAGAATTCACAGGATGATTCTATTTTAAAATAAATCAGGATAGACTTAATTTGAAAATGAATGATTTAACAATAAGACTGAAATAAAATCAAAGTTATAGCAAGCATACACTAAATACCTTGTGCTATGTACTTTCTTTTGTCAATTTCACTATCAAACATATGAAATAAAGTTAAACTATTTATACACCTGGATATTGGTCTTAGGAGATGTTAAATAACTTTCCTTATTTAGCTCTTTATTTGATTAGAAATTGTAGAAATAAGCATTTATAATGTACATATCCTGACTCTTAATCAAAGGGTCTGGAGTATAATGTTTTACTGCCTCCCAATGGAAGTTTTCAGTTCTTAGAATATGCATGTTTATTCTCTATGGCATATTAGAAGGTCATGATCTTTAAAGCTATAAAAAAGTTAAAATACCAGTTTACTGTTACTTTTTCTTTTCCTTACCTTTTTTTTTTTTTTTTTGCCAGTCTTGGGGCTTTGAACTCAGGGCTTAGGCACTGTCCCTGGCTTCTGTTTTGCTCAAGACTAGCACTCTACCACTTGAGCCACAGCTCCACTTCTGGCTTTTTCTATATATGTGATGCTGAGGAATCAAACACAGGACTTCATGTATACAAGGCAAGCACTCTCCCACTAGGCCCTATTCCCAGCTCTCTTCCTTCTTTTTAATGTTGTCTAATTTTCCAAACTATTTCTCTTTGTTCTGAACTTGTTCTATAATTTATATCTTTAGTTTGAAGAAAAGGATCCATTTTTCAAAAAAATGCAATAAGAATGAAATATTTTAATGTTATGTTCAGTATTATGCTTGTCTAGTATTATGCTCTGACAGAAGCCTAGTGATTAAAAAATGTTAATTTCCATTCTCTTTTATTAATATTTCAAGGAACATGTAAAGGAGGGAAAGTGCAATATTCTCTTCCTACATGATCGTAAGAACTAGAGTGGTCAATAAATATCACAAAGAAAACCATTCAAATTCCTACATAACTACAATGTTCCTTTGAGGGTAAGAAAACTGTTGCCAACTAAGGCAACATACTCAAGTTTGAGTCTCATAGGATTTATTAGGAGATGTTCACAAATATTGTTTAGAAGTAAGTTCAAGATCATTACAAATGAAGATTCATAGCAGTTCTGGGCTTGTGACAATGGTGGTTTTCAGAAAACCCAAACCAACTGCCATGCAATAGCCCATTAAAGGCACACAGAAGTAAGATATTGCTCAGTCATGGTGTTTGACTTCAGCGCCTGCCTAGTCACTCTGTCTTGAACTATTTGAACTCTGTCTGGTTGCTGTCTCTGAGCACTTTTTGCTCAAGGCTAACGCTTTACTGCTATTAGCCACTACTTCAATTCCAGTTTTTTGAGTGGTCAATTGGAAATAATAATTTCATGGGAACTTTTTTTTTCACCCTCCAGGCTGGTTTCCAACTGCATTCCTCAGATCTCAGATCCCTAAGTAGCTAGGATTACAGGGGTGAGCCACTGTTCCCACCTCCCTGAGCAATTTTGTTCAAACCTAGAGGTCTATCACTTGAGCCACAGCTCCAGTTCAGGCTTTTTTTTTTTTTTTTTTTTTTTTTTTTGCAAATTGGTTTTAGATAAGGCTCTCTGATCTTTCCTGCCCATTCTGGCTTCTAACAGTGATAATCAAGTATCAGTCTTCTGTGTATCTGGGATTACAGATGTGAGCTACTGGTGCAGAAGTACTCCTAAATTATCCTTTTAAAAAACAAAATTAAACTCTCTATCTATCTATCTATCTATCTCTATCTGTCTCTCTCTGTCTCAACTCGGCACTTGGGATATTGTCTCTTAGCTTTAGCTTTTACTCAAGCCTAACACTCTTATCACTTGAGGTAGTTTCGCTACTTCTACTTCTTTTCCTTTTTATGTGTGTGGGGGGGGGCGAGATTTAAGATGATGAATCTCACAAACTTTGATTCTTGTGATGAATCTGAAGCACCATCCTCAAATTTCAACCTCCTGCGTAGTTTACAAGAATGAAATAATGGATCATGGCTCAAGCTAATTTTTTTAATTGAACATATCTACATCTCTATATCCTAGGTGAATATAAGACTAACAGGATAAGAACCTCTTTTCAATTGTTCTATTCATCTATATCAATACTAAAAACAGTATTGACTTTTGAAATTTGCATAACAAATTATACAATGTCTGTTTCTTTTACTTTCATGTTTTCTTGAATCAGAAATTTATTTTATAACTATGTATTGAAATATTAATTCATGATTCTTATTTTATGAGCTGACAATATGATACATATCTATATAATGCATAATTAGATTTGTACTATTTATGGTTATTTCATCCTGGGTATCATAGCTTTGGAATTTTTGTACCTATGTTGGAGGTAAATTTACCTATGTATTTGTGTATATACACAGCAGGAAAATGATTGATTCACGGGATTTGCTAGTCTTCGACTTCAATTAACAGTCCCAGTGTCCACATAGTATTTATTTATTTGTATTTTTAATAGATTTGTATAGAAACTCTAGTTGTCCTACCTTATTACCAATCACCATTCCCTTGGCATTGTCACATTCTCTGACTCCATTTCTTCCCTTCAGGTACTAAGGCTGAACTTGGGGCTTCCGATTCTTTGTTGCATTTTTTTTTTTCATTTAAAACTAATGATGTACTATTTGAGGCACAGTTTTACTCCTGGCTTTTTCTGGTTAATTAGTAGTAAGAGACTCAAGACTTTCTTAAGCCTGCCTGAACTTTCCTATCTGCAACGCTTAGAACTCAGCTTCTTGAGTAGCTAGGATTATAGACATGAGCTACCAGTGCCCAGCATCAGATTTTTAATTTTAGGCCTTTGGTGAATATTTGTAAATGATTGTATGTTACCTAGATGATTTGTAGATTGAATATGATCATATTTATTAGAACAATTGCTTTGCAAATGCAATATAGAATAATTTTATTCACGTATGTATGAAATGTTGCCTTTGTCCTGTAACTTTACTAGGTCTTCATACAACCCTAATAATTGGATATATATTGCTAACATCTCTTTCCACATTAAAATTATACCATCTTACTTAATCCCATTTCGTGAAATACCAATATTTGGTTCTACTATGGATTATGTTACAATACTTTTAGATTTGGTTATCTAAGTCTGAGGAATATGAAACTTTGCCTTGTAGGAAATATAAGATTCAAGTTTCTTTTGACTTTTATAAGCAGCAGATGGTTTCTACTTCATTCAGTTAGATGTTCATCTGTTATTTTTCACCTGGAAACTTCACAATTATTTCTAATGCATGTTCAACTCAGCAGTCAATCAACAATATGGAAGGAATTTAGAAATTCCCCCTGGCTTGCATTTTTCCTCTGATATTTTTTTAAGAGGTGTGAGTCCAGCCTTTCTTCTTGAGGCATCAAGATTTGACTTTGGATTGAATTCAAGCCATTATATTCAATATACACAGAGAAGGAACCTAGCTTCCAGAAGATGAATATGATACAACTTGTCTTTGTATTCTGTTTAATGAATGGCTTTACTTTCAGTTTCAGAGAGTTTTTCACACTCTGCTGTTTTTCCAATAGCTGCATTTCCACACTCATACTACACACACGCAAATGATATATTTATTTGGAACGTGTTCACATACAATAATATCATAAGCTTCTTCACCATTAATGAATTCCTAACTCTAGTAGATTACAAACATCATCACACTGTGCTCTCTTCTTGTTATGTAACTGTCACCAATAAATGTTTTCAAAATGTTTTCCTCATCTAAAAATAATCTTGCTATTTAAAAAAATAAATCCATGGGGCTGGGGATATAGCCTAGTGGCAAGAGTGCCTGCCTCGGATACACGAGGCCCTAGGTTCGATTCCCCAGCACCACATATACAGAAAACAGCCAGAAGCGGCGCTGTGGCTCAAGTGGCAGAGTGCTAGCCTTGAGCGGGAAGAAGCCAGGGATAGTGCTCAGGCCCTGAGTCCAAGGCCCAGGACTGGCCAAAAAAAAAATAAATAAATAAAATAAAAAAATAAAAATAAATAAATCCACATCCCTCACTATCCCCTAATACCTAACATTCTTTTTTTCTATGAATTATTGTGCTTTTTCTATGAAATATTATTTTTGAACATTTCTTAAAGTAGCATATAAAAGATTAAGACTTTAATGTCTGGGTCATTTCACCCAGCAGATTTTTCCAACATTTAACCATAATATCAAACTTACCAGAATTCCATTTTCTATGAAAGATGACGAATGTTATATTACATGTAATTCTTAAAATACATTTTTTAATTTAAAAGATATTTCCAAACTGAACTCCAGAATACTTGGCCCATTTTCCAAAGTATTTGCATATGTAATGCTAATGCTTTCTCTATTCAAAAACATAACAAATACTCCATATCTCTCCATATCTCTTTGCCATGTTAAAATACTATAACTGGTAGTTTTTACTTAAACTACGTTAAATATAGGTAAACTATTTTTTTTTTGGGGGGGGGGGGCAGTCCTGGGGCTTGGACTCAGGTCCTGAGCACTGTCCCTGGCTTCTTTTTGCTCAAGGCTAACACTCTGCCACTTGAGCCACAGCGCCACTTCTGGCCGTTTTCTGTATATGTGGTGCTGGGGAATTGAACCCAAGGCCTCATGTATAGGAGGCAAGCACTCTTGCCACTAGGCCATATCCCCAGCCTAGGTAAACTATTTTAAATATAAGTAAAAAATTTAAATAAATTATCTAAATATAATAAAATTAATTAATAATATTTTAAAGTATAAAATATTTTCTTTGTATACTCTCTCTTCATATCCATTATACATATGTGCATTGTTCTGGTTTTATTTTTTTTACTTGGATTTTCAAAAAGTCTGCTTTATACAAATATTTCTTTTTTTGTATTATCTGCTTTGAAAAAAAAACTTCTAAATTTAATTATTTACCTTGATTAGATCCAACTATGTTAGAAATTACATATTATAGACTTGCATTTCATGTTTTGTCCCCTTTTTAAAGTTCCTCAGCACAATTTTTCATAAACAATTTTAAAACTTGCAGAGCTATCACATTTTCTATTTAAATACTTAATGATTGTGAATTAATAACATTTTCATGATGAAATAAAGATTCAACCTTTATTTTTGTTTCCTCCTAAATTATTAATAAAATGTACAGCTGATTAAATTATAGCAACCATCTTATGTGTGATTTCACTAAGCATTTGGTTGTATTCTTGGAGTCTTTTCTAATTTCTTCTCTTGTAAATTCCATTAATATGACCATTTAAAAAATTAAACATCTGTTTTATCTTTATTAATAGGTGAGATTATTAGTCCCTTTTATTATTTTTATGTCCATAATTCTCCATGCAACTTTGACACAATTTGTCACATTATAACATAATACTTATTTCTTCACCCTTCATAAGTACATTCATTGGCATATTTTCTCACATTATTATTTTTATAAATATAATTTCAGGAGGATATTGAAGTCTGGTTTTTATTGTGCAAATCTGTAAAGTTCTTGTTGCTTCATTTTGTAATTTTTTGACCTCATCATCATTCATTTTGACTTCTATTTACCAAATAGTTATCTTTTTCTGCTTTGAACTAATTATAAATACACAAGCAGTTACATGACACAACTTATAGAATCAAGTAATTATTTTTGTTAGGTACTAAAAATATTCACTCAAATAAATGAATGCCATTTGTAAATAGTGATGTTAATTTTCCTTCCACTTTACCTATTATTTGTTTTCCATGAGTTCTTTTTGTAGTTTGGCCAGTAACTTTTGGGGTCTTATTCTAACCCTACGAGCCCTCTTTGGTTGCTTAAGATTGATACATTGTGTAATTGTGTCATTATTTTATTTTCAGTTTGAATTTGTAATTATTCAGCATTTCATTGGAGATCCTTGTTTTAGCATGGATTTCCTCTTTCATTATTTTACAAATTTTTATAAGGTGACAGCTAGCAATGGGGATAAAAATACCTCACAGGGCTGGAGACAGAGGTAAATGCCTGCAGTGTCAAAACTCAAAAGATAAAGGTACTAGAACAGGTTTACACTGTTACAAAATGAGTTCCTGAAGATAAAAAAGCCTCATAAATATCCCTACAAACTTTTTTAAACCAATCCTGGGGCTTGAACTTACATCTTTTGTAGGTAGGATCATAGTTATGAACAACTTAGGTCTGGCTGTAAAATTATTTTCATCTGGAAAATAATTTCCTATTTGAAAAAAGTGTGGATGGGATGAGGTTAGTAGTTTGGCTCCAATTGTGCCATCAGGTGCACATGCCCAACAGTCACTGTCATAATTAAGGTAAAAGCAACAGATAAAGCATCTTTCATTGTAAATTGACAAACACATGCTACTCAATAGTACATCAGCAATGACAGGTTTCTAAAGGGTCTATAAAGAGTATAAATAAGGGCTTTAGGATTCAGAAAGCAAATTGACAAAAATCACAAGTCGGGGCTGGGGATATGGCCTAGTGGCAAGAGCGCTTGCCTCATATACTTGAAGCCCTGGGTTCGATTCCCCAGCACCACATATACAGAAAATGGCCAGAATTGGCGCTGTGACTCAAGTGGCAGAGCGCTAGCCTTGAGCAAAAAGAAGCCAGGGACAGTGTTCGAGGCCCTGAGTCCAAGGCCCAGGACTGGCAAAAAATAAATAAAAATCACAAGTCATTTGTAATTATTGTGTATGATTTGTGTCCTCGATTTCCTTACTTATCAACAATCAAAACAAGGAGCTTTATTCAGAAGACTTAGTCCACATTCTTCTTTTTATTAAGGTTGTGATTTGTGATCAAAATTACTTAGGTTTGGGCTGTCCTATTTGTAAACAGTATATGAATTAAATTTATATAGTAAATTTATTTGAGTGATTTTCCAAAGGGTTTTGTAAAGTTTTATTCAAACCATTGTGGGAACATTATTTTCACTAACTTAAAAATTACTAGAAGAGGGCTGGGGATATAGCCTAGTGGCAAGAGTGCCTGCCTCGGATACACGAGGCCCTAGGTTCGATTCCCCAGCACCACATATACAGAAAACGGCCAGAAGCGGCGCGGTGGCTCAAGTGGCAGAGTGCTAGCCTTGAGCGGGAAGAAGCCAGGGACAGTGCTCAGGCCCTGAGTCCAAGGCCCAGGACTGGCCAAAAAAAAAAAAAAAAAAAAAAAATTACTAGAAGAATACTTGCAAGCAAAGAAAGCTAATATTCAATATTAAGAGAAACTAAATCCATATACCATTAGTAAACAACACAGCAAGGATTGTGAAAATATCCATGTCATATGATCAAGTGGGTATGTTCCAGTACAATGCCCATGGGAGCCCTTCCCATGTGTTCTCACAACCTCATCCATTCCCACTCATGTGCCTTGTTCTCTTGCTAAACTATTGAGCAAATGTGTTCTTGATTGTGATTCAGTTTAGCCAACCTGTAAACATGAGAAATTTGAGGTGATGTTTAATCTCACTCCTCTGTACCTACTATTAAAAGCACTATGCTCATTATTGCTTTTTAAATTCTAATTTTAATTGTTTTATTAATCCTTTGTTTCGCCTGATGACAAAAGAGAAATCTGGGTGATTATTTCACAAGCAACCATCACCAGCTGGTATTTCCAGCTGGTGGGAGTCACCACGTGGTACCTCATCTAACCATAAATCCTTAAAAATAAAAATGCAAAAGGCAAACATAGTTCAGAAATGCCATGGATATGTACTGTCAAAAGTAATCAGTATTTTGATGTCATAACCCAAATAACCAAGTACAGGGGGTGAGAATTGAAGGATATCAAGAAAAATTGATAGACATTAATTAGTTTAGCTAACTTGTATGACCTTCAGTATGTCTTCTGAGGTGTTACAATGCCATACTTAGAATTTAAATGTAAACAATGTCTGCTTACTAATTTTGAAAGAAAAACTTGGTCAAAATGAATAGATATGCAAGAAATAAACATATTGTTTAACAGAGTAGGAACAGCTGACTAAAAAGATTTAAGCCTTTTACATTGTATTTTACAGTTATGTCACTACCTTTATTGTTTATTTTAGGACAATTTTGCTTTATATAGACCATAATTTAGTTTATATTGTTTCATTGATCCTTAACTGTGGGTCTTAGCACTAACTCATAAACTGCTCTGGTGACTCATTTTCTTCTCTCCAGATCTGAAACACAAAGTTTGGTTAATTTAGACTTAACAGTTTAAATTATTAGCTATTTAATTTATATAGATTAACATTCCTATAGTACAAAGCAAACATTTAATAAAATGTATTTTAGGTGAGTTCAATTTCAAAAACTAATAAACCTTTTAAACAGTGTTCAATGTATTTCACTGAATTAGAGGAGTAAAATATTAATTTTGTACTATACAGGAATTATAGTGTTCACTTTGCTGAGAAGTTCTGAGGTAAGTGTGAAGGGCTAATAAGTAGGGGTTAACCTTGTTAACTTTTCATTTCTCTACTTCTCCCTCCTTCACTGAACCGGATCTGTCCTGTTAGCTGAAGCTGACCCTTACCATGACTCACTTCTTTTTTCATTCATGTAATCTCTGTGTGGCCCTGATAAGTAACCAAGAAGAAATAGACATTCTATGGTTTGCCCAATCTCTTATTCATCCTTCTCTCTCTTTCGTTGTTTTCTAAGTTGTAGATGTTAGTGCAATACCACAAAGCATAAACAGATGCTCTCTTTATTCTCTCTGTCCTTCATTGGGAGGTCACACTCCTTTGGAGAGCTCCGTGACAGGGTTATAGGCAAATGCACATGGGTTTCACACTCATCTGGCTCCTTGAATATAACATTATATTCAAATACTTTATATTGATAGTCATAATTAGAGAGAAATAGGAAATGATCTCTTATAGTGTGATAGCCTCTAACAGAAAGAAAAGGTAAGAGGCCAAAAGTGGATTCACAGTTGTGTCATAAAGGAATAGAAAGCTGAAGGGGTCCAGGACCAGTTTGACCTTGTGTACTTATGGTGAGTGATTGGAAACACTGACTACTCTAAATGAATAATTTAAAATTTTAGGACTTTTTAGCAATTCAAATGATTATCTGAATAGTTCGAGTCTTCAGGAACTTATTTTGTTTCCAAGACAAAAAGCATAAAATAGATAATCTTATATGAAAAGAGAAAAAAGTGAACATTTTTAAGATAGGTATTTTGAGACTTTTCCACTAATAAATTTTTTGGAATTTAGAACATAATTGTTTTCCCATGTAAATAAGTTTGACTATTTTTCTAAGTCACCTTCAGATGCCATTCTAAGGGCCCTGCCATTTGCTTTTCCAGTCCTAATTCCCAGGGTTTTTTGTTTGTTTGTTTTAAATTTTCCTTTTAGTGCTCTCGTTTATGTCAACTTGATCCTGCCACGTACTGAGTCCAGCCATATCACCTAGCCTTTCCCCTATGCTTTCCTGAAATACAACTTAGTTCTTGTGAAATCATGATAATTTAATAATTTTACTAAACTGTAAGCTTTGATAGCAGTATAAAATTGCTCTGGCATTTAAGAGTAGATGCCTTACTACCAACAATGAGCAAACATGAGCATAACTACTCTAAATAAGTTATATAAATTATTTTATAAAATCATTAAAAACTGCCATTGGAAGCTGGGACAGTTTAAAAAATGAAATGCAGTGTAGTTAAATCACTTTGCTTAGATTCCATAACCATGTACTATGAAGAACAAGAATTGGAATACAAGTACTTATTCCAGGTTTGTAGTTGTGTTGAAGAATGTTCTGTGACTCTCGGAGACCACACATTTTTATTATAAAAATGTCTATCAAAATCCTCATTTCCTTGTTACACTCTTGTCTTAGCTCCACTGCCCTTGTCTACATCCCAAATCTTGTCTAGACCTCCCTAACTCAACTATTCAGGCACAATAATTGAGAGTCCCTCACTATTCATCAGAGGCAAAGGAATCCACTTCTCTTTGAGTTAAGTCTTGGATTCTGCTACTAATATAGAAATAAAAGGACTTTGCTCTTCCTAAGCACACCAATTTATAGAGAAACAAACAAATGGAAAGCTGAGTTTGATAAAAATTGAGATTAAAGGACTAGAAATAAGGTGATTTTGAGTAAAGAAACTGAAGCTACACTGGTCCTAGGTGTGGATAACATTTAAGTCACAGTCATCACAGTGCATTACTCTTCCATGCAAAATTTGTGATTTTAATTGCAAAGGACGTGGTTTTAAAGTGCTCCCAATGGCCTAGAATAGACATTTATTTTTCAAATAAGTACATTAAGATAAACCTAGAAACATATATAAATGTTTGAGGTTCTCTCTCATCTCAAGAGAGCTTCATTGTAGGATGGTAGGAAACAGGTGGAAAGAAAAGAAACAAGAAAGATGGTTTATTCTTTCCTAAACATTTATCATGCTAAACAAAATGTTACTAGATTCTAATACAGCTTCTCACAGTAGTCCAATATGTAGACGATATTTAAGTTAGTTTGCAGATGAGAAATTGCAAATGGATTACAGAAATCACTATGTATGGTGGCATCAGGACCAAAATGCAACTCTATTTAATTTCAAAGCCCCAAAGTTTTAGCCTAAATTTCTTCTCCAAATCCTTCCTCATTTCTAATTGGATAGCATAAGATCACATCTCAGGCAAGTACATTCTGATAAAATTCGTGCTTTGGTTTTTTGTTGTTGTTTAATGTCTTTATTTTCAAAGTGATGTACAGAGGGGTTACAGTTTCATATGTAAGGCAGTGAGTACATTCTTTATTTCCCTCCCTATTTACCTCTCCCTCCATGAGTTGTACAGATGGTTTACACCATATAGTTTTATAAGTATTGCTATTGCATTGGTTTGTCTTTTATCCTTTATCTCTCAATTTTGGTATTCCCTTTCCCTTTCTTAGTCCCAATACATATATATGTGTGTGTGTATATATATATATATATATATATATATATACACACACACATATATATACAGTATCTAGGGTACTAAAATTAGTTACAGTGATATCAGAGGTAAACCCATGGGAAATAAATATAAAAGAAAAAGGGCATAATTTCACATGGCATGTTGAAAATAACAACAACAGTGTTTCCATAGGTTGGAGTTCATTTCGCTTAGCATCATCTTATGCGTTCATATGGAGATAGCTATTGAGCTATTGTGATCTTCCGCTAGGAATATACTAAATGTATACTAATTATTCCCAGTGAGGGAAACCATGGAGTCTATATTTCTTTGGGTCTGGCTCACTTCACTTCTTGTAATTTTTTCCAAGTCCTTTCATTTCCTTACGAATGGGACAATGTCATTCTTTCTGATAGAGACTTGCAAAATTTTATGTGTTAGTTATATAAGTTTAGGTAAGGATTTGTTCTGACTGTTCTCTAAGACATAATAATCCTAGCATTCCCTGGGCTGGTTCTGAACAGATTATAAGTTTTTCGTATGCGCATACTCACTAAGAAACATCTGAAGTCTGAAGACCCACTAAATACTACTTGTGTGTATACTACCTCCTTGCTAAAAACTTTCCATATTAAACATACTTCAGTTACTTTCCTCACTATAACCTACTTTACCTCATCATTTGATGTTAATTTAATCTTATTTTTTGTTTCCATGTCTTATTATTTCCATAGAATATGTACAACTCAATAATATTTGTCCTGTCACTTCTGTTCATAAATGTCACAATATCAGCCATTGTGTATTTAATCATATGTGCAGTATCAAATGTAAAGGTGCTTCATTTTTTGAGAATATAGAGCATTCTGTAAGCTTTTCCTCTTCACTTTCCATTTATTATAGGAATGGCAATTAGGATCATACAGTGAAGGAGAAGACATTTTGGTGACAATGTTAATAACTACAGGTTGAGACAATGCTCAGGGCCAAATAAGTACAAAAAGAAGAGCTAAGTGCCAGTGGCTTGTATGTTTAATTCTAGCTAGTCAAGAGAATGAGATCTTGAGGACTATATTTAAAACTAAACTGAAGAGAAAATCCATAAGACTTCATATCTTAAGTTCATATCTTCAGTAAGGCTGCAGGCATGGCTTAAATGATAAAGTGCAGCCTAGCAAGTATAGGTTAAAAACCCCAACACTGTTACAAAGTTAGAAAGAGAAAAACAAGTAAAAGGAAGGAAGGAAGGAAAGAAGGAAGAAAGGAAGGAAGGAAAGACGGAAGGAAGAGGAAGGGAGGAAAAAAGAAGGGGGTGGAAGGTGTTCATCTTGCATTATTAATTTTTCATATGTTAGTCAATACAAATAATTTTATATGTAGCAAATGAATGTATAAACTCTTTAGGTAATTTGATAATGAAACAGATTACAAAGTGGACTTAAAGATACTAGAATATTTTAAGAGAACATATTACTCCATGGTAGTGCCCAAATAAATGGAAGTATAAATAAGATAACAGAAGTACAGTGAGATATTTATTTGCCTTTAAAGTACAATGCATTCACTACTTATAATAGAGAAGAGCAATGTGAAAAGCTCTTGTGGTTCCAATGTATTTTGACAAGTACTGTGCTCCTAATTATTTACCCAGAGAATAAAACATTAGATATTGTACTTGAGATCAAATATTGAGAGTAATAAAAAATGTAGAAGGAAATTAATGTTTGAAATGTCTCTAAATGGTATATAAGTTCCTTACTCTAGGAGCAAAACATTATAAGAATTATATATCCTCAATGTTTTAAATTGTTAAATAATTCAAGACAAATACTGTGCATTATAAATTATAGAAAGCAATGATTGCAGATAAATTATTCAGTTATAATGGCATTATAGAGGAAAATAGGATTGAAGAATTTGAGAAACGATGTATTTTAGATAGCAGTATATGAGACATAAGTTAAAATAGTAAGTATATTTCCCATATTTGACTTATCTGATTAAAGAATGTACATATTTTTAATGTTTAACAGCTTTCTATATTGAGGAGCAAAAGCACAGTGACTCCATGAAACAAATTTACTTCTATAAAGTGGTAAATTAAGCTGTTAGGTGACAGATGTCAAAGTATGACTAGAATACCATACATTTAAAATTACCTCCAAATTTTCTTGTCTTTCTTACCAAAAATATTTAATACTATATGATTAATTTATACACACACATAGCTTGTAATCTGATCTTTAACTCTTATTGTATACTGAACAAGTTCAAGTTGATTGGTCAAATTTTATAGTTGATCCTTCACTACCAAAAGACTTATATATTATATATTATTACATTATATATATATATATATATATATATATCACCCTTGAACTACAGAGGAAATGAACTGTAGAAATAGCTATATAAGAACAGTGGAAATAGGAAATTAAAATTGGAATTAGGTAACAGGAAACTGGATATTTTTTACAATCATTGTTGTCATGTGAAAGCTTGTGTTTCTCAATCTAGAATTTTCTCATATTGAAGCTCTATCCTTTTCTCACGTGATATTTGCAGCAAACAGAAGTTTACAATGGCAACTGGGTGTAACTGATGTCATTACAGTGGGATCCCTAACAAAACATAGTATTAGTGGCCTTATAAAAAGAGGAATAGACACCAGAGTGTTGCCATACAGTCAAGAAAATAGAGAAGTACTAGGCAGGAAATTGGCTCTCCCTATAACCTGACTATGCTGGCACCCAGACCACAAACTTGCTAGGCTCTAGAACCTGGATGGTGTACAGTTATTGACAGGTGTTGAAGCTACAACATTTTATTTTAAGATAATGAGCTAAGCCAGATGTTGGTTCATATCATTTTTATAAAGAAAGAGACTATAAATGGTGACTTAGTCTCTGCATCATTTGATCTGGTCTTAAAAATGGTGATGACATTCCACGTGGTTCTCTGTATGAGCATTTGAGAGGTACCTTCCAGGTGACTCTGTAGCTTCCCAGCAGGACCTGGTGGTAGCTTCATTATTAACAAAATGGTCCTTCCATGATGACGACAGAAAAAATAAATCCAGTCTTAGTCCATTGAAATTATTGAGTATTTGACAAATGAGAAGTTACAGGAAAAATATTTGGCTATGTTTTATTATATTATTTCATTATGAATTAAAAATATTATTTAATACTAAAGAGAACTTCATATGATTGTAAAAACTACAGACACTTTCTTTGCCCTGGGGAAACTATGATATTTCTACAAGGACTTGAAACCAATACGATTTTTTTGAGTTTTGAGCAGTGTTAAATATTTCCCCTAAGGAATTTCAGCAATAGTGGAATATTATTTTTAAATTAACTTTTTCATTAAATGCTTGTTTCCCTGGAAAAGAGAGCAGCTGTTCATGCTGGTATGATACCCCTCCCCCAATCTACAAGTGCAAATCGAAAACAATTTGTTTTGTGAATAATCTACAGTATGACAATTTGTCTACAAATATGTTACTGCCTGTTAACTTCAGTATGTGTCAATTGGATTTCGCCCCTTCTTTGCAGAGCAGAGAGTAAGGCAATCTTGACAGCATGGCTGCCTGCTGGCCTGGCACTACAGCCTCTTCCTCTACTTCCTGTTGCTACTGAGAACCACAGGGAGTGAGAAGCCACACACTGTGCAGAGTGTGGGCTTAGCAACACTAGACCAGCTACAAAATTAGAGACCTGGGCTCTCACCAGGAGAGTAGAGAGCTGTTCACACAGGGACAGATCTTTTGTACAGTGCTTTGATTAAGTCTAGGAAGAACCTTAATAGACTGCCATTTACTAGAAAGGAACACTTTAGACACAAGTGTTGGAGGCTGGGCATGGATATTTTCCCTCTGTCAGCTCCTGCTATACTGAACAGCTGATGTTTGCATTAAATGACGTTGGATTAAAAAGCTTATTCAGCATTTACCAGATTTCCAGGAAGGAAGAAATATTGCCAAGTTTAGCTTACTTAGAGGTAAGTATATACTTAGATGTGCCAGCTTCTATCTATCATGCAGTGTAATATATGATTCACCCTGTATCTTTAGTAACATAATGACTGAAGGACTTTGCCATAGCCAGTAACAGAAGTCTCTTTCTACATTGACACTTGTGAAGTTTGCATATATTTAAAAAAAACTGACCTGAGCTTATGAACCCAAGAACATAACTAACTTATTCGTACGGCATTGGATTCTTCAGACAGATGCTAACAGTGCTATTTTGTGACAAATGATAAGTGTTCCCTTTCATAGTCCTCAGGAGAAACATTACTGTTACTACAACTTAATTATGAGCCCTTCCTTTTAAAAAAAATATTTATTCTAACATATGTGTATTTTACCCTCAAGAACTGAGAGGAAGCAAGAGAACAGCCAGCAGCCCACAGAGAAATAATTTAAAGGAAAATCTTAATGCAGGGTGAAAATTCATTGCTGCATTAATATATATCAAACCCTACACATAGTCAACTTAGATGTGCTTGGAAAGTAATATGGAAATCAAGGGTAATCAAAAGATATTTGTTTGTTTCAAGAGTCAAGAATGAAAGAAGATAAAGTTTTTAGAGAAAAGCCGGGTGCTATTTGTATTTGGGATTTTATATAGGTGATGTGGGAAGGCTATTGCCTTACTAGCCCATTCTTTTAAAAATCCTTAATAAACTTTGTATACAATTACTGGGATGCACAGATTTCTTCTAGGTCTTTCCACAATAACTCTTCCTAATAACCAAAGAAAATTACGCTTTTTTCTTAGTCATCCATTTTTTACATAAGGAGGAACACTAAGGAAATCTGAGAACAGAAATTCCACATGTTTTTAAAATGTCTAATAAATTGGTAGTTGTACATGAAAGCAGAAATCTAAATTTCCTTCCTAAAATTATCTCTAAGGTATTCAATATAGCATAAGACACAAAACATAAATCATCTGTACAAAATGGCTCACATAGACCACCTTTCTGTAAATCCCAAAAAAGTAACAAGGTTTGTGAAAGGAAGAACTCACATTCAATTCTTTTGAAATTTTGAAAGAAATTCAGAAACAAATAATTTCACATAGAATATACTTAACATGGAATTGAAAAACTAAAATCATGACCATTTTTGCAATTTTTAGACAAACCTTTTTATCCAAGAAATAAGGAGAATGTACTGGGTATCTGTGTTTCACATCTTTATACTAGCTACTCAGTAGGTTGATATCTGAGTGCTGTGGTTTCTATCCAGCCTGAGCAAAAAAGTCCATTAGATTCTTAACTTCCAATTAACCACCAAAACTTCAGACATGGAGCTGTGGCTCAAGTGGTAGAGTGCTATCCTTGAGCACAAAAATATATGGATGATGTCCAGGCCCTGAGATTAAGGCCAAGAACTGGCTCATAAAAACAATAAAAAGGAAATACTTTCTGTAATTTGAAATATATTAACTTAAAACACAGAAAATTAAGAAGGTATTATTAAAGCAAACTTCAGAAATATATTTTAAAAAGAAAAATTTTGGATAATGGTATATATAGAGTTTGTAAGGAAAAGAAAAATGAATCCAAATGACCCAGCACTCAAATCTATAATTTCCTGAAGAAATGACCTGAGAAAGGAGTAGAGAATAAATCAGCAATAAATAATTCAAGAAAATCTCTGCAAAGAGAAAGGTCCACACAGTGCCTGGCAAAAGAAATGAAAGCAGATCCAAGTCAGTGCACAACTTCTTTAAAGGAATGAATTGAAATTCTCCGATGTACTGAAATGGAATGGAGGAAAATACGCAAAGCGTTCTTTGAACTTCTCAGAGCAATGCTCAAAGCTTGGAGATAATTGAACCATTGAACACATTAAAAGTTAGGGAGTTATAACCAGCAAAATGCTATTAGATAAATGACTATTTTCAAGATCTGGGCATGGAAACAGCAGATTTTTACCTAGCACAGAGATTTTAAAATAAGAGCAAAATACCCAAGCCATATGTTCCTGAAGAGTTTGGATGTGTTCATCTCAGCTAGCTGAGAGAAGGTGAGGGGAGATTTGAGGAATCAGAGGAAACTTACTGTGACTTAGTAATAAAGATAATGAAGAAATATTGAACATTTTGCTTGTACAATTTCTAGTAGCATTTTTAATGTAGTTCTGAATGTATAGGCATACTGAAACATTTGCTATTGACATCATTGGCATGGTATGATCTTAGAAAATTCCAATTCTCTCCCCTTTCCTTAGGAAATGGAGGAAAATAAATACCATTTGCAAAATTGACTGGTGCTAAAGCTGGGTAATGAACATTCAAGGATTAATGTACTTCCCGTGCTACTTATGTGTTTGAAAATATCCACAGAAAATCTTTTTTGGGGGGAGGGGTGTCATGGGAATTGAACTCTGGGCCTGGGCACTGTCCCTGAGCTCTTCAGCTCAAGGCTAGAACTCTACCACTTGAGCCACAGTGCTACTTCAAGTTTTCTGGTGGTTAATTGGAGATAAAAGTCTCACTGAGTTTCCTGCCCCCGGAGGCTATGAACCATGATCCTCAGATTTCAGCCTCCTGAGTAGCTAGGATTTCATGAATGAGCCAACAATCCCATCTTTATTTAAGCTTTAAAGTCAATAAAGAAAGAAAATGTAAAATAAAATATTAACATTTCTATAACTCTGCCTCTATAAACCAATTCTTGATACGATCTGATATAATATGTGCACTACTTTGTTAATTTTGTTAAGACTTGCTTCATCTCCTAATGAATGATTTATTTTGGAGGAAGTTCCATGGAATTTGGAGCTTCTGGATATAACAATCTATAGATGTCTATCAAGTTCATTTTGTCAGTGCTGTTATTTGAATCTTGCGTTTCATGGTTGATATTTAACTGGATGGCATGTATATTGTGAGAGTATTGAATTATGCTTCTATCATGGCATTAGGTCCATGTTTGTTCTGATGTCTAGTAGTGTTCATGTAACTAAGTTCAGTGCATTAAGGTTTAGTGCACAAAAGTTAACAATTATTATGTCACCTTGATGGATTGTTCCCTTTATTGATAAGAAGTGACTTTGTCTTTTCTGATCAATTTTGATTTGAAGTATGTGTTATCAGATATGAGCATAGCTACACTTGTCTGCTTCAGAGTTCATTTTCTTGGAAAACATTTTTCAAGTCTTTCACCATATGCAAATGATTATTTATTTTCTATTTAGATACACTTCTAATAGTGTGGTGTGGCAACCATAGATGCTCCCTGTTATGCCTTTCTTGCTCTAGGCAAGAAGGCCTGTGACTTTATTCTATTTCTGCTTCTAACACGTATGCAGTCTGGGCTTGGTAATATGCATGCAGTTCCTTTGTTTAACTGGTATCTCACCTGAGTAGCTCTTATCAGAAGAAAGAGAAATATAATAAAAAAAAATACCACAACTTAGAGTTTTGGGAGAGGGAGTAAGTCCTGTTCTTCTAATGTAGGAAGTATCCAACCTATGTCTGTCTATACAATGATTTTGCCTTTTCTATTTTACACTTCTAAGATTCAGTGGTTTCCATGTGTACTAATTGCTGTCTGTCGCAATTTTGCTTCTGTTTGCACATTTGTTGGGTTCCTTAGTTGAGAAACACAAAAAGTGATTACTAGAAACCCAATGCTTTCCCCTTCTAATATGAACCCATTCATATTGGAATAATGAACACATGGAGTTGAATACATTATAAATAAGACCACTTTTAGTTTTGGGGGATCCAGGAGAGTGGTGCTAACAACTACTGAACTCTGGTAAGAGCCTTGTCATTAAATATTATTATATCAGATGGGAATGTGGTAGAAGCATGTCAGAGGAGGGGTTACATACAAAGACATAAAGCAGAGTTACTCTATCTTTTGGGAAGCTTTTTGAAATCTGAATCTCCTACTAGACATATTTATCTATGTCTCAATCCTGTGGTACTAATTTCATTTGCCAACTATTAAAGTTAAATTAAGCTATGGTAGCTACATGAATGACAAATCTTCCTTCAGTCTTTTAGTAAGCTATTTACATCTGGTAATTATTTCTCTGATTCTTAATTCCATTGAGTGCTACTTTTAAAGCTATTTTCTTCTTCTTTATAATTTACAGTCATTTGTACTTGAAAATTTTCTCCATAATTTTTAATTCAATTTTTATTGTCAAGGTGATGTACAGAAGTGTTTCAGTTATATATGTAAGGTAGTGAGTACATTTCTTCTCAAACTTGTTACCTGCTCTCTCATTCTTCTTCCACCTTCCCTCCTCCCCGATCCTGCACCCCAAGTTGTACAATTACTTTAAAAGCATACTGTCTCGTAAGTATTGCTGTTATATTGGCTCATCTTTAACCCTTTGTCTCACCATTTTGATGTTTCCCTTCCATTCCCTAATTCAAATACACATATATACAATACCCAGCATACCAAAATCAAATACAGTGACAACAGGGGCTAACCTGTAGGGAAAATAGACAAAAGAAAAATGAATTAATTTCACATAGTGTGTTAAAAATAACAACAATAATGATAAACCACTTGTTTCATTTCTTGGAATTCACTTTGCTAAGCACAATCTTATGTGATCATAGGTTGGTTTTTCATTCTCAGGTGTCTAGTTAAGAAAAACACAGGGGCCAGGCTAGGAATATGGCCTAATGGCAAGAGAGCTTGCCTCGTATACGTGAGGCCCTGGGTTCAATTCCCCAGCACCACATATACAGAAAACGGCCAGAAGTGGCGCTGTGGCTCAAGTGGCAGAGTGCTAGCCTTGAGTTTCAAAAAGAAGCCAGGGAGGCACATGAAAAAGAGTTCAACATCACTGGCCATAAAATAAATGCAAATCAAAACAACATTGAGATTCCACTGCACCCCAGTAAGAACAGTTATTATCAAGAAAAATAATAACAACAGATGCTGGCAGAGATGTGGCCAAAAGGTAAGGCTACTACACTGTTGGTGGGAGTGTAAACTTGTTCAACCACTCTGCAATGCATTATGGAGGTTTCTCAAAAGGCTAACCATAGGGCTGGGGATATGGCCTAGTGGCAAGAGTGCCTGCCTCATATACATGAGGCCCTGGGTTCGATTCCCCAGCACCACATATACAGAAAATGGCCAGAAGGGGCGCTGTGGCTCAAGTGGCAGAGTGCTAGCCTTGAGCAAAAAGAAGCCAGGGACAGTGTTCAGGCCCTGAGTCCAAGGCCCAGGACTGGCCAAAAAAAAAAAAAAAAAAAAAAAAAAGGCTAACCATAAAGCTGTGCTATAACCCAGCAACCCCACTCTTGAGCATTTATCCAAAGGATTACAAACAAGGACAAAGTAAAGCTGCCAGTACAACTATGTTCATTGCAGCATTATATACTATAGCTAAAGTATGGAACCAACCCAGATGCTTCTCCATAATTTTGAACTATTTGTTGTGCATTATATTTGCCAACCTTAGAGAAGAAATAGATACTTTTTTATTTAAATTTATTGAAACAATCAGTAGGGAGGTACAGAATTTTCATAAACTTATTATACTGACATGGAGATCAAGTCATCTCCACTGCTGTTTTGAGATCCTGAGTATCACAATGTGGTCTCTGAAGTCCAAAGAGTCCTGTCAGGTTATGCTTCTCATCTTTTTCACTACCAACTCAAAAGAGTGATGAGCAGGTGAAGCTGGGGACACATAACTTATACTTTGGATGCAAATAAGTTTGGTGAACCCTTCCACTAGAATTAATGAGAAAGACATGACATGGATTTAAGTCAAGCTCTCAAGTGATGAACACCCATAAATAGGCAGATTTGGACTATTATTGTAGTAAATAATGTGTATATGATCATAGTTATTCATAATACTGTGGTTTATAATATCTGGGGGCTATTACTGCTGTTTCTAAATAAAATGAAGAACATTTTGAAATAGGGTAAATTCTGATATGATCGATAGATAGATAGATAGACAGACAGACAGATAGATAGATGTTCTTAAGTAATACCTAGTGTAATCCAGGAAAACAAGGAATAGAATAGAACTTTACTTTACAGGAACTTACTCTTGCTTACCAAGTATAGCACATCTTTTCTAAGAGAACTTGCTTTACAACTTCTGTCTGCTAAACACTGAAGAAGATGTCAAGAGATACATAAGATTGTATGTTGGCCTTGCTAAACATTAAGTCACATGAGCACTGTGTAGGGCTTCAAATTGTACATGCTGAGCTGATTATTCTGATTTTTTCTTACAATAGGAGCCAGGAACTGGTTTTTGATTTTCTTTTTCTTTCAGGCTGTGGCTTAAGTAGAAACTACTGATTGCAGTACCTGATATATGTACTGGTCTTGTAAGCTTATACAAAAAAGGAAGAAAAGAAAATATGTGGTGCAATATAAAGTTATTAATAATTTTGTTATGCAAAAAAGTATTACAATGCAGTATATTAGAGTGATGGAGAAAGTAACTAGCAAAGAAAATTTGATTTTCTACTATGCTCATATAGTAATAAAAACATTTGAACCATTAGTTGGCACGAAAAATAAAACCCACTACTTGAAATGTGTAATTACTTTAGAAATTTCTAAAAGTAATAAAAGTCTTTATAATATTTTTTGGTATTTCACATGTTCTATTGGACCCAAAGTTATTTTAGGAGACAGAATCATTAGTAAGTTGTAGTTCACTTTTCAGTTTCTGATTTCTATTAGTTTGTAAAAAGGATTTTACATTTGCATTTAAATAGAAAGGAAATGTGATAAAGATTTCAATTAAAAGTCTGTCTGTTTGGGTTAATTCATTTTTAATAGGAACAGTAAATATTTTTCAGTTGATATAGCTGTTGCTGGGATATCAGGTCATTGTTCTTTTTTTATCTAGTTATGTCTAGTGGTGCTCAATAAAGCACTCTAATGTCAGCCCGTGCTCTTTAAAGAACATTTCTTATTTTCTTTATTGATTTTTGGAGAAGCCAAAGCAAATTTCTGAATGGGACTTGAGAAATTGATGAGAGCAGGTCACTGCATAAATATAAATGATTCTTTACACATACATAAAGTATGCATTACATTATTTATGTGTTCAAACAAGTACATAGTGACTTATATACACATGGAAAAGGTTTTTATTATAAAATAGCTGATGCTAAAAAAGTAACTGCTTCTTTTAGCTTGATCATTTGAGAAAGAGTTAAGTGTTCCTTCCATGTTACAGGCCTGATTCTTTAAGATAATGACTATAGTGTAACTGAACTACTCTTCATATGGTTGATATACTAATAAAGTGTCTTGTTAATTTCAGTATTAGTCTGATGTCTCATGAGCATTTTTTCTGAAATCAGCTCTTAGAAATTCAGTCATTTATCAGTTGTTCAGTTTGCAGGTATGTCCTTAGCATCTACACTTACTGAATTATTCACATAAAATGTAACTGAATTATTTCCATCTTATAAAATTACTCATACACATTTATTATATATTTATGAACTTTTAGTTGTATTTTTTTGTAATTACATATATCTAACTTGCAGTACATTTACTTAGTTTCTACAGAAATTACTTTCTTATTTTATTTTTAAAAACTCTGAAGTACTTTGCAGTGGTTTTTTTTTTTTTTGAGGTAGAGGAATCTAAACATTTAAATAAAGAATTGAAGCATTTAATTAATATGTTCTGGCTCCCTGCTAGTAGAACATCACACTAGTGAGTAAATGGATTAAGTTTCCTGTAAAGCCAGCCAGGAGATAGCCTGACAGTTGGTTTTTCATTCTCAGGTGTCTAGTTAAGAAAAACACAGGGGTCCAATTCAACCTTTAAAAATGTTATCTTTTGACTAGAAAGATTACTGCTTTGCAGTGCAATGGGATTTTCCACAGAAAACTTAGCAAGGGATTATGGTTTTCATTACTTTCTGAATTCAGTGTGGAATGAATAGGTGATTCAAATACTGGACATTTCTACAGAAAATTTCTATATGAATTATCATTAATGCTTCTTACTTCAAATAAAAATTCATGAGACATGAAGATGCTATCAAACTAAAGTTCCATATTATTGTGAGAAATTGCATCTTGCATGTTAACAAACACAGATACACACTATATATGTATATATATGGATATGAATATATATAGATATGAATAGATAAGTATATGATGCTTACATAGAAATAGAATTTCATATGGTTGAAAATCTATTCATCACACTTCATTTTAGATGTTTATTTTTGCTATCATTAGAATATGTTTTTCTTGTAGAATGTTTATTTTTAGGCAATTTCTCCATTGACTACTTGATGGTTGATTTTTTTTTCTCCAAGACACATTTAACCACTGACCACAGCTGAATTGATTAAATTGACTGTGGAGTAACTCAAATCAGATCAAATAAATACTTGAGCTCACCAACAAAGCATGGTATGGTTCAGTAATTTTGTTCTTGTAACTACAACCTAATCCACTACAAATGTTAACATTTTGGAAGAACAAACTAGGTTTAAGAGCTATCTGTAATGTGACATAAACCTTCAGGTGTTTAGCACAAACTATCTTAAATCTTTTTGCACCTAATTTATTAATATTGAGTTGTATATTTCTAAGTCTCTAAAGATTTTTGTATTTGATATATATGCATGGAGTAACATAATTTTTAACACATGTATAATTTGTATACTTTTCTACATATCGATTTCTTGAATTACTTATGGTTTACTTAACCCGTTATTTGTCTAGGAATACTTTTATATCCTTTTTCAAGAATAAGAAATAGCTTTACTTGGTATACTATTTCTGACTGACAAGAATTATTTATCCTCTAGTACTCAGAAAATCTCATACTACTTTCCACTGATCTATAAGGTTACTATTGAGAAACTGGGTGTCAGCAAAGTTGGTCTACAGGTAGCATGTTTCTTTTCTGTTACCTCTTTAAAGTTCCTCTCTATTTCTTTACCCCAAAGAGGATTTTTGTAATATGTGTTGGCATAGTTATATTTGACTTGTGATATGTCATTCCCATATCTAAATACTTTTATCCCTTTCTAGTTCTAGGAAGATTTTTATGATATTTTCTTTTCTTTTATCTTTTGTGCTTGTCCTGAAGCTTGAACTCAAGCAAGGCCTGGGCACTGTTCTAGAGCTTTTATGCTTCAGGCGAGAGAGCTCTACTAATTTGAACCACAGATCAACTTCTGGCCATTAAATTGGAGATAAGAGTCTCATGGACTTCACAGTCCAGGCTAGTTTTGAACTATAATCCTCACAATTTAGTCTCCTGAATTGTTAGAATTATAGGTGTAAGCCACTGGTGCTTGGCTTGTTACCATCTCTTGGAATAAACTTTCTAACAGTTTCTACCACATTCTCAAGATCTTCTTGGATCACAATAACTTACATATTTTCTATTTAATGCTGTCCTAAATTCTTCATTGCCTTCTTAATTCCTCTTTATCCTTTTGATCTCTTTCTCTGAACAAATGTATTTGAATATAAATCATCTTTAGCTTACTAATTCAAACTGCTGTAAATTCACCTACTTATTTCATAGCAAAACTCATCAATCACATACATATTAAATTGCATAAAAGAAACAAATAAACAAAAATATATATTCCATTATCATAATAGCTATAATATTCATTGTACCAAAATGAGCTACTTTGGAATTCTACCCTCATGAACTAAATATTGCATTTTCATCCTCAGTTAGTGTCTTTCAAGTAGCATGAATATCTCAAGAAAATTCATTGCTGCTGTTTTTGTTAATGACAAATTACCATGGCAGGATACCATCCTCTTCTGGTGTATTTTGTTAAAATATCCCATGTAAAAAATATTACCTGTAAAAGAAAATATTTGGGTAATCTCAATATTACTAATTTGTTTTCTTAATCTTTGTTATGCCAAATTTTAAAATATTCTACAACATATGTTTAGATTATGGCAAATTTACGGTGTCTTAGAGAATCAAACGGTATTTAAAGAGGGTATTTCTTTAGAAACTTGCTTTGATTTTTACTAATTTTCCTCTAAAGCATATTACATGAATATGTATTCTTACATGTACATATACTTGAAATTGTATTTGTAAGAAGCAGTCCTTTCACTAATAGTAATAAAATCACTTTTATTATTTAAAATTTTTTGTGCTAGTTTTTTTCATTGTTCATATAAACCAGTAATGGAAAATATGAAAGATGAAAGAAAAAAAAGCCCTTTTGTGAGGTTCCTTTTGAAGTCTGTTTCATGCTTACATATTTAAAAACTGGTTTTATGGCTTTATAGAACACAAACAACAAAGTAGTGAGACATTGATGGTCACACTGATAAATCTAGTTAGAATTTATACCCCAGGGAAGAAAAAGATGGTTTTACCAGTGAAATCTATTTTAAAATAAAATAATAAAATTTATTAGTACATATTCATGCATGCACACAGCCATATCCAAATCCACAATGAAATAAAGTTGATAGTGAGCTCAGTGGTCAGGTAGAATAAATTTACTTCATGTTTTGTTGTCACTTTTGGTGGTTGGGACCAAAGTTTGAAACCAGTAACTTATACTTGTTCAACTCTCTCATGACTGGTTCTCTTTAACCAGAGCAATACCTTTAATTCTAGGCTTTGTTGGTTATATTCCTGATGAGATTCATGGACAGTTATTCCTGAACTGCCTTTAAAACTTGATCTGCTAGATCTCATCTTCCTAAATAGCTAGGATTGGATAGATCTGAGACACTGGAAGGAAGCTCTAAGGTGAATAATACTCTGGTTTTAAAAAATAATTAGTAACAAGGAAGATTTTATTTCACAAATATATTTTGTAATTCAGATTATATAAAATATAAAAATTCATAATGTGTTTTATTTCCATTTTGTGCATGATGAATGAATCAAGAGTGAGCTTATAGACATTCATATACAAAATTATGCTCATAATCATTGGTAAATTCATATAATTTTTTCACATTCAAAATTGTTATTTTAATTTTGATTGAGGGTTATTTTTAAACAGTTGCTGAAATCTATAATGTATTATTTATATAGAACTATATATATGAATATACAAATACATGAGTATCTAAATATAAGGGCCTGATTGAGATCAGTTGGGAGGGTTAAGCATGAAACTATTTTTAACATTTCTCAATTATATCTGAAATTGATAGCTCCATTAGAAACTGAGGAAAAATAGATTAAAGACTACTATATTGAGTTACTTTTAATAAATACATATACACATATCAAGAAAGGATAATAGAAGCCGAAGTGAGCTGAAATATGTCTTCTTTGTTTGTTAAAAGTATCTGTATAGGGCTGGGGATATGGCCTAGTGGCAAGAGTGCTTGCCCCGAATACATGAGGCCCTGGGTTCAATTCCCCAGCACCACATATATAGAAAATGGCCAGAAGTGGCGCTGTGACTCAAGTGGCAGAGTGCTAGCCTTGAGCAAAAAGAAGCCAGGAATAGTGCTCAGGCCTTGAGTCCAAGTCCCAGGACTGGCCAAAAAATAAATAAATAAATAAAAATATCTGTATATACTTACTTAAGATCTATAATGTTGTCTTGACTTACACCAATATCATATGTTTTAGAAATAATGGCCTTTTGTTTGTTTCTTTTGGGGGAGGGGGGCAGGGGTTTGAGAGTTTATTGCTGGCAACTTGGACCAGGCTAGTTTCAAAAACAAGTTCAGATATCAAAGGAGGGTAAGCCTTGGGTTTTATGCAAACTGGTTACACACAAAATAGTCATTAATCAGATATTAATAAGTCAGGTAGCTGTCATCAACTTTTGATCAAGTTGGCAATTCCTTTCAAGTGGTGCAGGAATTATGGCATAGAATAAAAGGTCTAGGCCATGGCCATGCCAAATTTGGAGGGTAACGTCAGCCAGAAAGTTGAGCTGAGTGTGGAGTCTTTGATAGACTCCTCTGGACCCTGCAGGTCCAGGTTGATGGTTTTGCTTAACCTCTTGGTTTCAACATCCTCCTTCACAAGGCAGCAGTCCCAGTGGCAGAGGTCCCAGTGACCTCTACTCCAAGCAATACTGAGATAATCACAGCTCTTTTTGCATGGGTAAGATGGGGCACCAGTGAGGCTGAGACCTTCTTCCCCTCCATATACTAGAACATATAACAATACAACCCCTAAAACACAGAGAGGCCTTTTAGCAACTGTTTTAAAGTAACTTGATCGTGATAAACAGAGAGCCACATTTTGAGAGGTTGAATATGCAATATTTATTGGAAAGCTGGTGACTACAGGGTGGCTATCAGAAAGACCTACTGATCCCTGACTAAACATGGTCAGAAAACTGAGCTATAAGAGAAGTAGAGGAAAGAAAGAGCAGAAAAATCAATAACAACAAACCAGATCAACTCCAATGGAGAACTGAACTGGGATGACATGGTGCCTGGAGAAGATCCAGGAAAAAGGAGAAACAGAAGACATGAGGCATTCATAATGGTGACTGAGCTGGTCTGGGCCTAAATAGTGTCAGGATCAGGGGGTAGGGTCACAGGAAAATTGAGAAGCCCCAAAGTTCAAGTTACAAGACTGAAAGGTCCAGACTGATAGAACTTATCATCCATGTCCCATTTACATCTGAAAATTGAGGCATTACCATCACATGGAAGGGAGAACTTCACCTTTCTCCACCATGAAGACAAGACAGCAGCAGTTAAACCCAATTCCCTATCTACCATGTGGCCAAGATGGTGCAAGCTAGACCCAGCATCTCCACTTCACAAAGACCCATCAATACATGACTTGAGGCTATAGTGCATACAAAATGAATTTCCTCAAGGGCAATATGAGCAAGATTATATTTTAGATTAACATTCCCATGCATGCTGAGGCATTTGTGTAATTAAACGGGCCCTTAAAGAAACATGAGGTATTTTCATGGTCATCCTCCAAGATAAGAACTGGCCCTGTGATTTTTCTGTACCCTAAGGTTAATGGCAGTCAGGCGCCTATTCCCCACTTATTGGAGGGTTTGGACTGAAGACCAAGACAGCCGTCTTGTGCTAGATCTGAAATAGACTAACAAACTCAGAAGTGACCTGCAGTATATCATATAGGTCCACCTTAGGGAGGGCAGTTTCTATGGTAAGGTCTTAGGGAGCTCAGGAAGCAAGTTTGAAAGGGTGAACAAAGAAGGAATCTTCAATGTTGTCCATGGGTCTAATTTGCATGAGTGGCTGAGACTACAAGAGGCTCCAGATGATCAAAGAGATCCCTGGATCTCTACCTACGAACCAGAATCTCATATCCCTAGTTAGAGTGCCCATTTCTATTTCCTGGTCAGAAATAGAAGTCTTAGTCCTGTAACTGTCTTTCATAAGTGAGGTCTCTACACCCAAGGGGTTTGTACTTGTCACCACTGCTGTCCCATGACTGTTTATCCTAATATATCCTGCCTCACTTTCCCCTAAAAATGAATTCAGTCTCTCCATCTTAAAGTATGGGCAAAGATTCATCTTCTGTAATTGCTTCAAGCAGAGTAGGAGCATATCCTTGTTTAGCCAGGTATCTGAAGTCTTGTCCTATCTTATCAAAGAATGACATGTAATATTTAAGTGTTGGATTAATCTAAGTGTACAGATCATGAAGGGCTGAGGAGACATAATCTGCGTTTCTGGAATACACATACATTTAAGTTTTCAATAGATCTATTAGGTCCAAATGGCCTGGTGTCCTTGTCTTCAGGCTCCCTAAAAGGCTCCAGCCCCACCCTCACTCCTTGCCCGGATGAATTCATATCACTGGGGCCAAACCAAAGTTTTATGTTAATTAGGCCCTTAAAGAGACACTGGTAGGATTTTTGCCTATCATCCTCTGTAATCTTTTGTGACTTTTAAGCCATTTTGTACAGAATTCTAGCCTTTCTACTACATATTATAAATAGAAATGGGTGACAGATAGGTAAGAGTGTAAATTACTGTCCAGTAAAATAGGCATGCTTATGAACTATTTTCTTTCTTTTCTTTTGGCTTTAGTTACTTTTGCAAGGGTAAGCACAAGTGACTCCTTTAAAGATCTGACACCATCTCTTCTTATCTGAGCAGTTCTTTCCTCTTACAGTTCTTGCCTCTGGATGATCCATCATTGCCAGGATGAATTTTTCACTGGTAAGTCTTGTAGGTCTCTTCACCATGCTAGGATAATGTCCCAGTTGGCATTTTGCTCAGGGTTTTGCTGGAATGAGGTGTTCCAGTTGGCTGAATGTCATGTTGGAGGGGAGTGACTGACAGGTTGGGTGAGAGTCAGTGCCAATCAATCCTTTTATTTCTAATTTAAGCAACAAGAAGATGAATAGAAATAGTTTTTAAGCAGAGCTTACCTGGAACTTATTAAAAATCAAAGTTAAATTTGACAAGTAAATACTTGTAAGAGTCATTTGTCCCTCTGTGGTTCTGATTGTAATTGCTGTAGAGGATCAAATCTGTAATGGCAAAACTTAGAGTTTGAAACAGCAACTGATTAAACAATCTAGTTATTCTTAATTGTATATAGCACTTTAGGATACTAATTATGATTGGAATTACTGCAGACATCACTAAACCATTTTGATTACAATGAGAAATGCAGGAATGCAGGCCTGGTTGGTGTCCTTGTTATCTCTGTATCCAAGGTGGCTTAAGTACTTGGGAAACAGAAATAGCAAACAGTAACTAATAGCATTGTGGTGTTCATTTAAAGGACCTTGACAAAAAAAAAACACACTTAAGTGAACTTTGGTTTAGTTATTACTTAATTTTATGCCATTAAAAGTTTTATACTCTTAATACTATAGGAGTGATTCTTTTACAAATGGATATAAATAAGGGGATGTTAGTTTTAAATCAGTATATTAATCTTGACTTTAGGGAAAAATCTTTAGATACGTTTTTAAATCACAGTCAATTTAATTACAGACCAATTTCACTAACTTTACTAATAGTTTTTATCATATAAAATTCACAACATACCTGTACCATCTGTTATTTACTCCATCATTGGAGGTTTGTCTTAATTTCTTGCTGATTCCATTTTGAAACAAACATCTAAAACAATTATTACTTCTCAAATGTTTTCTTATCTGAAGGAAATCATGTTCTTTCATAAATTCCCTTTACTAAAACTTTCTCTACTCATTTTCCTTTTCTTTTACTCTCTGTTGGCTTTTATTTGCATTTAAACTGACCTTAAAAAACTTTTAACTCAGATAGCATAGTTCCCTTGTTTCCTTTGGTCTACTGCTCCAGTAAACCCTTGGTTATAGTGATGACACATTAATGCATTAAAATGTCAGACTTTTCTGAACATATTCACACACACACACACACACACACACACACACACACACACACACACACACACACTGGTGCACCGGTCTTAAGATATGCTTAGGTTTTGAAATTGAAAATCAGCAGTAAATTTTCTGGAAGTCCAGTGGCAAAGTAACATTTTTACCCATAACATAACAGAAACAGGTCCATACTAGAAAATCAAAGAGTAAAAGGACATAAAACATTTGCCAACAATAAACAGAATTGCTACTCTTAAACAACAAAAAGACAACCATTTAGAACAATTTTGTCAGCAAGTAAAATTAGCATGCAAATTGAATTTTAAATACTCCCTAGATGGATCTTAATCTTGAGAGCTTGCAAAAATTATTTCATGCATTCATTGGAGGACAGTGGGTTTAGCAAAGAAAGAACCCATATTTCTTGAGCCTGAGCCACAAGCACAGTGTGTGCAGACACTATGTAAGGGAGAAGCAGGGTTGAAGACAAACCCTAGATGGGAGACAAAGAAGGCCTAGAGCCACCACCTTGATACAACCTAGAAAGAAAAAGATTACATAAAAGAATACACTTTGACACAAAATGACAACCACTCCCTTACAAGGCCATATGGATGTCCTTGTCACTTTCAGAACCACTGCTGGCAAGGAATAATCCCAACAACTAGAGTCCTCTTTTAGTGCAGCCAAATCCAAAACATGTGAAACAAGACTTGTGTCCAACTAGGCCATTGCTCAAGTCAATTGCCCAACTAAGGATGACCAATGAGTTAACTCACCAAAATAAAACAGATCTTGGAACTCATTTATCCTTCTCACAGAGCAGATCTCTCTGACAAGCAGTCTCCACAAGACTTGGGATGTCACTAGAAGGAGGTGCTGGACATCAACAGGTGGTGCCTTCTCTCCTCCTGGAATCCGTTGGTATTGTAGGAGGATCTTTCACAGAGGGCCTTAAACACCGCTGACAAGCGATCTCAATGGGGCCTCCAAATGTTATGGCATTGCTGACGAGCAATGACTGCTTTTCAGAGAATTTAGGGGAGTTCCAAACCAGGTTAGCACTAGAAAGAAGTTTGTATCTTTTTAGTAATTTATTACAAAAGTTATGAATGCAGTTTCTTGTCTCATATGATATTTATTGTTCTCTGTTACATAGTATTAGAAAATAATATTCTTTTAAAATTTAGATTTCTAAATAAAACAGAAAATTACTGACAACCTATAAACACACCTAAAATACATGATCACATGTGTATCATATATCCAGACTCATGCACTAATGTGTATTATGTATCCAGTTTCATAAATATACTCTATGATAATTATCCTAGAGTATTTGATGTCATCTGAGGAAATGCATTTTAACTTACACTAACTAACCAAAGATAAATTGTTTGCATATGCATTACTTATAAAATTATTAAATATTAATTTAAGTCTTAAATAAGTCCAGTTATATAAAACTGAAAATAAATATGAGTCAAAAATCCTTTGGGAATAAAAGTTTAATATTGTCTTCTCAGCCCAAGTCTTGTGGAGACTGCTTGTCAGAGAGAGTCGCTGTGTGAGAATGATAAGTGAGTTCCAGGATTCGTTGTATTTTGATGAGTTAACTCATTCGTCTTCCTTAGTTGTGCAATTGACTTGAGCAATGGCCTAGTTGGAAACAAATCTGAACAGAAATATGAATAAATATGAGTCAAAAATCCTTTGTGAATAATGTTTTAATATTGTCTTCTCATTTTCTATGAATCAACTAGTACATCTAATTGCAAGTGTATAGTAACATACTATGGGAACCAATAGTCCATGGTGCATGGGTCTTTTCCTTTAATGAAGTCTCTTCTCCTCAGTGTATACCTCAGTGAATCAAAGATAAAGATCAAAAGCCTTTCTGGGAAATAAATCTAAAGTGTTATCATGGTTGTGGTAAGATGAGGTGGCCCCTATTTCATTCTTAGAGGCAGTAAATTTTAATATGGCTGGTGAAAGAGATAGTGGATTGTGTAGCATCCTATGAGAACAAGGTTCATCTTTCATTCCACTTTTCTCATTACATGCTCTCATTCTTCTCTGAGTCAGTTTTTACTTGGAGAGCAGTCATGTTTTTTGTTGCTAGCATGAAGCAACCACAATTCCTTGTAGCAATGTACTATACATTATCCACCCAATTGAGAAGCACAGTTTTTGAGCTGTATAATTATATATCCTTTCCCAAGCAACATTTATCCCACTGGGTTGGGGTCAACATTGCTGATCTCACCAAGCTTTGTGTTTCTAGTTGTAAGGGCACCATGGAATAAGTTTTTAATTAAAGTGCACATGGTGAAAACAAGAAGTCATTTTGGATTTCTATTGAGTGGTTTGGAGAATAATTTATATGTGTGCTATAAACAATTATTCCCGAACTTTAAAGAAATATGATTTTGATTCTGCATTCTGTGTCTCTAATAAGGTCCCCAATGACTATTTGCTCCTGGTCTGTGGATCACAGTTTGAGAAGCAAGGTCCTAAGCCATGTTACTCACCAGTTGCTGCATCCATTCAAAAAATGACTAACCAGGCAAGGTAAATATTCTAGTGTTGATTAAAGTCCTATCATACAATTGAAGAATTGATGAAAATATGAATTTAAGATTATTAGAAGTTGATCTGATTATTAGCTGAAGTGAGGACCATGAGAAATAAGAATTTAATAAATGTTCATGTAGGCAATTGTTATTTTTATCTTTTATCAGTATTATTTTTTTGTCTAACTTGAATGTTCAGGTTAGACTGTCTATTTCAAAGCAAAATATATAAATCAAAAGGGAAAGATCACATTGAGGCAATTTTAAAGAAATATTCATTTCCTTTATTGGCTACCTCTAATAATATTTTTTTTTCTATTACTCTAGATTTAACCAATTTACTTCATTAATAATGTGAATTACCTACTATATTTACTTTTTTTGAGGTATTGGTGTTTCAACTTTATGCTTAGTTATTTTTCTGGATACGGTCTTGCATTTTTAGAAAGAAAGTATTTTCTAATAACATAATTCAACTTGCTAAAATATTCAGCAATACTCTTTATTCAGGAGAAAAATAAATCCTAGCAATAATAAATGTAACAGCAATATTCTATTTTTGGTGGGTGGCACTGTATTTTATGAGGCATTAGTCTAAATGCTGGTGCCAATTAGTGGTTCTCAGTGAGCCTAGACTATATAATGATTTTGTCTGTTTTCCTCTGATGATCTTTCTTTTTCTATCATTTCCTTTAATGATTGGATAAAAGAAAATTTAACAGCCCCAACTACTTGTCCAGTTGTCACTTTAAAAGTGGTAGGTTCTGGGAATGTGGCTTAGTGGTAGAGTTCTTGCCTTGCATGCATGAAGCCCTGGGTTCGATTCCTCAGTAACACATAAACAGAAAAAAGCTGAAAGTGGTGCTGTGGCTGAAGTGGTAGAGTGCTAGCCTTGAGGAAAAAGAAGCCAGGAACAGTGCCCAGGCCTGGAGTCCAAGCACCAGGACTGGGGAAAAAAAAAAAAAAAAGGTGATGTGTTATTTAGGATTTTAAATTCTGAAAAACTAGATTCAATAGGACCATCATTCCTGCCTCCCAGAGATGAATTCTGTGACATGTCCTTGTGTCAGAAGCCATGGAAAGCTGATTGGAGGCTAGAAGAGAATAAGGAAACTTATATTTCTATGCTTAGGAAAGACAAGAAATAGAACCTATGACTCAATAGTTGCCTTGATTTTCATGATTTTGCTAAAGGCCACATTAAGAGCGAAACCATAAGGGCTGAAACTAAGCTTTAGGCAAATGAGCACCCCTTCAGTGTCACCCACTTACATTAAAATGTAGTACACACCTTCAGACACAGTGTGAGATCAAAGTGCAATATAGTGACTGTCCCCTAGTTCTTCAGTGTCCTTATGTGTAAAAGTGTATGTCCAAGCTAGATGTAATTGACATATGTACTGGAAAGCTTTGAAATAACAATTATACAACAATCCTACTTTCAACTAATAAAATAAAATATGTGTATATTTTTACTATGAGATACTGTCTGCAATTGTTAGACTAAATAATAGGCAGTGTTTAAATCCTCATAGGTCATACAAAGCATGTGACATTTACTTCTCTCTGAGATTATGAGAATCAACAATAGCAGGAGTGACACTGCAGCAAAGGCTAAGGGTTTGCTAAGTGTTTGTTGCCGACATTTGACTTTGGTGGTAATACACATAGACAAGACAGTAATGCATGTATTTGTAGTTGTACCAAACAAGAAAATAAGAAAAAAAATGTAACGTATTTGTTCAGTAGAACATATGTACTTTGTTGTTTATTTGTTTAAATTAACATCAAAATTGCTGCATTTCATTGAAAATTCTAGACACAGAATTTTGTTGGAAAAAACAACCCTAACCTCATGGCTGCCTCTCCACATGACGAAGAGTTTTCACGGTCTGAGTAACAGCTTCTCTGTCTGGAAAGGACGTAAACTGTCCAGATGAGCATGCCCCCCATTATTTTTCATCATTTTGATATCACAGTGAAGTATCAATGTCACTTATAATTGCCCTGGTTCTACTGCTGTTCTTCTAGTGAAGAAATATTGTTTGTACAATGCCTCTGTTACAAGATGAAAAGAGAAGCCCACAATTTTGACATTTTTAAGGGAATATACACATATATTGCTTGGTGACTTACCTTGCCCCTTTACATCATATGTAAGAGTATAATAAGTATTTGAATTTCTGACCTAATCTAGGGGAAAGTATATATTCTAGTTATTTATAACTTGCTGAGATACTTCCCAGTATTTATTTATTTATTTATTGCTCTGAGACTAAGATTTTTTTTTGGTGGCAAATTAAAAATGGTTACATTCCCCAAATATTTATGATAGTATAAACCATGCTTAAAATATACTTCTGCAGTTTTGCAGACTTATTTACTTATTGCGCATTTGAAACAACATTAGTGACTATTACAGTTAAGGGAAGGGGCACAGCTTACTAGGTGAGATAGAGATCCTGATTTCAAAATCCTATATCACCAACAATTACAGCTATGATATGAGAAACTATTATTCATTCTCTTAATAATGTGACACTAAGTCATATACATAAAACAAGAAAGAATGAAGAGAATGAAGGAGGGAGAGAGAGGAACAAAAAGGGAGAGAGGAAAAATGTAAGTGAATAATGAAAGGAAGGAAGGAAGCAAGCAAAGAAAAAAAGGAAGAAACGACTAAAGCAAGGGAAAAGGAAAGGAAGTAAGGAAAGAAAGTTAATATAATATACTTAAGATACTTTACCCTTATGTTCTATGTAACTACATACCCTCAAATTCTTCTCTGTGATTTTTACAAAATGTCAGAAGTTGTGTTACTTCATTATATTCAAACAATATTTTCTCTATAGAATTTTTTTTTTTTGCCAGTCTTGGGGCTTGAGCTCAGGGCCTGAACACTGTCCCTGGCTTATTCTTTGCTCAAGGCTAGCACTATACTACTTGAGCCACAGTGCCACTTCCAACTTTTTCTGTTCATGTGGTACTGAGGAATCAAACCCAGGGTTTTATGCATGCTAGGCAAACACTCTACCACTAAGCCACATTCCCAGCCCCTCCCTATGGATTTTCTAAAATTGAGGTGCTATGGCTTGGTATAAAATGTATACAAATCATAACCTCTCTTCTTTAATTACCTACATATATATATTTTAGAATTCATATTTCTTTTTGGTTACTTTAGAAAGCTGGGGTGTATTCTGAAAATTCAGATGTCATTTTCAACCTTAAAACTGCACTGAAATTTTTGTCTTCTTGTGTAATGTTTTACATGCAGCATTATAGCATCTTCATAATTATTTTGTTCTCCCTTGTTCTCACACTATTAAAATAAAATCCTTTAGGATCTATTTTCACTGTTTTCATGTCTGCTGAGCCTTTGTTATTATCTTTATTGATATGGAATTTAATTGACAGCTGAGTGCTGGTGATTCAATGTCTGTAATCCTAGGTACTCAGGAAGCTGAGATCTTAAGATCTATTTGAAATCAACCAGGCATGAAAGTCCATGAAACTACCAGAAAACTGTAAGTGAGGCTCTCATTCAAATGTTAGGAAGAAAAAAATATGCGTATTGACAGTGCCCAGACCTGAAAACCCCAGGACCAGAAAAACAAAGAAAATAAAAAAGAAAAAGCAGTGGAAGTTAATGTGAAAGGAGTATGTAAACTCTCTGAAGATAGCTATATAAAACAAAAGTTGAGTCTTGCATATGAGCTGGTGATCAGAGGACCCTAATTTCTAAACTTGTAAACGTGTATGGAGTAAAATCCAATTGCTTCATTTTGAAGTGCAGCTCAAGTGGTAGAACACCAGCCTTGGGCAAAAACAAAAACAAACAAACAAACAAAAACACTAGGGGACAGTGTCTAGTCTTGAGTTAAAGCTGCAGTGTCTGTTTGCACACTCAAATAAGAAAATGTGTGAGCTAATGCATAATATGTCTTCTGTGACTTAATAAGATTATGTAATTTTTTTCCAGATGGAGATTCTACCTCAGGTTTGAGTTGAAAGAAGGAACTGTAAGCAAGCTCTAGGTATTGACAACATTTCCAATGAGGCTTGGTATGTCTGCTTATGGTAAGGCAGTGAGAGATATGAATGTTAATATTCAATTGCACATCAATCTTTGACAGACTTTAGGCTTGATTCCTCATTCTGCTGCATTATAAACTCTTCAGACTGCCTATGAGTTGGCTTCAGTCTTGAAACAGCAAGCAAACAAATAAAACTTTGTAATTCATGTCTCAAACCTCACACACTAATAGCATCATACCTGTGGCCTTTATCTCCATGAAGGATTTTATCTTGCCCTGCAGTTACAGAAATAACATCTAAATGCTGCTGCAAAGGTCCTTCCCAAGAATAAAGTGAAACAATTATGTGACAGAGGTCTAGGCAGGAGAAGAAACTATTAGAATTATCCTCTCATCTCCAGGTCATATGGAGACTTGAAATTTTAGCCACAGAAAGTGTACACAGCATGGCTTTGTGCTATGATCTCTAGCAAGCTTTTGAACACTTGTAATCTGCCCATGAGAATCTTTTCCTGAGGCTCAGCATTAAGAAGGGCTAATAAAGGAAATAGTTGCAAGATGGTATTGCTCTTATTTGACTCACTCCTAAACACTTGGTATTGTAACAGATAGGAGTCTACCTTCCAGAGAGCATGTGTTCAGGGTTTGCTTTTGTAATCTAAGTTTAGATCCTTCAGGCACTCAGCATGCTGGCAATCCTCTTGTAAGACCAGTATCAGCAGGGGACAAAGTAAAGTAAAGCGGATTGTATCTGACAGAGCTCCTTAAGTAAGTTGTTCAATTGACTTGAGAGGTAGGAAGCCTTCCCAGGGTGGTTAATTCCAATGACCTAAACTAGTGGAATTGTACTTTTAAAATGATTCTTGGCACTTACATTATTTTTTTGTAAAAGAAAATAGTTGAAGGAATATTCTAGTAGTGATGTTTGTTGTATCCTGGTCACCCAGGACTTGAACTCATGACAATCAAATCACCAGCACTCAGTCAACTGGGCTTAGAGTCTTTATTTAGCAGTGCACAGAGAAAGAACAGCAATGAACCACCGCAGGGCTGGGTTTTTAAAGGCAGAAGCTATGCATTCTACAGCAGGGGGTGGGTGGGTGGGTGTTAACACAGAAGGTAGAGAAAGTCACAAATGGGTTAAGCAAGCCCTTTACAGAAGCAGAACTTTGCGGTCAGGCTGACCTTATAACTTTATTTTAACAATTGTTACCATGTTCCCCTAATATCAACTAAGCAAGCATGAGCAGGCTAAACCAATCCAGTACTCAGTCATAAGTGGACCAACCTAACAGTCACCAAGGCATTTCTGTAACTACTACTATGGTTGCTACCTAGATACAGAGAGGAACAAGGGCTAGATATAAATGTCAAACTACAGGAAACTAGTCTAACGGGTGGGGGTGCAGCCCTCTAGCATGGAGTCACCAAAATGGAGTTATAGAAGCTAAGAGTAAACTTTAAGACTGAAATTTTACAAGCCCTATTGTTTCTAGGAGCTTGGGGGAGGGGAGCTTCATTCTTCCTTGCTTTTCATACCATTTTGTAAGGCTTTTAAACATTTGACAACCTAAAGAAGGAAATTCTGAAATATAAGACCATAATGAGTCCCACTACAGAGATGGTGAGTCTCTAGTTTATGGGTTGGACTTTGGGTATCTGTGTTTTTCCTGTGCACTATGGCCATTTATGATGCAAATAACACAGGATTAGGTGCAGGCAGAGGGCACCTTCCAGCTAGGGCAGAGATGTGGTCTCCAATGGAACTTTCTTCTAACTTATTTTTATAAAGGGACCTTCAGCCAAGCAGCTGAAGATATGTCTTCATAGTTTTGATGGAGGAGCAAAGGAATGAGAGCTCAGGTGGAAAAACAACTACAGTTCCCTAGTTAGCAGTCCTATTGCCTAGAAACCAGCCTCCAAACAAATAAAGGTAAAGGGCTTACTTGCCTGTGCCTCAGCCCAAGATTTCATCTAAACCAGACACCACTCTAAAAACACTTTCTACTCCCTTTAAGAAATGCTCTGTGAGCCAGGCATCTATGATTCACACCTAGCTGCACAGGAGGCTGAGCTCTGAGGATCTCTGTTCAAAGCCCTTAGGTCTCTCCATGAAAGATGCCTTCTTCTCTTTGTTCTCTCTCTGTATATGTGCACCTTGACCCTCCTGAGAAGTGCCCACCCACCATCTGTATTCAAATAACTGGAGCACCCAAGGGGGGAGGGGGGGAGGAGCGGGGCTCTGAGGTCACATCCTCATACTGTGTGGTCAGACTCCTTCTCACTCTCCCCTATATAATCTCTCTCCACTGTAAATTCTTGCTCTGCACACCAACATCTCCTGCAAGCTGGCGGTTTGGCTCTCCCAAATAAATTGTTCTCTGCCTAGACTGTGTGGCAGCCCTTAAGGAAGCCAGCCCAGACAGGAAAGCCCTTGAGACTCTTATCTCCAGTAAACTACTCAGAAAAAGCCAGAAGTGGCACTGTGGCTCAGGTGGTAGCGTGAGAGACTTCAACACAATGATGTTCAGGGACAGCACCCAGAACCTAAATTCAAGTCCCAGGATAGAGAAAAAAGAAGCTCTGGTAAAATGTCTTTTAAATATGAATAATAATTAATACAAACTTATTTTAATTGAAATTTCCGACTAGGACTATACTCAGACTTGGGTGTCATGAGAAACCATAGACATGTCTGCAATTTGTCTTTCCCAAAATTTACTATTTCCAAGTGTTATCTAGGGATCTAAGAAATGTACACTATTTTTACAGAAATTATGCTATAATATAGTAAAACATTCTAATAATTCCAAATCTTCCAAATCTTATTAAATATACCATATTGCAAAATTTCAATTTCTTTGTGTTACTTAAAGTTTCACACTTCACTGACTAATGTTTTACTATCCTCTCATCCCTTCTATCAGTTATTATACTGTAATACTCCCATTGCTATATATTAAATTTGGTATTTTTGTGCTCCAAATTATGAGTGTAAAATTTGAGAAAAGACAAGTTTTCTACATTCAAAATCGTGACTTTAAATATAGAATGCCATTTAAAGAGTAAGGTATACATATATAATATTGACTGATTGATTGATTGATTTTTTTCTGGTCCTGAGGTATGAAGTGATGGCCTGAGCACTGTCCCTGAGCCTCTTTATGCTCAAGCCTAATGCACTTGAGCCACAGTGCCAACTCTGGCTTTGTTTTTAGTAAATTATTCACAATAACAGTCTCATCAGGGACTTTTCTGTGTGGGCTGGCTTTGAACCACAATCCTCATATCTCAGCCTCCTGTCTAGCTAGGATTACAGGTGTGAGCTACTGGCACCTGGCTTACATATGTACTTTAAAAAGTAAAATATCTTCAGTTATTTCTGAGGAGCACATTTAATATTTCAAATACTCAGGTCATACTATTTTTCAATTATAGTTCATTATTTCCATTTGGTCCTTTTAGAAGTAGTGGAGTTAGAATAAGGCCTTGAGCTTGTGAGACAGGCAATTGGCCACTGTAGACATTCATGTCCTTAGCCATGACATTATTTTCTTTATCAAATTATTCTGCTAAAGCTAAAACTAAAAATTTAAGAAATGCAAGAGAAGGAAAAAAATCAAACTGATATTCAAATAGTAGTTTCTTTTAGTTTTTTATCTTTAATTGGCAAATAATGTTTACTTATAAGCAATAAGTAACATTTTGATAAATGCTTAAAATGTATAAACTTTTAAACCAAACTAATTAACCTCACATTAACCAACAACTCACATACTTGTCATTTTTTTGGTATGGTGAAAATATTCTAAAATGATTGTATTAGCAATTTTGAAGTATTCAGTGCAGCATCATTCACCTCAGTGGTGTTTAGCCACCAATGAATGGGTAAATTACACACACACACACACACACACACACACACACACACACACACTTCATGATTTATTTTTATTTATCTATTTTTGTCTGTTGTGAGTCAGAGACTGAGTTCTGACCCTGAGCTCTTTTTGCCCAAGGTTAGCAGTTTACCACTTTGAGCCACAGCTCCTCTTCCAGTTTTCTGGTGGTTAATTGTAGATAAGCATCTCATAGCCTTTCCTGCCTTGGCTGGCAAGGAAGCCCAATCTAAATCCCAGACTCCTGAGTGGCTAGGATTATAGACATGAGCCACTGGTGCCTGGCCTCTAAGTACTATATTCTTTAAAAAAAAAAAAAAGGAAAGTAGATTATTTCTAATAATGTATGCTAACTTGGATAATAAGCTATTAATAAAACAGACTAGGCATAGAAAAAAATATGTGTGATCTTGGCTATATGCAGGATTTGAAAAGGTGAGGTAAAGAAGCAGAAAGTAGTATTCTGGTCAGGAACTTGGACATAAACTGTTGTCCAAAGGATATAAAATTTCTGTGATGCAATAGGAAGAAGCTACAAAAAAAATCTATTGTATGGATTTTTGACTGCAGTTTACAGTAATGTGATAACCATTCTCATGTGTCATTTTTTTAAAGGCTGTGGTCTTTACCTATTTGCTCACATCATATTTGCATATTACCGAAAAAAGAATTTTGGAGTTATAATTCTGTTCTTGAGTTTCAGTAAGTATATTTCTTATTATTGTGGTAGATAAATTTGATAGGCCTAACTTCCAGGAAGATGGCAGAGGACCAGCAGAGCCCTAGCTAAGCTCCCTCCAACATCCCAGTTTTACCACTCCAAAGAAACTTTTACTCCTAGAAAGACAGCCCAAGTAAGTTATAACAGTATAGGCCTTCTGGCCAGAAAGAAAAAAAATCGACTTTGCTGGCCTGAAAACACAGATTTGAGCTCTGCAGCCGGCACTCCACACACCTAAAGCACACAGCCACCAGAATGAAATCTTCCAGACAGCAGCAGACAGACGCAGATCACAGGCTGAGCACAGATAGGCCGAAATCACAGAGAAAGCGTGAGTAATCTACAAAAGACATTCTCACTCACACTCATAGAGCAGCATCTGGAAGGTAGCCCTTCCCTCACTGCCAGAGCAAAGCGCCATCTTTGACTCTGCCATAGACCCGATCAGACCAGATTGGAACTGAGGCAGGCCAGGGGAAAGCAAGGATGAAAGGGAGGAGGTAACAAATAGTAGAAGAAATGTACCCATGGCCTAACGTATGAAACTGTGACCCCTCTGTACATCACTTTGACAATAATTAAGTAATTATTATTTTTAAAAATATGATAGGCCTAAGAATATGTTGGATCTGTTCACAGAAAGTCTAATTTTCTGAGTTGAGGGGGGATTCTACTTGTTGTGGATGATACTATGTTCAGTTCTGTCAAACTCATTATAAACCAAGATAATTAGCTTAGGTCATTTCAACATTTATGTAAGGGGAATTTATGAAATAGTGATATCATTCTGTATATGTGTTACCAGTATTAATATCAGACCAGCAGAAAAAAGTTTTACCAAAATTTGTGAACCTACTAAAGAATACAAAGATTTGCCTAGAAATATCAGATCAACATCAATGTGGATAAATAGGACCACTTAATTTAATTCATTAGTAAAGTTACATCATTATCTTTATGCTAACTGTATAGTAAACTCTTCATAAAGTAATCACCTTGCTTCACATATAATAGACTCAAAATTGAATTGAAAATCTGGCTGTGGATGCATCCATTTCTCAAATGGGGAACCTTAGATTATTTTACCAAAATAATAAAAGTATAATTTGTCTGTTAACTTTTCCGTTTAAGATTTAACACAAGGACTTATATTTCCTCTAAAAATAACAATATTATACTGTAGACAGAATTAGCATGGACACAAATTTTTATATTATTTAAAATCTTTAAAGGGTGAAAATGATTTTAGAATAATCCTGGGAACATTACTCTCACAATGACAAATTAATTTATAATCATATTGGTGGCATAATGCCCAGGTAGTACCTGGATTTAGCTTACTTTGTCAGAAATATATTATTGAACTTATTAGAAAAACTATATTTGCTTTTTATGATCAAGATGTATTTTCACTACAACTGCTCTCCAGAAATATCTTTATAAACATGAACCATTTTTTTTTCCTGTTATGCCTTACTGATTTTGTGTATCTTGTGTGTTTCTAGAGAGCGGGGAGGGGTGGGGAGAGAGAGAGAAGAGAGGAAAACAAAACATAAATGAGCAAATTAGAAAGAAGAGGGAGTTTGCCATAAAAAAGTGGTTTTCTACACTATTTGGGGGGATTTAAGACTTCTATATTGCTAGTAATATCTAAAATAGCCTTATAATCACTTAGCACTGATGTACTCATCAAAGTGCAGATATTGTAAGAGACATCAGAGACAATGTTTTTCAACTCTAATGTGGCATAGAAAATATCATTATTACCATAACAATCATTGTAAATGAAAGTATTGCTGTAATACAAGCTCAGCAAAAGAGGCTTAAGTTGCTGGCTGCAGTGTTGCAAGACATTAAAATTGCCTTAGTTTATGTACTAGCTAAACAATGTAGCTTCTACTTGCTAGCTAAATTTTTTAGCTGCACTGGGATAAGTTCTTTACAAGTCAAAATCAAGAGGTTGATAGGTCTATAATGTAAGAAATGATTTTCTTTAAAGAATGTGTACAAATATCACTGACAATTAGAGGAGGAAAAAAATAAATGGGACCAGGGCTTATAAAAAGACTACATGAACAAACAATATTTGTTGTGAGAGCCAAAAGAGCTCCCAAGGGTCAGAATTGGGGTAGCAAAATAAATAATGAGAGATTGTAACCCAAGTAATGATATATGCAATTTTGTAGTATAAACACTGCCTAAAATAATGAGAAATAAAGATCAAAGGTCCATCACGGAATTCAACTGAATGCAATATGTTATCCTACACTAGTAGAAAAAATTGAAAAAATGTCAATAGATTTTTTTTTAAATTAACAAATGTGTATGGGTCTTAATAACACATTTTGATGAAACAAGGAAGATTATACAAGATGTTTGTATTAGTTAATGCCAAGTGAAGAACTTTGTGTATTATGTTTGTAATTATATTTTAGAGTAAATTTGACTGGGTCATTGGTTACCCAGATAGCTTGATTAAATATTAATTTTCTATTTATCAGTGAGTACTTCCATATTGTATCAGAACTGAAATTGTTCACTGAGCAAAGCTGGTCATCAAAAATCCCTTGAAGGTCCAATTTAAACAAAAGGCAGAGAGAGGCTGATCTCTTTCTCTCTTTCTCTCTCTGTCTGTCTCTATCTCTCTGTCTGTGTCGCTGTCTCTCTGTCTCTCTATCTCACTATGTCTATCGTTTTCTGCTATTCCCTTTTCTTTCTCAGGCCTAAATATTTAATTTACACCATTTATTATTTAATTCTCAGGACTTTGAACTAGAGCATTGACACTACTGTGTATCTGTTTTAAAAACAGCGAATTGTAGACAGACATTCTCAGTTTCCATAAACTTGTGATCCAATACTTAAATGAATCATGCATATATATAATATATATACATATATACACACATATACATATATAAAACATATAAAATATATAGTATTGTATGTACTATACCATATAAACTATATAATTAAATATAATATATAATCATATATAGTAAATAATCATGCATGTATATGAATATATAATCACAATCATGTGTATGTTTGTGCATCTCTCTTGTTAAATATATTTCTCTAGAGAATCATGACAACTAAACGTTAAAAAAAAAAAGGCAGGGCTGGGGATATAGCCTAGTGGCAAGAGTGCCTGCCTCGGATACACGAGGCCCTAGGTTCGATTCCCCAGCACCACATATACAGAAAAAAAAAACGGCCAGAAGCGGCGCTGTGGCTCAAGTGGCAGAGTGCTAGCCTTGAGCGGGAAGAAGCCAGGGACGGTGCTCAGGCCCTGAGTCCAAGGCCCAGGACTGGCCAAAAAAAAAAAAAAAAGGCAAAGAAAAATCATGTTAAGCTATCCAGCCAGAGTAGCAGAGGCAAATCCAAGTGGTACATTGTACTCATTGGAAAACCGGTTAAGTGGGAAAATCTACAAATGACTATTATATTATGTATTTATTATGTATTTATTTTGTTAGATATTGTTCTTGTCAGCTGTGTTACTGATAGTTATTTGTATTCATTGATGAAGTCTTATTTGTTAAAAATATAGTGAAATGTTGCATATAGTAGCATCTGTTTAAACTATTTGGTGGGTACTATTTTTATATTGCTCTTTTTTTTTTTTTTTTTTTTTTTTGACCAGTCCTGGAGCTTGAACTCAGGGTCTGAGCACTCTCCCTGGTTTCTTTTTTGCTCAAGGTTCGCACTCTACTACTTGACCCACAGCACCACTTCTGGCTTTTTCTATATATGTGGTGCTGAGGAATTGAACCCAGGGCTTCATGTATATGTTGCAAGCACTCTTGCCACTTGGCCATATTCCCAGCCCTATTACTCATATTTTAATACAAATGATTAAATACAAAATCTTCACAGTTGTACCACTGTCTTTGAAAATCAGTAAAAGGGGTTATTTTAGTCTAATTAATGGGATCAAATTTTAATAGATTAGTTTACAAAATAATATATTTTTGTATCTCTATAAAATTAAATGAAATCACTATTTTTGAGACTATCAATCACAAGGAACATTGTATGTTTTTATTGGGTAATATCAGAGAAGGAAAATGATTGATGTTTTAATCTGTTTTCCTACTCAGGAGTCTGAGATACAGAGGATCAATGTTCAAAATCAGAAAAGTTTGTTAGAAGTTTGGTTAAAAAAGTTTGTTAGAATCCTTCTCCAAAATAATAAGTCTGGAACCATGGTTTAAGTGAGAGCACACAAGTTGAACATATAATTCAGATGAGCACATAGCTCTAATTTCACATTGCAGTATCCAGAGAGAGACAGAGACAGAGACAGATACAGAGGGAACAGAGACAGAAAAAGAGACAAAGATAGGGAACTGTATGATTAGGTCATACATATATTTAAAATTTTGATGCACATAAAATTATAATTCCAAAAATATAAATACCATAAGAAAAGACTGCCATGAATGTCAGATTCCAGCAGGTATGTATCTGAGATTTTCAGTTCCTCATCACTATTCTCAGAAGGTTATTTTCTGCCGGATTTCTCTATAACTTTGCATTGATTGCAACACATTTTATTTGAATATCGATTAGGACAACCAAACTACTACAAACAAGTGATATTTTCATTACCTACAAAAGATATTTAAACTACATTGTTCTTCCTTTCACCTTTAGAAATACCATTCTCTTTTCTCTATCATTCCTATTATCTTAGCCAATTCTTAATTTCCTGTAAAGAAATCATAAAATGAAAAGTCACTATCTCAATTCATCCTAGTATTTTGTAATTTGGGAAAGGAGAATATTAAGCATTCATTTTTACTAATTCTTAACATATTTTAAATATTTTAAGTAGGGAATCTCTGTCACATATTTAAAGATGAGACAATAGTCCTTCATGAGCTAGTTAAGAAAAATAAGGAGCTGCTGCCCCTAAACTCAATGAAAGAGGCCAGCACTATGTTAAAGCTGGGTAAGTGGAAAAGAAATGAATTTATATTCATATTTGTATCCAAAACAAGTAATTTATTAATGAAAATTATTTATATGTCTTTAATTCATTTTAAAAAGAGAAATAGAATCCATTTATTATCTAAAGCAGTATATGCAGATGGCAAGAAAACAGTGATGATCAAATCACTGTCCTTTCAAACACAATTGGGTACCACCCTGCACTCTCTTAACTTCATGATATACATGAAGACCATCACAATGGATTGCTGGTGAGGTGGGAAGGATGCTACCCTGACACACTGCTGCTGGGAATGTACAAATATGCAATGCTTTTGGAAAGGAGTTTGGCAATTGTGTTGATTCTGTTGTTTATATTTAATAAAAACTTATTATGAAAATATGGAATCTATTTGTACTTATTGACTCAAGAGAATTGGAATCTCATAGCTACACACAAAAAAATTCTCTGTGAATTTTCGTAGATGCATTAATAAAATAGCCAAAGGGAAAACAATCAGAAAGGACATTAAGTACTCAATGAATAGATAAATGTGGAATATACTATATTATGGAGAATTTTTTTCCTAATAAGAAGGGGAAATACATGGTATAACATATGTATCCAAATATTATGGAAAGTTAGTAAATCAGAAATAAAAGAGCATGGAATTCATAGTCATTTTGTACAAAACTTCGAGTCAAGGAGAATTATATAGCATGTAACTAACCAATCAATGGACCTTCAGTTGGAAACAAAACCTGGGACTAGAAATTCTAGGGGAGGAAACAGGAACAAACTACAACTAGTTTTATCCTTGGAGACAACTGAAAATATCCTGTGGCCATTTCCTTTTGTTCACTGTACAAATTAGTCATTGACTAGCACAGTAAAAAAATGTGTAAGTACATTATGCTTATTACAACTGGTAACAAAATATTTAAATATTACACTATATATGTGTATACATATACATAAATAATATTAAACATAATTCCTCATTAGCAAAAAGCAAATTAAACCAAAATGAAAAAGTTTATAATTACAAAATATTGGAAGAAACAAAGATGTTCTTCAGATGGTGAAGAGAAAATTCAACCATGCTATGTCAACACATACATAATATATGAGATTCCAACTATAAAACATCTTGAAAAGGAACAATCCATAGAAATTAAATTTTTCAATGATGACATGCTGAATTGAAACCCTTTTGTACAATTACTTAAGGATTTTTTTTAATATTGTCAGTTGTCAGAGTTTCAAAGGAAGAGAAATGAATGAACGTAGCACAGAGCATTTTTCAAAGTATTGAATCTGTGCACTAGGACAAAAAGGAGGACTTATCAAATATGCATTATGTTAAAATGTTCAATATTATAGAATATACAACAGCTGACATGATTGCATTGTATATTGTGATTTGAGGTGATAATGATATGTGAGTGGAGGGATATCAACTACAATAAAATTTCAAAAGTTATATGGAGACTTGACACTAAAAGTGGCTCTGAAGATATGCATTGTAATTTATGTTCAGTTTTGCTGTAAAAAAGTTGTCTGATTCTTTGCTTAGTTTTCTTAACATAATTTTTCTAAGTCTTTCCATTTCCTTATTAATGTTACAATATCATTCTTTTTGATAGATGAGTAGAATTCCAATGTCTATATATTCCATATTTTCTTGATGTATTCATACAATGAGAGAAACTGGGTTGATGACATACTTTGGCTATGATAAACAATGTGTCAATGAACATGGTTGTGCTGGTAGCTTTAGTGTGGCCTTTGTGGTTGGCTGGATAAATGCTCAGGAATTGGATTGCTGGGTTATGGGCAAGCTCTATGGTTAATCTTTGGAGGAAAAACCATACTGCTTTCCTAAGTGGTTAAACAAGTTTACATTCTTACTGAAAGCGCACCAGTGTTCCTTTTCTGGCCACATCTTCATTCTGTTATAAATCTATAAGTAAATCTATAAGTAAATCTATAAGTAAATATACTGGATGACAAAAAATATCACTTGGACATGATAATTTTTATAGGACCACAGACATTCACACAGTGAGATAAAGGGAGGATATTTTTGGGAGAGGATCATAACAGCCCAATAGTTATGGGCATATTATCATATAAAATGATATTTATCATAATTAATTCCAAGAAATGGAAGTAACAAAAGATTTTACATTATTTTACATCTTGTTTTTGTTTTCTCTTTTGTCATAGTTTTTGATTTCTGTACGTTTGGTCTTCTACATAAATCTGTTTGGAGGAGGGTAAAGAGAAGGACAGAAATGGTTGGATTAAGGGTGAATAAATGCAGCAGTGATACTAGACTATTTTGAAATAAGCTATTTAACTTGTGGGGAAAGGGAAGAAGAAGGCAACATCTGGAAGAAAATGAGGGAAGAAGTAGTACTTTTTGGAAAGAAATCTGACTTCTGGAACTATAACCCACCTGTACATCCCCATTAAAATAACAATAAACAAATTTTTCTAAATCTGAACTTTATTTAATAGATACTGATATTTTAAAATAAAAATGCCTGACCTTTTGAAATGTTAGAATGGATATAAAAGAAACTGTATTCTCCTATATTATTGGTGAGGATTTCAAATGTTATAGAAGATTTTCAAAAATATATTTACAATTATGTAAAACATTAGATAAAAGCCTACTCTTGTATGTAGTATTGCTGTAGTCTAGTCCATATACAGACTTACACACAAATGCTTACATAACTTCAGTTTTCATAGCTCCAAAATGAGTGAGAACAAGTCACATGTCCATCACCAAAGACATGGAAAGGTGTTTTCTATACAAACATAGTAGAGGACATTAATAAACACATTGAAAGTAATGAATAAGCAAAGAGAAATTAAACACTCTGTGATATAAAATTATAGAAGTTAGGAACAACTCTATATTGCAAATGAATAGCATCTATCTCAAGGCATGGAAAGGTGGGACAGAGCTGTTACAAGGAAGCAGTTGTGGAATGCAATAAATGTTAATCATGTTGGTTGCAGTAGAGGTTTGTGATATACCAGTATGTGAAATTTTATGAGATTATATATGTTCATATATATAATCCAGATTCTAAAAAGATAGGTATTTCATCTGTTAATGCTTATGTGTCAATACCCATGAAATATTGACCACCTAATGACATTTATAAGTCACATTTTATATTAAATTGAACAAATATTTATGTAGATATAATCATTCCAGTTAAAGTAATAGAGAAAAATGATATATTTTGCTATTTCTAAAACATTATTTCCCTCCAGCCTAAAAGCAAAACTCTCAGTTATAAATGACTAAATACTTTAAGAATCTTATATTTAACATATATTGAATTCATTGTTTCATCGATTTTCTCATTTTTTTCTTTCCCACATTTAACCAATTCTAGCACATTTCTTTATTCTATATTTATACATAGATATAAAGTTTTACAATCCTATTTTTCCTTCCCCTTTCTTTCCCATTTTTTGCTCATTTTATTATGTCATTTTTTATTTAATATTTTTGTTCAGATTCCACATATGGAATTTTATCTTCAGTTAAGTTAAAAAATATGGAAGAAATGATCTCTTTCTACTTTGTTCTCCTCATACAGCAACCAAGAAGAGTCTTTATAATTTGAGGATAAAATAGAATATAAAGAATTAAAAATAATTAATTAGCAAAAGAGCAAATAATATAATTAATTTCTTCTTTATACCATATATATATATATATGTATGTACACACACACACACGCACACACACACACACACACACACATATACTTTAATTTCTGTCTTTATTCATTGATGGATACCTAAGTTGATAATCAGGTTATAATGAATCATGGTGGAATAAACACACAAATACGAATTATCTTTAAATAAATCTTTGTTGCTTGTGAGTCTATACCTGGAAGTGATACGGCTAGATCATACAGATTTTCTATTTTTTAATGTTTTCAAGAACTTCCATATACATTTTCATGATGGTTGAATTTGCATTTTCTTCAATAGTAAAAAGGACCCATCTTCCATCACACCTTGACTTACCTCAGACTTAGAATACTTTTGCCTCAAATTCCTGAATGCTGGAATTACAAGCCTGAACCACAATATGTCTGAAATGTACAGTTTTTTTTAAAGATAGTAACAAATTATTACCCTTAGGTAGGTAAAGAACAAGTTTATTTGTACATATGAAAGCTTGGTGGATTATGGATGTGCTTGTCTGTAATTTTCTCTCATAGTACATGGTTGTTTTTTCTCTCTGAATCTCTATTTCTACGGGTCATTGAAGAAATCTTTAACATAGCTCTCTCAAGGCAGTTTTCCCTCCTCCTTCCCTGATTTTTCTTTCATTATTCTACTGACTACATAATAAAACTGAATGAAATATGATTATTGGCATCAAAGTGGGTAATTGCAAATATTTATGAATTAAATTTTTTGTTGTTAATATAGGTTCTTTTTAGTGAAATTAGCTCATTTTAAACCCACATTCTCTATTAAGCAACATGAAAGATTGATACATAAAAACTGAAATTCCTACTATGGTCAATACATTAAAAAGTGATCGTCTGTAGGTAAGTTACAAGTATTTAAGAGAGACTGTAGAAAGAATTCTGATAAGGCAATCTTGTAGTAGAGACATATGAATCTAACCCCCTTGCCCCCCCAAAAAAAAATCTGAACTGAGATTGTTAGCATTTCCCTAGCCTCAAGTCCTCACCTCCTCCCACTAGCCCCCAGATCCACTCATACCTAATGAGCCACTCCTACTCACTACCTAACTACTTCCCCTTTACCCCTAGAGAGAGAAGCTACCACCTGGATAAGGTGCAGACGCCATGTAGCTCCCTCTCCTATGGGAACTCTGGCCCCACTAATAAACCTCCATATGAACCTTCTTCTCCTGTTTGTGATTATCTCCGCATGGTTCTCTGGGATGGCCTAGACCTATGCTTTCATTGGTGCCGAAACCGGGATAGGCTCCCAGTGGATTTGCTCCCCCATTTCTGGGGGGTCCAAGCTGCCCCCGGGACCTATTCTGCTGTCCTAAGACCACCCGAGGACCACTGAGGTAACTTCTCCTGACCGAGCGCTCTACTTCCATACACCACAACAATCTACAAATTCACCCTCACACACAGGGTAAGTGATCATCTAAACAAGGGCTCGGATCCTATATTCCGATTTACCGCAGGGCCACAGGGCCATGGCTTCAGGGCCACACTAAAAATCTTGGCGCCAAGTTTCAAGCCCCACTCAATGACCATAGAATAGGGCCACAGGGCCATGGCTTCAGGGCCACACTCCTCTCTCGGTCAGAGACACAGGAACTGGGGTGACGACCCCATTGCTGATTGTCTCCTACATTTTAGCTGACCAGAGTAATACCGAGGAAGCTGGGTATTTAACTCCTCAGCTACACTAATCATGGGAGGGGCACAATCTAAAAGCTGCTCAAGTTTGAGCCCAATCTTACAAATTTGGACTTACATAACTTCTATGAGTGCTCGGGCAGATGGAGTTTCTCTCTCTCTCTCTCTCTCTCTCTCTCTCTCTCTCTCTCTCTCTCTCTGCCTCTCTCTATAGGATAGGCTGGTACTAGCTTCCAAAGGTACCAATATTTGTTTAACATCTGCATTGATTGATGTTTGTTAAGCTTGGAGATTCTGTTAAGTTCTGCTTGTTGCTGGCTAAATCCTGTTTTCTCTAGCATTGACCACGTGGTGGACAATAGAATTGGATTTAGCAAGCACCATCTTGGTTCCATCAAGGTTCCAAAGACTCTTGGTGGTGGAGCCCACCCATCCCCCAGGTAATGGGCATGCAAAATTTCTCAAATTCCTTGAGGCAGGGCAGGGACTTGGAGACTCAAGCTCCTAGTAACCCTGCCCCCCCCACCATGAAGTCTGTAACTGTGGTCTTGCAATTCAAATATGCCTTGCAATTCAAATGCTGGAAGGTGAAGGTGTCTTCCTGTGAGCATGATAAGGCTCTGACCAGCTCGGCTGCCATTAAGCTGTGCCACGTGTCTGTTTTGTTCATGTCCTGTCTCCCATCTCTTGGACCTTCTCTGGTCTTAGCATCCCACTTCAGCTCCCCACTGGAGCTGAACTGTTTTCTCAAAATGTAGCTTCTCAATTTCCTTGCTGTATAATCTATGAAAATTTTTGTTTGCTGGAAAAGTTTCTGTTTTCTAACTGACCACGTGGTTTTAAAATATGGGCAAAATATTATCATTTTGCCACTGGAATTCCAGAAAACTTACATGGCCAATTAAAAAAAATTCTAAGCGCACCCCAAAGCTTGTGCACACCTGTCTGTCTGTCTGTTGGTAAAACATGTAAAAACTGGCATCATGGTTTCAAAATTACTTGTTTTTGACTACTATCTTAACTTCCTTTAAGTCTTGTGTTAAACTTTCCTTTGCAGCCTGTGGATGGAGTCACAGTGAATAGCCTGGAGGCAATTCTGACTCTTATCACCAGACTCCAAGCTAAAAGAAAAAAAAACACAACAGGTTTTAAACCCAAACTGATCATGTTTGGGTGCAAGCAAATGTGTCTAAGAAAAACTCCAAAAAGTTCAAATATGCAGCATGTGGTATGAGCACAATGATGTAAAACCAGTATGTTATTCTTTATGTCCCTCTATGCTAAAAGTCAAGTGTACATCTGATCCTGAAAATTCTTTGGTATAGACTAAGATTTTGCTTCTCCATTTTTCTCTCCTGTGCTCTCATAAACTCTTTAAGATCAAGGGACCAGAGTCATTTTGGAATGAGTGTGTAAATGTGGCTGCTAACCTCGATTTTCCTAACCCAGAATTAATATTTTGCTTTATAGGATTCAGGTCGGCATGTGTGCTAGCTGCATGGACTCTGGACATGTGCACTAGCTGTGTGGACTGTGGCAGTCCATGGCTACAGGAAGCTGCCTCCACAGTTTGCTCCCAAACTGCTTGGTTTCACTACTAGTGATTCCTTATTCTCTCTCTCTCTTACATGGAAAACCACTCAGGGACTCTAGCAGTCCTGTAAAGATTTTGATAGTCCGAGTGCTCCTGCCTTGGCTCTACCCCGCTGCCCCCAGATTAGCGTTGGGCTTATAGCAGGCCTATCATGACAAAGTTGCAGCCAAGACTTACTCCAAGGTTAAAAGCTTCAGAGTTGTGTTTGGTGGCCACAGGGTTGCATTGGGGTAGCATTGGTGTCTTCCCCCTCCATGTCTCAGAAACTGTCATGGCTGCTGCAGAGAGCAGACTTGGTTAGCCTTTGGTCTGTGTGGATTTTGTGACTAGGAAAATCTTTTTAAAGTTGTCACCCTGCTTAAACCAGTAGGGCACTAGCCTACAAAAGCCAGAGTACTCAGAGTAAGCAACCAGGGAATACTGGGAGATTTCAAATGTCTTTAACCAGTCTTGTGTAGAAATTTGCAGGCAACCCAGCAGGAGGTGTGACAATCTATCTAGGGAGCTCTGAGATGCCACTACAGCCTCACCCAGATCCAACCTATCTCTCCTGTCTGCCTCCTTCACACATGACTAATGAAGCCTGCTGACTCAGGATGGAAGACACAACCACTTCGGATCTGCTAAAGCTGAGACTTTTACATTGTCCTGGCCCTTTGCCCTCTTAATTGTTATTCATTTGTGCTCTCTTCCACCTGCCAGTAAGATTAAATGATATGATTTGATTTGATGGCACATGGATCTCATTCTGTCTTCTGTTCTCTAAGTGTTACATTAGATCTCTAGCAAGTTCTTGTTGGTCAGTTCTCAACAAGTTACAGGTAAGCTCTACTCCTATTGTTCTCCTGTTGCTTTAATTGGAAATAAAAAGGGCTTTTACTGCTAAGACTCCTTGGGTTGCAGTTCGAAGCCAGCCTGGGCAGAGAAAAAAAGAAAAAAAGAAAAAAACTCCATCTCCCAATTAACCAGCAAAGAGCCAAACTGGAAGCTTGGATCAAAAGAACCAGCGAAATGCTAAAAGTGGCACCATGGCTCAGGTGGTAGAGCACTAGCCTCGAGCAGAAGTGCTCAGGGCCAGTGCCCAGGCCTTGAGTTCAAACCCCGTGAATGCCAACTCAGACAAGGTATCCAAGCAATGACGATGTCAATCCTGACAACAAGGAATCATGGAGAGGAGTAAGAGGAGATGAAATCTCATCTTAAATGGAGTCCATTTAAACTTCAGAGCTGGGAGATCAAGAGGAATAGTTGTTTACCCACCTAATGTCCATACCTCTCCATTTTCCATTTTCCATCGGGACAGAAACTTGCATTCTTGCCTTTGTTACTTGCTATTTGAATATATATATATATATATATATATATATATATATATATGCCTCTGACTGGTTACTCCCAACTAGGCCACTATCCTTAAACACTTCCATCCTGCTCCCAGTCCAGTTATTCCTCTTTCCTTGTAATGGGCCACAATTGGGTTTATGTTCCAAATGGAACTTTTCTGGCTTATGCCCAGGGTGTGTTATCCCATGTTATTCATGTTAACTGGTCCTGTGAACTTGTCATTCTTTTGCCTGACATTTTCAAGTCTCTTTTAACAGGATAACATCCCTCATCCAGGACACCACCTGGGAACTTGCAGTTCAAGGCCAACCTCTTACTACACTGCTCTGCCCCATGCAGATCTGGACCCTAAAGACCCCAGACCCAGTGACTCTTTGAGGTGCCCAAGCCGCAGGAGGTAACCAGAGGAGACCATGAAACCCATTGGCCCTGATAACCATTCTTGTGGAAATGATGAGGACTTTTACCAACCAAACTGGACTGTACCAGGCCAAATGACAAATCAGGGACCCCTGAAAGCAGGAAGTAGCTCCAGAAGAAACAACCTCCATCCATACTCCCAGCCTGGTACCCCTCCTCTGTTATTAATAAACAACAAATGGGGGAATGTTAGCATTTCCCTAGCCTCAGATCTTCAACTCCTCACACTAGCCCCCCAGATCCACCCATACCTAATAAGCCACTCCTACTCACTACCTAACTACTTCCCCTTTACCCTCAGAGAGAGAAGCTACCAACTGGATAAGGTGCAGACGCCATGTAGCTCCCTCTCTTATGGGAACTATGGCCCCACTAATAAACCTCCTCATGAACCTTCTCCTGTCTGTGATTATCTCCGCATGGTCCTCTGGGATGGCCTAGACCTATGCCATCAGAGATCTCATGCAAATAGAATCAATACAGTAAAGCAGGAAAGAAAATAGTTACAGAAAGCAAATAGGAATTACAAAAGAAGGGAGAAATGAAAGAAATCACAGCCTGTTTTATGCAACTATAAACTGTTAACACAAGATCACAAATACTTCAGAGATGCCAGAAGTGACCTTCTGGAATAAAGTCGGGGCAGTTATCAGGTTATCAGGAAGGTAATGTGAGGTTTTGTACTTCATTCTAAGAGCAATAATAGGGCATTGAATAAAGCCTCTTGAGGAATGAGTTATGTAAGATATTTGTATGGAAACTGTCAGGTCCCATTTTGGAGATAGAGCTAATAAGATCATAATACAAATAAAATCATCAGGGCAGAGCCACAATCTTAACAAGTTTGCTGTTATGAGAGGAGATACAAAAGTCAGAATGCTCCATACTCTGTGTGTGTGTGTGTGTGTGTGTGTGTGTGTGTGTGTGTCTGTACCTAGAAGAAAGGCCACATGCAGACACCAGAACATGGCTCTGAGCAAGCCAATAGGAGAAGAGTCATCATCGTTTGACCTTCATGTTTAACTTTAAATTCCTAGAATTTTGAGAAAACAAATTTCTGTTGTCAAGACTCTTCAGTGTCTGGCATTCAAAACTTAGTTATATTAGTTTAAATAGGATTTCCTTTTTTGAAAAAAATTTACTTCAGGACTGAAAAATAGACTTCTAAATGACCATAAACTGGAGATCAGTTGTTGAGGGGCAATATGTCATAGTTGTTAAAATAAAGTAATGGAGTGTTGTGATTACAGATGCCAAGGCTCAATCATTGTTTAAGTCATGGTCTAAGGGAATGGGGGCTGCATATGTGTCAGAATATGTGTGGATATTATATATACAGAAGGAAAATACATGATAATGAGTTCAGTGCTGATTATATGAATTCAAGAGACAAGTAGTTGTTTAGTATGACTGCTGTAGAAAATACTGAGCATCTTAAGTAAAAAAAATTCTGTCTAATATACCTGGCACTGTTGGCTCATGTTTGAACTTCCTGTAATCATAGCTACTCAAGAGGCTGAGATCTGATCATCATAGTGATGCCAGACCATGAAGGATAGGCCATGAGACTCGTATCTCCAAAAAACCAGTGAAAAGCCAGAAGTAGAGCTGTGTCTCAAATGGTAGAATGCCATTGTTGAGTATAAGGCTCAAGGATAGTGCCCAGAGCCTGAGTTCAAGCCCTAAGGGCCAGAAAAACAAAAACAAAAAAACCAAAACTCAAACAACAACAAAACTCTGATAGGTTGTAATATAAAATCTTGAGATCCAAGTGCTCTTAGGGGTTACAGTGAAGAATTTCCACCATTTTTCATAGGTTCTGCTGGTTTCTTTATAATCCTTGCTTCTCTTTAGCTCATTGCTGCATCACCTTGGTCTTTGCTTTCATTTTGTCAGGCCATCAAATCTATAATTTTTACTTTGTTTCAAAATTGCTACTTTTTTATATAATGAAGTGGTCATCGTAGATTAGCAAACCATCCTAATCCAGTATGACTTCAAATTCTGAAATTACATTTGAAACAATCTGGTCCCAAATAGGATCACTTTGTGAGACACTTAGACTTAACAGAGGAATACAAAATTCAACCTATACGAGAAAAACAGATACATTCAGCATTTTCTTTCCTGAATTATTCTTATTAGACTAGATTTCTGTCTCTAATTTTGTGCATCTTTCATGGTATACAATGAAAGATTTCTCTTCTACTACAGAAAAGCATTAACTGATAGCTGATTTTACATTTTGCATGACATTTTCCCTGCAACTGTACATATAAACCCTTGAAGTGCTAAATCTATGTTTCACTTCATTTAAGAAATTTAAATATAGAAACTATAGAAACTAGATGTTCAATATATTGAAATGTAATAAAAGCATAGCTTTCTCTCACCAATTGTTACTGATAACCTTTAGTACAATTTTTGAACTGCATTTTCAATGATGACAGAGAGTAATGGTAATAACATCATCAAAGTTTTGACAGAAAACAAGTTAGAGTGTGGGCCTGTCATAGGACCTCATCAGTAAAGGGCAAATTCATTTTTTTTCAGTATTTTGTGGGAATAGTCAATTTCTAAAATTTGTACTAATTATTACATTTTGATTAGAAAGGCATTAAAATTATATTTTACAGACAAAATTCAGATAATATAAAAGTAATTCAGTTTCTTATAATCACAATGCAAGATAAATACTAATATAAGACACTTAGGTTTCATTCCAGTCTGATTCTAGTCTTTCTAGTCTTTTTCATTCTTCTCATGTTCTCTCTTATTAACATAGTTCATTTCCTCATATTTAGCCTCATCCTCTTTATGTGCCTATTTTAAATATATTATTCATTGAATAATAAAAAGTTGAAGTTTTGTAATTTGGGTTTGGCTTCTTGTAGCAATGCTAAAAATGAAACCCTATTCCATCAAGTGGAAACTATTTTTCTGATAGGAATGAATTATTGTACAAACATTTTATGCCTCCAGTGTCAGAGATCAGGACCTTTCTTTCCTTCTTTGTGCACAGAAAGTTTCTGTTGCTAAAGTTACTTCATTTTCATAGATAGCTACTTATATATTTGACTAGTATATACTTGCTAATATAAGCGGAATCCTCCTTTGAATATGTAGTATTTCACTGTGCCCTTACCAATCTTTACAGACAGACATGCATGCTCCACCAATTCAATATTTTGCCTACATGTGGGCCAGGTTATTTGCATTTGGTCATTTATTTTGTAAATCACAATGTATTTATAGCAAGATACCATTACATTGGAAATCAATGATACAACAGTAGGAATAATGATTAGTAAATTAATAAAATTAATTATTAAATAAACCTCTAAATCTAGGACATATCAACTTTAATTATTAGAGTTTATAAGAATTAGAATCTTTTGGCAAAATAATTTTATTATAATCATCATGGTGTTGAACAGGAGTCTTACTAGTTCATAAATCAGGTAATGAGTACGTTCCTTTTTTGGATAATGTCACCCCTTCCTTTACTTTCCCCCAGTTGTCCCCTCCCTTCCCTATCCACAAGTTACATAGATCATTTTCTACACTGAACAACATGATTCCATTTGTGCATCCTCCTCCTTCCCTTCCTGTACTCCCATTTCTTCTTCTAAAAGAAAAAAACAAAGGCAAAAACAAACATCTGCACCACCAACAAGAACAAGAATAAGAACAAAAACATATTCCAATTCTTGAGTTTGCTTTTAGTTTGTTTCTTGAGTTTTTAAATATTATTTTTAATATTCAGAGAAGTTATGCCTTTGTATTTCTCCTCTAAGGTGTCCTCCTTTAATCTGACTGTGTTTGAATGCCTAGAGTCCTACATAGGTTATGGTGTCCAGCTACAGGGTAGATCTAACTTCTACATATGAAAGAAAACTGAACTTTGTCTCCATGATTTGTTATATGATTTCATCCGTCAGAATCATTATCTTAAAATACATTTTTACTGAGAAATAGTGAACAATTTTATAAGGCACACTATTGTAAGAACAACAATATAATAATACTTCACATTAATACAGCAATAGATCTTTTAATTAGTTTGACATAAAAAGTTGTTAAACCAACTTTCTCAGCGTTGTGAAAATTGGTATTTCTATGAATGAGGCCTTTAGTTACTTTGTATATCAAGGAAAATTTGTATCTCAAACTATCCATTTCATTTACATTAACCGGTATAAAATATAGGGAGTCAAGTCATTGTTGTGCATAGAACAACGTGAAAGAGAGAGCAAGACAAATTGACATCCAACAAAATTGTTTTAAAAGTGGATATTGTATCTTTAAATATTTTTCTCTCAAGACAATTTCTAGCAATAATCCATGTGATAAAAAATGAAACACTGTAATAGCATATTACGACTGCTTTTCTGCCTTATTAGACAAGATAAATTGTGTAATCTTCTTTCATAGCTCAAAGTGAGGTAGAGAGTCATTTAATTACCTGTGAACCAAAACAATTTAGGCAACTCTTTCTGGCCATTATCACAGAGAATCAAGAAACCAAAAATGCTTAATAATCAATAACTATGTCAAACCCAAAATAAAGTTAAGCTTTTGCAAGTTTTGTGGCATTATATGGCCAAGGAAGGATCTATTGGCTGAGAAGTCTTTCTCAATGCCCTCTTTTCCTTTACAGTTCATTACTCCCTTGAGCAAGTGCCTATTTCTTTCACACTTATCATTCCTTGATTTTGGTCTCTATCATATTATTTAGTTAGCAAAATCTAGCATCACAAGTATGACTTAGAGGTATGAGAATACTCAATGCCTAGAGCTATACATGCTACCTCCTGACACCTAAATTCGTTGGAAAAATATGTGTGATAAGCATTTATAATTTCTTTAGGAAGCAAGGTTTCATTTAATATTCCAAGCTGGCCTCAAACTTAGGTTCCCCAAGATTAATGGCATTACTAAAATGCCTGATTTAAAGATGCATCTTTATGCACTTGCTGTGGATACTTCCTTATGCCTTGCTTTGCAAGAACAGCCACAGTACCTTAGTTAGCATGCAAAGTGTGTTCTGCTTATACTTGTGATAAATATTAATAGATGCTTCCACCAAAGCAACGTCAGACATAAAAACCACCTATCAATGGCAAACTTCATTTGAGAAGAGAAATGATGATGAGATGTTGGTTGTTGTTCAATAGTCCCATGTCACTGTATTTCAGAGAAGCATTTAATGGCCTTGCACTTAAGACATAAATTTATCATGTTTAACATAACTTTTCATGTTTATTTTTTAATAAAAAAAGTTCATATGGAACCATCCCATTGTTCTGGAAAACATAGAAATGATGCTTTCATCCTTTTGTATGTAACATATTTTTAAATGTATTCTTATGAACATTTATCAACAACTAACTCTCATTTGGGATATGTAGATAAATATCCTCTTACTAATAATGAGTTCTAATAGCAACGCATGCTGGAAACAGAAATAATGAAATGATTTTGAGGAGTGGGTGTTATATAAGCTTCAATACTACTGGTTACATGAGTGTGCATAGCACTTGAAGAAAAATGTTTTATTCTTATTTTCTGATTTCAGATTCATGTTTAAAAATCAATTATTCATTGTTCTGTAATGTAGTCGTTTCATTAGAATGTATTTTTATAATTATTTTGAAACATTATAACTCAGTAATCCCTAAACTCTAATGAATGTTTTGGCAATTTCAAGAAATATGTGTAAATTTTTGGAGAAAATACAATCTCTAAACATACACACACACACACACACACACACACACACACAATCAAGATGAAAATTTCAAGTTAAGAAACATTACTAAAGAGACATATAACTTGTATATAATCACAGCTATGTGGAATACGGAGGTAAGAGGACTTCAGTCTGAAGTTGGCCCTGGGAAAAAGAACAAGACCCAACAGGAAGAGTAAAACAAATAACAGAAACAGCATGCTGGGGCCATATCTCAAGTGGTGGGGTACTGTCCTAGCAAATGCAAGGCCCTGAATTTGGTCCATAATGGTAGAAGACAGACAGACAAAGACAAACAGAAACAGACAGACAGACAGACAGACAGAGACAGACTAAAAAAGAGACAGAGAAAAAATGGTGAATCAAGTGGTAGAGTGTTTGTCTAGAAATTACAATGCGCTGAGGCCATACTCTATGAAACACACACACACACACACACACACACACACACACACACACACATACACACACGATCTTTTGGAATTGAAAAAGGTATTAGAGAATATACCATTATGTATTCATTTGCTTTGTACAAATTAATGCTATTTCATTAACTCAGTTTTTCAAAGTATAAATTCCAAGAAATTATGCTATTATAGAAAAAACATTCTACAAAATTACTATATAAAGTATTTCATGACTGTATTTACAAAAACTCGCAAGGATGAGATAATCCTCAGTGTGATTATTTCTATGTCAGGATGCAAAATATTAGCTTGTCATATATGTAGGATTTTATTCCCAAGAGGAGCATGAGCCTTAATACATTAAGAATATTTTAGCTTGTAGGCCATAGCTTTATATATTTAACTGAAAAATTGTAAACAAAATTTTAATCTTTTTGCACTACATTCCTATACCTTTCCACCTACCTGCCCCTCTTCAAGAAATGACTCTGTTGCATCATCCTGTGTGGTTAAACTGTGACAGAATGTGATTTAGTGAGGAAAGAGGTGAAGTGCTATGGAGTATGAAATATAAAACTGAATGTCACACCACTTTTCATATTTAGCATTCATTCTCATGGCAAGCAACTCAATGCAAATATTTTGCTGCAAAACATAATAAAGTAAGAAACTTTCTTAAGTTCAGTGAAATTTTGATAAGTTTGAAAATTTGCAGTTAAAATCAGACATGGGCACTTAGCTATTTACAGAGATTCAGTGTCTCACAATTCTATTATGTATCTCACAGCCAGTTATATCATTGTTACACAGGTAGAGCATTAGAGATATCAGGCACTGAATGGATGCATGTATGTGATTAGACTAACATTTAATGGGGTCTTCTAAGTTTACAACACAGATCCTGAAGTCTATATCTTGCATAATTCATAAAATGCAATATCTTTGATTTGCTTTGGAATTTATTTGAGGAAATAAATAGTCCATGTAAACTAATGGAAGGTAAGGGGACAAAAGAATACTTAGATTAGTATAAGATAACTTTCTGTCAATGTTGCAATACAGTTCTACCATGTTATTTAACTAGCAAGTTATTGCTGGAGGTATTTTCCAGAGGGAAAATTATGAAATTATTCCTTTTTATGTTTAGCAATGTATATTCAGCAATGAACATGGGTTGCTGTGCAAGTTTAGTGTATGAAAGTACATATAGATAGTTTGCTGAAATCACAATTGTGAGATTACTTCTGATGTCCCTTGTTAATGCTGTGGAATCATTTCTTTCATCCTACGTTTGCAAAATGATTTGACCTCTTTTAAGAAAGACTTGGCATAAGCAGGGCATAGGTGGCTCACATCTACAATCTTAGTTACTCAGAAGGCTGAGATCTCAAGCTTATGATTGAAGCCATCCCAGTCACGAAAATACATGAGTCTTATATCCTATTAACTAACAAAAGTCAGAAAGTGGTATTGTTCAAGTGGTAGTGTCAGCTTTTGGGAAAAAAACAAACCGCTAAACTAGAGGTCCTGAATTTAAGCCTCAGTACTGACACACACACTCAAAAAAGAAAGAAAAGAAAAAAGATTATGTGATCTGTCTGTTGCACCCCTCATCTCAATCACACACATTTTAGATTTCTTCTTATGATTTGTGAGTTAAGTGAATTATAATTACCACCCATTCTTTAGATAGGACAGAGGCTACATGATATATGAGTGTTGAAACAGAGCAATTTTCCTTAAGCCATATTGGTGAAAAGCAAAAATTGGGAAGAATTTCACTGCCTGAACCCCATAATCTAGGCATAACCACTTAATCAAACAGTTAGGCAAGGGCACTTGGTGCTCAAGGTAAGTCTTTGAAGGAACCTGCAACTAGGGGTTTGAATTCTCCTTTACTTGTTAACATCCAGACTCAATTCCTCAAAACCATAAATCAAGTCCTCAAATGTCCTTCACAATGTTGGATGAAAGGAATAAAAGACATACTTTATTTCCCACTGCAATTCACAGTTAGATGGTAAAATATAGCATTTGTGGTGGGACAAAGTTTTGATTTTATGGATTTCAGATCAAATGCAGTACTTCCTTCTTTAGATTAGGCACCATTCAAACCAAAGCTTTGAGGCTTTTAGAACTTATAAAGCACCAGGTAGAAAATCAAAGAGTAAAAAATTCAGTGCAAATCAGATTGGTACATTCATGTTAAAGGCATTTACACCCACATAATATCATGCTGTGGAGTAAGGTCTGTTTCTACAAGAGAAATCAAACGTTTTCCTAAAAAAAGAGTAACTAATATTTGTTTTCTAACATCTATCTTTAACACAAAGAAATTTCCAAGAAGAAAGTACTGAAATTAATATATTTCTATTTGGAGCAAAGTGATCATAGATTAGCTTTGAGATATTCCTTCCAAATTCTATACACCTGTTTTCAGTTTTAAATTACTATAAAAACAAAATAAAAAATTATATTCAGTTGCAAAAATTCTAATTAGTGTGCTGCAGAGTTTTCCATTTAACTCAATTTATTAACTACCAGTAGCCAATCACTAGAAATACTGTTTTTGAACTGCGTAGTATCAATGAATTTGTACCTTGTGTTCCCAAAAGTAACTAGATTAAAATAATTTTATGTAGCCCAATTTTCTAGTCAATATGCACATACAAATATTGTTTCAATGTACTTCTGGAAAATAGTGTAATGTTTCCTGCCTGGTTAGTTCATTAGCATTCCACTTCAGGTACCCGTACTTTGCAATTGCTGTAAGACAAGCTGTATTCATTGCAAAAGATTAGAACTTGACAGAACAATTCTATGTCTTTGGAAATGATTGATTAAAAACTAAGATGAAATTACTTTAAACCAAAAAAAAATATTTTACAACATAATCATGTTACATATTTTTCTGCACACATCACTTCTTCATCTAGAGTCTTCTGTTCAAAGGGAATATCAGATATGTGTTTTACCATTTATGGAAATTAATGTGTCTATTATGTATTCTATTTCTTTCAACATGTTTGAGATATCCATACAGTAACAAACAAAGAAGACAGTAGCAACAATAAAGTTTCTTTTTTTCTTTTACCCTATTACAGATAGTGAGAGAAAATAACAGCCTCATGGGGAGGGAGCCAAAGATTTCATCATTTGTACTGAAGGTAGGAACAACAATGGGAGGACAGTATTCAAACGGCTTGCTCTGTCTCCCAAGTTGCATGCAGCTGACACAGTGCCTGTGACAGATGTCTGGACAGGCAATGAATGTGTTGCATCAATGCAGACTAACATGAGCTTGTGAAGCTCATTCATTTTGTAATGAATAAAGTCATGCCTGCATTTTGTCTGGGGAAAAATGATCTCTTATGTGGTTGTTTACTGCAAATATATAAATGTTATCAATAAATCTAAATGATATCGAAGAAATGATCTAAATAGCATTTGGAATCTTGAGCTGTTTGTGTACCCACATACATTCCAAGTTTGTAACTACTCCCAGCATGTTAGATACATGTCATCTTCTATAGCATTGCTTAATCATTGCAAAACCGTAATATATTGCTCTATGTAGACTATTCACTCCCTATGTTATGCTCACCCTAAATCACCAACATATAACTGTGAAAAGTATCTATAAAAATTAACTCATTTGTGTGGTCTTTATCTTCAACCATAGATTTGTTGAAAATGTAATATGCATATAGATTGTTTGCTTTATTTTATCAACTTGTGTGTTTTCTGTTTCTCTCACTAAACAAAAGTATGTTTAGGAATGCTATGATAATGTGTATATGGTTATTTCATTATAGCCTCATAAAACCCAATGAAGTGGACAATATGTGGATATTTTACAGAAAGTTAAGAGTCACACAGGTTAAATAATGTTTGCAAGCTCTCTTAGTTAGATGATATTAAAAAGAAAATTCAAATTCAGACAAAATTCAAAAGTTAGTTTTCTTTTTTTTTCAGATTTTTATTATCAAACTGATGTACAGAGAGGTTGCAGTTTCATACGTTAGGCATTGGATACATTTCTTGTACTGTTGGTTACCATGTCCCTCATACCCCCCTCCCACTCCCCCAAGAGTTAGTTTTCTTAACAACTGTACTTTAGAGTTAAAGAACCATTTCTCATTTTTCTTTTATTTACTTTCTGACAGGTTAAAAAAATAATAATATGCGTTGTGAATATGCCTGGAATGACTATATAAACAAATGAAGGAGGAATGTATGAATGAATGAATGTAAGTTTCATAGAATACTGTTCATTTTGATATAGTGGTTTTCCAGTAAAAATAAGATTAGCAAGGTAGACTTTAATAGCTCTCTCCTGTAGTCCTAGCTACTGAGGAAACTGAGAACTGAATATCATGGTTCAAAGGCATTTGGGGCAAGAAAGTTCATAAAACTCTGTATCCAATCAACCACAAGAAAACCAAAAGTGGAGCTGTGGGTAAAAGTGGCAGAGCACTGCCTTGAGCAAAAGACCTCAGAAACAGAGCCCAAGCACTGAGTTCAAGCCCCAGGACCAACACAATACAAATGAAAAAAAAAAAAAAAAAAGGAGAGTCAGAGCCATCATAACTACTAAATTTGAAACCAAGTGTTTATAAGAAAAGAAAGAGGCATAATACTTTTAAATTTTAAGTTTTGTCTTAGAAATTATCAGGTAATTGTTTTAGGAATTAATGTATAAATATATCTTATTCTTAGATAAATATATGCAAAATACAGCCATAGTATCTAGGAATATTCCCATACTTAGTAATTTTAAGAATGCTGACCATTAGCATACTATCAAAACACATCATCAGATTCTTCATTTGAAAAGGAAGATACATTGGATATGTAGTCTCTATGGCTCCTATAGCAGTCTCTATAACAGCACACTTGTGAATGACCTTAATATATATCATATATTTTGTAGTGTGCAGAATGCTTTCTTTTAGTCACAGAATATATGTATTATTTCTTCCTCTAAGTTTATATGCCAGTGTTAATTGTCATACCTAATATATAGGCTAATTTGTAAGGGGAAGAAACAATCCAATGGGGAACTTGCAAAGCAATGTCTCAGAAGGGGATAGAGTGGGAGGCCTGCTGTGCCTGCATTCAAACAGCTGTTTCAAGACCTTAAGCATCTGGCGAAGTCATCCAGAGAAAGGCCTTCCACTGTGCTTTGATCGAGCCTGGAAGCACTGCCTTTCCACATGTGGCTAGCTTCTCCCCTTGTTTCTGCCCAGAAAATGGCACTAGAGTCTTTCTAATGCACAAGTGAGATTATGGTAGAGAATTGGATGAAAGGCAGGTTATGTATTACATTAATTAGGCTGAATAAGTCAACATTGTCCAAAACTACAACAACAAAAAGTTAAGATTAAAGTTCAAAAAGATGTATCCTGAACTTGATGCTTTCAAGTTCTCACGTACTTTTTTCTTAACCCCTTAAGGGTCCTGTGTTTATATATATAAAAACTGCCGGAGTAAAAAATAATTTGCCTTGGTTTTCATTTAAAATGTAGATTTCATTTTATGTGTGTGTGTGTGTGTGTGTGTGTGTGTGTGTGTGTGTGTGTGTAGTCCTGGGGTTTCAACTCAGTTTGAACACTGTCCATGACTACTTTTCTCTCGGATAGTGCTATACCACTTGAGCCACAGATCTAGTCCTAGCTTTTTGCTGATGAATTGAGGATAAGACTCTCATGTATGTTCCTACCTGGGCCAGCTGTGAGCCGTAATTCTCAGATGTTAGCCCCCTGAGTAGGTAGGATTACCAACATGAGCTGCTGAGGCCTGGTTTATAGCTTATTTCTTTAAGAACAAAACTCACTAATTTGTTTTCTCTATCAATACAAAAAGTTAGTGAAAAATATATTGATGATGGACACTGAAACATCTTATGTTTATGACAAAACCCTGTCCCAATTTTATTGCAATTAAAATTGAAGACATGATTTATGTACTTTAAAAGTCAAGTTGATCTTTAGATAATTAAACTTTGTCTCTGGTCTACAGTGAAGTTTAAATAAATGTAGAAGAACAAAATAATATGTATCCCATGCTAGAATTGTTCCTTCCAAATACTAATGTAGACTATGATGTAAAACATATTAAAGCTCATATAAGATATGTTTTCAATCTAAACCATATTAGATATGTATAAAACATTAATGTTGCTTCAAGATAATGGAAATATATTGACTGTATGACTGTGAAAATGGTCCAAATGGAAACAGCGATTTTACTAATTATTCAACTTGATTCAGTGTCACCCATATATCTTCTGTTTTTTCTCACTTCAAATCATAGGCCAGGGTCAAGAGTGGGAGGTTACTTCAATGTAAATATTTAAAAGTTATTTTACTTATCGTTAGGTTTCTATTAGAACATTTTGTTGTTGGTGGTGATAAGAAATATACCTTCTCCAACAAAAGCACAGTGCTTCTCATATTTTCATATACACCATACATAAATTTATTGAAAATGACTTACATTTTTTTATCCCCCATCTAAACATCACATTGCATGTGTGTGTTTGTGTGTGTGAGTCCCAGAGCTTGAACTCAGGACCTGGCTTCTGTTTCTGAGCTCTTTTGTTAAAGGGCAGGGCTACTGAATCACAGCTCCACTCCTAACTTCATGCTAGCTAATTGTAGATGAGATTCTCACAGACTTTTGTGCCCAGACTGGCTTTCAGCTGTGAGCCTTAGATTTCAGCTTCCTGAGTAGCTAGGATTACAGGAATGAGCCACTAGCACCTAGGAAAAACTGGTGCCACAATTTTAATATTCATCTTCCAATCTATGGAACATAATTGAGGAAGAGATATTTTGTCCAAGGTTATTTAATAAGTATTGACCCTAAAGTTCAAAAGCTCATTCCACAGATGATATTATTTTTATGTCATATTTTGTGTTCTCAAGATTATCATGGGTTGAATCTGAGATTGAAGCTCTGTGATAAGAGCATTAACATAATCCAGGCCCAGGGTTTCTTTCCTAGCACCAAAATCAAACAAGTAAACAAAAGATTTAGCATGAGTTTAATTTTACTTAGTGATTCAAAGGAAGACATTCTTTGAGTATGATAAAATATTGATCAGATTTTTGAGGCTGCCTTTTCCTTTTCCTAACATGGGTAAAACAGAAGAAGTAGCCAAAGCATTGAAAAAGTTACTGAGCAGTGAGAAAACATATTATAATTTAACACTCTTTATTCATTTAAGAATTATCAAGTCCAGTGTAAGACAGTAAATAGATAGTGGTTTGAAAGCAGGGATTTGGGTTATTGTGTCTTCTGTACTAGAACATCTTTGGATGTTAGTGTTTACTGGTAACCGTCAAAGCTTTAGAAGCATAATCATGAAGGCGAATCTATTAAGACCTTAACACATGCAAGGATTTCACTCGTGTTCATGTATGCGCCAGAAAGAAAAGTTCGGACCTCCTCATATTCCTTAAAGTTTTAATAATTACTTTAACATATTTTATGAATCAAATGTATATTGAACAGTTCACTCAAAGTTAGCCTTGCATATTTTGACAATTTCCTTGCTTCTGAGATAAGGAATTAGAACCACTGATATATAAAAATCATTTGACTAGCCAAGGGCCAGTGGCTGCACTTGTAATCGAAGATACTCATGAGACTTGAAATTTGAGGATCATAATTCAAAGGGCAAGAAAGTCCATGAGACTCTTATCTCCAAATAACTTTCAGAAAACAAGAAGTAGCTCTGTGGCTTAAGGTGGTAGATCGCTAGCCTTGAGAATAAAAAGTTCTAGGATAGTGGCCAGGCCCTGAACTCAAGCCCCAGATCAAGCCTCAGGATGGACAAAGTCAATTGGCTAGTATTTTCATGTTGAAATTTCTATAATAGAAACACACACACACACACACACACACACACACACACACACACACACACACACCCCAAAATCTATTTAACTGTTTATCCTCTGGATAATGTAGCTCCTTTAAATTTGAGGTGGAGTATGAGGAATGTATACTTTCAAATGATACAATTCATAATTTTTTGGAAAGATCCTGGAATTCATTACACTAATAGCCCAAACACACAAAATTAAATTTTTAAGGAGTTTTTCACTTAAAACAGTTCTTCAAAAACATTGATTTACAAAATTTCAAAAGAAACCCATCATTTTTTCTGTTCATTGATTTCAACTTCAGTGATAATTCTAAATTATTTACTTCATTTTATTTAAGGAGAGGTAAATGTTTGCTTCTTCTTTCTTGTTTATAATCTTACATCAACTCTGTACTTAATACCACCCATGCAATATATGTTCCACACCCATTATTATTTTTTTTGGTATAAGAATTTTCTTAAAGCCAGGAGCCAATGGCTCATGTCTATAATCCTAGCTACTCATGAGGCTGAGGTCTGATGATTGTAGATTGAAGCTAGTCCATGAGGCTATTATCTCCAATAAAGTACTCAGAAAAATCCAGGAGTGGTGCTGTCTCAAGTGATAGAATGTTAGCCTTGAGCACAAAGAGGTTCAGGGACAGTGCTTTGGCTCTTAGTCCAAGACCCAGGAAGAGCAAAAGAAAATATGCCTTGACAACACCATAAAAAGAAGTGGTATACCAAAATATATAAGTGTAGAGTTGGGGGGAGTACGGTATACTTGTACAGACTCATATTTCTTTGAATTGATGGCTCAAAATTCCAGCTGATCCTTCCAAATTGTTGATAAGTCCTGCTGTGTTTTGGTTATAGCTTTTCTTTTTATATCTCATAAATCTATTCTCTATGCCATGCTATATTTTGAAAAGTTTAGCCTCAATAGGAAGAGAAAGTGAGGAAAGGATTATCATTTATTCTTTCTGTATTTGGTTTACTCAAAAGTATCCAGAATTTATGTTACATAAGCTCCTTGTTAACAAGGTGGTTGGATTGGATGTTCCAGTACCACTCAGAGATTGTCAGTAGCATTCATGCTCTCTTCACATTTTCCTTTCATGTAAGGGCAGAGAATAATGAATTAGTCTCCAATGCATAAAATCATAGCAACTGCCAAAGCTATAACTAAGACCTGGTGTCTTTATAACCCAGCTATAATCGTTTTTACTATTGAAATTTCTGTCAAAATACTTCTTATTTACATTCCCAAACATCAGGCCAAGCTACATTAAGAGAGAAAATATGGGGCGCTGGGGTTATGGCCTAGTGGCAAGAGTGCTTGCCTCTTATACATGAAGCCCTGGGTTCAATTCCCCAGCACCACAAACACAGAAAACGGCCAGAAATGGCACTGTGGTTCAAGTGGCAGAATGCTAGCCTTGACAAAAAGAAGCCAGGGACAGTGCTCAGGCCCCGAGTTCAAGGCCCAGGACTGGCAAAGAGAGAGAGAGAGAGAATGTGATGACATAATCAAATATGAAAATATCTTAAGGAATAGAGTCAGATTTCACACACATGCAGACCTATACATGCTACTCAAGTTTTCTAAGAGATTAACTGTCTGTAAATTGAAGAGGCTTCCTTAACCAGTAATGAGTTCTCATTATTGCAGGTATTAAGGTAAATTAAAGCAATCATCTTTCTACTATAGTGTCCAGTAAATCAATGCATCATAAAGAGATTGAAAAGGGTGACATTCTAGGAAAGAGGAATTTTTATGATTCACTTTAACTCTGAAGCCTTATATTTCTAGTGATGAGATTCAGGATGTAGAGAAAAGCCCTTAAGCCCTCAAATACTTTCCCTGAGATATGTATTTCCCTGATGTACTTAACAATTACTAAGAATTCAGGCATGCTCTGGATTATTCTTGGGAACTGCACTGAGTAGAAATTTATTGTAATATCCTGTAAAACAAAGTTCAACAAGCCTTTTATATTGTCTTTAGGTCCCAAATAACCTTAACCTTTTAGATCCTGATTGGGCAAGAGAATCTTGTATCATGATATCAGAACAGAGGTGTTCTTCTCGTAGATAGATCTTAATGACCCGTTATGCTTCTCTTATGTCAGTATTTGTTAAACTCTCTTTTGGATTAGAAATATATTAGACAAGAGAAGATATAGAATTTAATTCCTCAAAAAGGTTTCTATCTCTCAGCATGCCCACATACCTCCATACATATATGATAAGTAATGTATATGTAAATATGTAAAATGTACAAATATAATGTGAATATAAAATTATATATCATATCGTATAATAACAGATTAAATATGGTTCTGATATGTGTAAGAGAGAGATTTATTCACCATGATGATCAGCAAAACCTACAGTTAAAAAAGGAGACACTGATATAATTTTAAAAGATAGAAGAGAATAAAATTGAAGAGAAGGCATCAGGCTACTATGAAAAGTGGATATTGTTTAATTTTTTATGATTATGGCACTAGAAGGAATAAAGGTAATATGAGAAGCAAGATCTCTCTTGCTTCACTGAAACGTAGTAATACTGACTGCCTCCTCCAAAATGATGAAGGATTCATTACACTGATATTCTCCAGATCCTACAACTAAACCTGTAAATGTAACTATCCTATTTTTAGAATAGTTTATTCTTTAAATGTAAAGTAATGGGCTCCCACAAGGTAGCACCATATGCTGCTTCCTACTGAACACAATTTTTACCAATGCTAATGATTCTATGTTTTGTCATTTAAAAATGAAGTTTGTTGATAAGTAGGACAGTCATCAATTTGATTTGAAATAGAAAATTCCATGGTAAATCCACATTTTGTTATCCAATTTAATATCAATGACTTAAGATGATAAACAAAATCCCATGTTTACTGAAAAGATAGTGTAAAAATCATTGAAAACATTTTAAATGTGCAATTTTGGTTTTATGTATCTTTTGTATAGTCATTTTGTTATCATTGTAATAAAATGCCTAAAATGAAACATATTAAAAGAGGAAAATTCATCTGGTCTCATGAGTTTAGAGATATCAGTATGTGTTCACTTGAGCTGGCTGTTTTCAAGCGTACACATGGCTTCTCTTACTTACTAACTAATGTGCATGGCAGGAGGCCAGTATATTCAACAGTGATAGAAAAGAGGTAGAGAAGGATATAGGTCAAGGATGAGATATGGGTAATGTGCACATTGGTACACTTCTAGTAATACTTTCAGCTATGAATACACAGATTAACCAGTCTATTGATTAACTTAAAGACCTCATGATACAGTCAACTACCAAATCCATCAAATGACAACTGAGCTTCTAACACATTTGTCTTGCTAGTGGATACTTCATACCTAAACGTTAACTACCATTCTTTAAATATAATTAGTTAAAAAATCAATATGGTACATAAATAAATTAAAAACAGCAAGTTTAAACTCTAAACAGGATTCCATAAAGACACCCAAATACTCAGTGTTCATTGCTCACTGCATTAGTGACAATATTACAAATAAGACTCAAATTAAAATTGATAATATATGTAACCAAGCATAGCAAAATATAATTAATGAGTCATCATTAATCAATAAAAATGAACTTAATATTGTAGAACAGTGTCAGATGTTTAATTTCAGGTGGTTTTTTTAAAATTTGTTTGCAGTTATAATTATGAGGATTAGTATTCTTAGAGTAGAGAATTGTTACAGTGCTTGAGAAACACTTGCTAAGTTCTGTAGTGAAGTTATACAGAACCATCTGCAAGAATAAAGATAATGTAGGAGACTTTGTGGAATTGTATGTGAATGTTGTATAAAAATAAATGACAACCTTCCAGATATAAAATTTATATTCTGTCTCAGTAATTTTTAGAACTTTAAAGCAAGAGTTGTTTGAAGTATTACTACATATATTTTGAAGTAATGATCAAAATTACTTTGTGAAATATTTAATAAAATTGTTTGAGGATGGTAATGTTTGTCTTTATAGTTGTTTGAGGATGGTAATGTTTGGCTTTATAGTGAATTATTTATGTAAAAAAATTCTAATAAAGTAATAAAACTAGAATTAGCCTACTACAATTGGTATGTGTATTGATACAAACTGTAATGAAATTGCAGATGCTACATTTTTTAGGTGTGTTACATACAATTTTAAAAACTCATCAGATAATTTAAAATATTTAAATATATATTTTTCTTTGACAGGCTTTTATTTTGCAGTGGGATGGGGAGACATACTTACTGTTATTCTTTAAGACTAATTTTACACATCTAGGTGGAAAAATTTAGAAAGATTTCTTGGACAGACAACAATTTCAAAGGTTTGATAGATATAATAGGATTCACAGCCATTTTCTGTCAAAATGAGGTCTGTAAATTTCTTTCTGGTGCAGGTAGAATTAATTCATTACTAACTTCACAACAAATTTCAGTGAAACCAGGTCTTCTGTAACTGTTAAATTGTGGTAGAAATTAGGAAATGGTAAAATGGTCTCATCAAGAAACTGTGCATAATGTCATTCAGCGCATTAATGGAGTCCCCCAATTCTAGTTCAAAAGTATCTTTTTCTATCTTCATTTCACCTCTGTCTGGCTCATTTGACACAGCCAGCATGTCTGAAGTAGTTTATAACTGTGGCTGGAGAAAGCATTCAGCACACCTCGTTAACTAGCAATTTTACCTCAAGACCATCCTGCATTGGATTTCTCATGGTTTATTTTTTTAAAAAGAAAACAATAAAGCAAGTTATAAATGTAGGTCATGAGTATGGCTCGTTTATTGATGAGTCAACTTGTATTAACTCAGTCTGTTGGCTAAAAATGGTTGTATTGTGTCTATCTCTGAGTGATTTACCAGTATAGTGACAAAATTCTCAAAATTAAGAGTTCATAAGCTTAATGTACTATCTTCGGTGTTAATTTCATTCTGTTTCCCCAGGAGTTTCATAAGGTGAAGATGGTCAAGTAATTTGGGTTCGAGTCCCGGCTGTATAATTGGCTCCCTCTACTTGAGCAAACAGCCAGACAATTCTGACTCCTTCTAACAGGAGTACTCATTACAGATGATTGGAATAAAACTGCCAGATACTACTTCCTGTCCTCTCCCCTCCTTTTTTCCCCTCCTTCTCCTTTTCTCTCTTTTTTTTTCTGTTTTCCTCCTCCCTTCTCATTTCTCCTTTTCTTTCCTTTTTCTCTCATTCTTACAAGAATGCATAAGCACACACGGGCGTGAGTGCGCACCCACATACACACACACACACACACACACACACACACTTTCTCCCTCTCCACTTCCCTCCCATGAAAAGAGTATTTATATGTTTCTCAGAATTGTCTGTAATCCAAAATAATGTGCTTAAATCACATAGTGTCTATTGACTCTTCTTCTTCTGCTTTTTCATTTAAAATATTGTACTTCCATTTGTTATTACTAAATCTCCCACTAGCTATCTTCAAAAATCAAATGATATATCATGTACATTTCAGTGCTAAGTGTCATCTATCTTTAGTCCTAAAAATATAAATTGGATGTCTTTACATAAGAAATGAAAACACTGTTCTATACATTAAGATTAAAATGTTTAATTGTCTTCCTTTATTCATTTTTAGAAAACTTTCCTATTATTCAAGCTGTTGTCTGTTAGAGATACTAGGGAGATCCAGGTCAATGAATTTTTGTTTAGTGGGTAGCTGCTTCTACAACTTGAGGAATTATTGAAAGCCCCTGAAGCCACCAGTCTAGGGAAATTTTTACTATATTCTGCTATAGACAACTAAATCATTTCCCTAAACAACTCACATTTTTGACAAAAAGTTGAAACCAGAACTGAAATGAAACAAAGGTTTTAATCCCCCCTATATCTTCCTTCTAACAACTATTAGGTGTGCACTAGAGACATCTTACAGTGAAATGCTGAGAAGTTATCTAAATTGGCTTTTTTAGCACATAGCTCATGTCTTAGCATAATTTTTTATTCAACCCATAGTTCCTAGCCACCAGCCAATTCACCCAGCTCCTTATTTTCAAACTATCAAATGTTTGCCCTAAGATGGACAGTTTACACATAAGTGAAAAGGTAAGATCTTGTCTATTTCAATATATAATTGAATCTTATAAGTTTTTAAATCACATGTTAAGTTTGGATTTCTTCTCTTCGTCTTCATTTTTTTTTAAATTCTGAGTATTGCATTTCTTTCTGGCTTTGTTGGCTAATGTGTAACTTACAGAGCATGCTTGCCTGGAGAGTGAGATAATAGATAAAGAAATAGTGCTCATGGTACCATTATACACTGATAACTTCCAGGATCTAAAGCAAAACTCTTAGTACTTCACACATAATAATTCATTTAACCATCAAAAACTCTTTATGTGGTATGAACAATTATGGCTGACTTGACAAAAATTGGAAAAGCTGACTCTTTTATGTAAAATGGTCATTGCCTCTTCTTGGTTCTCTCAGTCATAAGAAACCAGATTAGAAAGACTTCCTCATTGGTGTCATAAATCTTGATTATTTATATAAATATTTCAGACATGCATTTACACACCAGGTGTATCTAAAACATCAATTTCCATGTTTGGATATCCACCAGGACAATCCCACTTTTTGAGAGGGATTAATGAAATGATCTTTCTTTTATTTCCATTTACTTTCACTGCTACAATGGTTATATCAAGTCCAAACCTTAGGTGTTGTTTTTTGTTTTTTTAATTTGAATACCTTATACAGGCTAGGCAGGAGATTAACCAATGACTTTATAACTTCAGTCTCATTTCCATAAAGTTAAATATTATCTAAATAGTGAATATTCTCTAGTTTTTATCTAGTTTATTCCCACCCTTAACTTGCCAACATCTATATCAAATAATATCTTGACCGCCTCACTAAGATAGCTAGAAAACATCTTACACCAACACTCTATGCAGATCCCCAAATTTCTGAATCTCTACTATCAAAATTTTCCTTACTGTTTGCATAACTTGGTTCAAACACATTGGGATTATTCCTAATTTCCTTCCATCAGTTATAACCTACATAAATGTGTAAACAATTTTTCTGTAAACTAAATGTAGAAAACGATTATCACATATAACTCAACGTTCACCCTTTCACTGAAGTCGTTTCTTTTAATAGCATTCTCTGTATTCTCTACTTTCTTATAATTCATTTTGTGAATCACCATTCAGTGTACTGTTTTAACTTTACCAAACTTTTAGTTAGGAGTTATTTTCCATCAATATAATGTAAATTTCATACTAGCATGGATATATCTGTCTTTTTCATGATAACAAGAAGATTCAAGATAGTCAGCAATCATTTGCTTCAGTATTAAATAAGTAATAATCATTATTTTAACAATGTGTCACTGGTTTGCTACTCTATTTCCTTCAGTGTCCTTTAACGGTTATTTTATTGTCAATCAGCTTAGTATTTGTCTTTAACTAATTTTCTTTCTCTATTGTTAAAATTCGGGTTTTAATATATACAAACCAACATGGGACCGAGCTTAATAGTAAGAATGGCCCATGTCACTCATCTAGCCAGCAGTTTATACATGGTTTATTATGCTTCTAGAATAATCATACTGATTCTTTTCCTGTCCTTGTCTTCATTTCCCACCATTGATTTTTTTTTCTCAAGAGCAAACACTGTTATAGTATCATCGTTGGATAACTCTCACTACCTCTCTTTCTGAGCCTGAGCAATGAACTAATGGGCTAGGTTAAAAAGTCAAGGAATTAAACTGTTCACATAAGTTGTTTGGAGAAGGTAGGAAGAGAATGAGATAATTAGTAAAACCATAAACAGGAATGGAATTAAAGTTCAAAAATCAAATGAGAGGGCACTATGGCAACACAGACAAAAGTGGAGATTAAGTGTAGGTTAACAAAAGCAAAAACAGTATTAGAGAGTTAAGGGCAGGAGATGAAGTAGCAAAATTTTCACACAAATTTCTCGTTTGTGTTTGACTTTTTTTCTGTGTAGTGGAACAAATAAACTTTGTGACCTAAGATTACAATCTAATGAAGAAACATAGTAAAATAAGAATGCATTAATAATATACAACACTAAAAAATTAATACACTGAATTTTAAGTTAAGACAGTTGTAATATAGTACACATTGAATAAAATTTAAAGATTTTAAATACACAAATGACTATATTGTTATAAAACACTTTTATTTATATATTATATTTACAACCCCTTTCAATACTGTATCTCTGTTTTTAAATGAATGTTACTGAAAAAGGTATTTTTAATTTCTCCTTTATAGTATAAACTTGTCTACTAAATGCTTAAAAATGAATAATTATCAATAAGAGTTCTTTTGATATAAGGGTAATACTACAAAGAATTGCTTAATCTTCGATAGTCTATCCAGATTTTACAGTATTAGTATTTTCAATATTAAATTGTGTCTATTCAAAAGAAATAAGATGCCTTAATTAAAATAATCAGGTTGATACTAATGGATAATACAAGTTTTTAAGTTATCTGAGAAAGAGAAATTTAATTTGCATTTTAATACACTGGGATGCTTGAATTTAAGGTGACCAAATTTCATTTGTGAAAACCAGGTTAAATGTATTACTAGTTAAACTGTTAAGTACATCATTTAATATTGTTCACTAACATTTATTGATCCTTGCACTGCAAAGATTAGGTTTATCATGCATTCATGCTTTAGTTTAAATATCTCCCCAGTTCCGTTTATACACTTTAATTTATTCTTAGTCCTGTGATAAAGCAACTAAATCTTTAAGACTTTACTCACTGGAACGATTTAGCCTTGATTTTAATAAGCTTGGTCAAATTGGCAGCTTTAAATAACAGAAGCAAAGTAGTATTTTTCAACATTTTGGTACATAACCACACATGATTATAAATGTTAGGAACAATGGGATGTGATTGTTCATGGAAGAAGAAAGTTTCCTTTTATAAATTTACAATACATCTATTCTTTCGAAATGAGAAACTTCACAATAAATTTGAAATGATTTTTTTAAAATAGCCAGTTGAGGAAAATATACAGAATGAATCAATCAAATTAAAACGTGAACAAGATTTTATTTTAATCTTGTCTTTAAATTTGCTCACGAGAAGGGAACATACCCAACTGTTAAAAACTAGAATATCAAAGCATTGCTACAGGAGTCTACATTATTTCTGTGCAAAAGGTAACAAATGAGGTTGAAGGGGATGAGGATGCCATGAAGGGACCAACCCGCAGGTCTCTATCAGAGTGATGTGGTAATTCTTAGTGCATGGGAAAGGTGTTGGGGAGAAACTATGATTCTAAATGTACACATCCCAATCCAGGTTAATAGTTGTCATAAAGTTTTTCCAGTAGTTATTCTGTTGTACTCAAACTTGTGCACAAGAAACAACTCAACACTGTGTCTCCAATCAACTCAGTTTTATCTTTCACAGTAATACTCCTCTGCAGGCAATTTGGACTCTTCTATGATTGGAAAAGGTCTCCAATTAGTACTTATCTAGGGTATTCCTAGCAGAGGAGCACAACTGCTCAATAGCAACATACATATGATCACGTAAGATGATGCCAAGTATCATTAACTACGAGATTTAGAAATAAGTGGTTTATCTTTGTAGTTGTTATTTCCAATGTACCCTATGAAAGTATGCCTTTTTCCTTTGTCTTTCTTCCTCATGGTTTTTCCCCTGATGTCACTGTAACTGACTTTGGTACAATGGGTATTGTACTTAAGATTATCAGACCTAGGGAAGAGTAACACCAAAATGGAGAGAGGAAGGGTAAAAGGCGAACCAAGGTAACAGCAATACTTTCAAGACAATATGCTATAAACTAACTGAACAACTTGGGGGAGGCTGGGGAGGGAATCAGGAAGGGGAAAGGAGGGAGAAAGGCAATGGAGGAGGTAAAAAGTTTGATAAGAAATGTACTCACTGCCTTAGGTTTGTAACTGTAACCCCTCTGTACATTACTTTGACAATAAATAAATAAGTATTTTAAGTCCTCCATTCTTGATTCCAAAGATACCATAGGTCCTCTGGTATTTCTGCTCTGTTTTCTCCTCCATTCCTGGAGGTAGTTTATTTCTGCTGAAAATCACAAGCCTCAAGCCAGACACAGGATCCTGCCTATAGCTTTCTTTCTCTGAGAGGCAATGTAATGTCTTCATTTTCCATACTTTGGAGTTCTTTATTTGCCTCTTAAGTTCAATTTCCTGCTCATTTAGCTAAACCAAGGAAATGAACGCATGCAACTAAATCCCATTAACATATTCACTAATGTAGACGCATCAATGTCTGGTTCCAGGCTCCACCAGGCCACTAACCACTTGGGACTTCCTCAGACAAAGCATTTACTGAGCCTTTTATTGAACATTTGTATTCATTACACGGAGAGTAATAACCTAATTTCTATACATTAAAGAAGCTTAAGTAAATAAATTTAATCATTATATGTATTAAAGTACTTTAATTTTATATACTTCCTTGAAATTTGTTTACTATTAAAATACTTACTGTTTATAAAATGAATGTCTTTTTAAATTGTGAATTATGCAAAAGTATACAAACGAGATATAGTAGTAACCCCCTCATTGCAAATGTCAGCTAATCTTTACTGTATGTGTGGGTGTGTTTGTGGTACATTTGAGGTAATTATTATAGTTTTTGTATTGTTGTAGAAATTTAGTTTCTTACTCAATTTTGAGGAATTTTCATGTCACAAATACCTTTCAAGACTTTGATTTCATTTGCTGTATCTTGGCATGATGCTCTAAGGCACTGTTCGTGTTACAGGGACAAAAGAATTGTGGCTCTTTTTTATTGAATTTTTATTTATTAAACTAATGTATTTTCTTGCTTAATACTGTCAGATATGTAGATAGCATTGTTTTAAATAAACTTTTCTGTAGGTTGTTTTTGGCATATTCCTGAGAAATTCTATTATTTTATCAAAGTAACTACATGCATTTTTGTGTGTTTTATGTAGTTCCTGAAACACAGTTGGTGACTTAGTGTGTAAATCCCATTCTAAAAATTTAGGTTTTCATTAATCTCCCAGTTATTTGGAATATGCCTTGATTACTTGAATATTTGATTTTGAAAGGGAAAAAGCCTGTTGATGGAACCACTAGTAAGAATTGCTTAGCTAGCAACAGCTTTTAAAATTTACAAGGATGTTTCAACCTCCATTGGCATTCTTATTGTCAGTTTGAAGTTGGTCACATATCTTCTTCTTTCTTGTTATTATTAAATTTTTGGAGATATAGGCAAATTAACTCTAAGACTTGCACCTGCTATTTATATAAAAGTAGATGTTTATAGATCATTTCCAAGACCTTTAAAATATACACTTTCACAAAAGTTTATCTAAGACCCACTGTGCTTTAATTAATACTGTCTGGTGCTCTCTAAACCTTGCCAACATGGAAATTTAAATCTTTAACATAAGATATTAAAGATCATTATCAATTTACTATTCTATAACCTTTCTTGGCTTTATTTCCTTTTTCCTGCGTCAGTCATAAGCTGAGTATTTATTTAATTAGTTTCATTGTGTATAACGTGTGATTTGATGAGCTTATATCTTTTGTGTTTCTTATTTAAACAGTCATACTTTTCCAGAATTCAGAAGTCTTTAGTCCAATACTGTGACAACTTAAACAAGACATTTTCTAAAACTTGTTGCTTATTTGGACACTAACATTGGTCTTCAAAGCTGTTTCTTTCTTTTGCAAAGATCTTGAGTACATTTTTATTGATACATTGCTCTGATTTCTTTATATCCATATTTGATGTGAACTCTTTTTCACTTTTCAGACCTAAAGAAGCAAAGTATTAGATTTTCTATTTATGCAGTTACATTTAGGTACTTGAAAAGGAAAGGGGGATCGTTAAAGTTCTGTATAACCTGAAGTCAATATCTTTTGTCTAAGATACCCACAAATCCTATCCAAATTAATTGGCATGGCTTATTTGCTTTGACAGTTGAAATTTCCATTCTTTAGGGGATATGGTAGTTACTCTGAGAAATTAGCCTGTATGTATGTATGTATGTGTTTATTTATTTTTGCCAGTTTTAGTGGATTTTGGAAATTATAAATGAGAAGCAATTGCAAGTTTACGTTATCTAGAGTGAAACCCTTGTATCTAACTCACTTTTTAGAATTGTTGGTGCATCTCTATGTTGCTTGATTTACTTTCACCCATCAATTCATTCTTTTCTCACGTACCTCTAAGCATTTTAGTTTCTTCATGTGTCAGCATTTCATTCTTGTTGGGAGTGGAGAAGGAAGCACTGCTGTTATGTTCTAAATGCTCTTAACTTGACAAGATCTATTCTTTTGAAAAAGGAAATTTAATCAGTTACCCCTCTACTTTTAGCATATTCAAATACAAATAATTTTAAAAAGAAAAACAGGAAATTTATTGAAGACATTATTCTGTCTATACTTTCTGACTCCCTATAACTCCAAGTACAAAAACATGTACACACACATATACACACACAGGCACACAGCACTTCCAACAATAGAAGTGGAATTCAAGTGATGTTTATATTACCACTTCTCATAAAATATTTTCAGATATTTTAAATACAAAAATATTTTAAATAAGGTTTCTTTCTCTTCTTTCCTTTCTTCCCTTCCTTCATCTCCTTCTTTCCTTCCTTCCTTTCTTTCTTCTATCCTCTCTTTCTCTTTCTTTCTTTCTTTCTTTCTGCCAGTCCTAGGGCTTGAGAATTCAGGCCTTGGCATTGTCCCTGAGCCTCTTTGTGTTTAAGACAGGAGCTATAACAAGTGTTTTGTGGATATTGGCTTAGATTGCTGTTATCAAAAATGCTTCTTTTATGCTGATATTTTAGGAAAGATATTGTTGAAACTGTAAATTGTAAGTTGATTTTAGTGAACTTCTATTAGCAAAGTTTCATCCAAATTTTTATTTCTACAATTGGATGGCAACATAATCTAAGGTATTCTGAATAACTTTAACAAAAATATTTTCTACTTTGTATTGATAGCTTGTTTCCACAAAATAGCACTTTTGTATTGAAAAGGAAATATCTTATTATAGTTCAGTGATGTAGAATCAGTGAATGAGTAGAATCTGTGAATGTGTTTAGTTGCCTACGATTTAATTTTCTCTGCTGACATCAACATCGTTCTATTTGTGTATACTGGTAAAAAGTTAAATTGTTCTACTAAAACTTTACTTATCAGGTACTTTTGTTTTAAATTTTAGCAGTTTATATATGATCAGGAAATTGTAAAATCTGAAAAGAGTATATAGAAAAATTTCGAATCACAAATTTTAATGAACATTGCTAAATTTTCAAAAGTGAACTGAATGGTAAATACTTATAAATATCTAAGGACAGTGTATGATAAGGATTCAGTAATTATGCTTGATAGACTAATTGTAAGAAGCCTTACTTAAATGTTTCTTTTGACCACCTATGACACTATGGTATAGAGAAATATACAAATATGCATATTAACACACAAACATACACATACACACTCATTTTGTTTTAATTTCCTCCTAAAGAGCTAAAATTTTACTCTTAAGTGCTTAATATTAACAACTATGAGCATAATTAAATCCCACAATAGTATAATATCAAAAAATTTCTATTTAAAAATCAGATAAATCTATTATCAAATTTGAGATTACATAGTAACAAATTATAACGTCTTGGGTACATTATTTAAATTTATGTGAGCACTAGTTTTTTTTTCATTCATAGATAAAATTAAAATGGATACTTATTAAACAATATATAAATTAATTAAAATATTGAATAAATTTTCCAGAATTCTAAACATAATGTTATTATGGATGCTCACTGTCAAGAATTTAATATATTTAACTCAATTTATGGTTGTAGTATTATCTGACTCTGAGTCTGTGTGTGTGTGTGTGTGTGTGTGTGTGTGTGTGTTTTGTACTAATGTTTCTCTGTGTTGAGTTTGTCCTCCAATAAAAGTTGGTCAAGATATCACTGAAATGATAAAATAACAACAAGGTAAAAACCATAGTATGAACTAAAGCAAAAATAATGTGAACTAGTTGTAAACAGGATGTATGAATACATATATACAACTGAGATAAATGAATTTATATCGATATAATATGAATGAAAATTCATACAATTATTTTCTAAAAGTTAACTAAACTTTGGAGTGTGGCTTGATAGCAAGCCTCTCTCTCTCTCTCTCTCTGTGTCTCTCTGTCTCTGTCTCTGTCTCTCCTTCTCTCTCTCGCTTGCTGTACACATGCATATATACCTACATAGTTATGTGTGTGACTATATAATGTGCATTTTATATATTCTTTGTGTGCATTGTTAATTTCTGTATTGTATTCATATATTTATCTTTTGATACTGGAAATTATGATACACTGAAATGTATATTCCACTACATTCCTCTACTTTTAAAAGTTTATTGGTATCTCTAGTTAAAAATAAGTATTCACATTATTTGATTTCATTAATTAGCTTACTGAAGACTGAATTTACATACCACAAATTTTATTCTATTATTTAAATATTATTGGACTTTTTTACTTTTTATCTAAAAATTCTTATATCTACTATATTTTTATACAATTGTATTTTCTGCTTCTTTTATCAATAGATCTCCTTTTTAGGATGTTCAGCCCTTCTGCTTTAATCTTGTTTTCTCCCCAAGTCTACCGCATAGCTAATTTCTATTTATGCATCAAGTTTACTGGGAGAGGATTATTAAGGTTTCTCTTTCCTTGGCTTATGCTCACTTTGCAATAAAACTTCTAATACATAAAAGAAAAAAAGTCTAATATTTCTTACGTAGCTTAATTCTTTTCTTCTTTTTTTTTGTTGTGGCGGGCAGGGTATACAATGGCTTGGTGCCCTACATGACATAGGCTCCTACCCCTGAGCTTTTTAGCTCAAGCCTAGTGCTCTACCATTCGAGCCACAGCTTTTTACTGGGGAGAGTAATCTACCACTTGAACCACAACTTTTTACTGGGATGAGTCTCACAACCTTTCCTTCCTGGACTGGCTTTGAACCACAGTTCTAAGAAATTAGTATCTTGAGTATGCACAATTGCAGGTTTGAGCCACCAGAGCCCATCTTATTCCTTTGTTATTAATTCAATAGTGAGCTCATGTGGAAAAATAATTGAAGGAAATTTATTTTTTTCTTTAAATATTGAAATCATTGGGCCCAACGTGTTTGGTTGCTCTTAAGTAATCTAATTTAATCCCAGTGTAATTATTTTCATTGTAGTTTTTCTAGTGTAAAGTTTTTATTTAAATTTTATTGCATAGGTTATGTATAGAGGGGGTACAGTTATGTAAGTCAGATAATTAGTGTGTTTCTTTTGAACAGTGTTACTCTTTCCCTCATTTTCTCCCATTTTTGCTCCTCCCTACCCTTTTCCCCCCATGCTGTGTAGATAATTTCCAACACAGTGTCTAGTGAGTATCAGTGCTGAATTGATTCAACTTTTGTCCCACCACTTCTGTGATACCACTTCCCCTCCCCAAATCTGATAAGTTTGTATACAAGGCAAAGGGCACAACAATCAAAAGCAGTGGCAAAAGTAATAAACCAAAGGAAAATTTAAAAGGAAAAAAATAACTGCAATAGTACAATTAAAAGAAAAAACACCTTGTTTGCATAGCTTGGAGTTCACTTGAAGAAATATTCAACATCTCTGGCCATAAAATAAATGCAAATCAAAACAAACTGAGATTCTACCTCACTCCAGAGAGAATGAGCAAGAAAAATAAAAATAACAGATTTTGGTTGGGGATGTGACCAAATGGGAAGACGACTACACTGTTGGTGGGGATGTAAACGTGTTCAACAACTCTAGAAATGAATATGTAGGTTCTTCAAAAGACTATACATAGAACTTCCCTATGACCAAGCAATCTCACTCCTGGGCATTTACCCAAATGATCATAAAACAGGCCACACTAAAGCCACCAGCACTATCATGTTCATTAGAGCATTATTAACCATAGCTCAGATATAGAATCAGCCCACTGTAATTTTTATGTAGTAATCACTTTCACAGAAAACAATCACTGCCTTAACTCTATTACTTTTGTTAGAAATATGACAACCTCCTTGGTTGAATCAATTATATTAATTGTACATAGGCATTATGACATTTTTGGTGATAATTCCTCTTCCCTTTTACTTCACTTTACTATCTTACCCCATCCCACTACTCATCATAACTATTTTTCAACTTTTATTAATCAGATGGTAAACTTCCTGGTTAAAAAAACCTACTTTTCAATTACCAAAACTACTAAAAATCTGTACTACAGGAGTTCAGTTGTTTACTTAAATCTAGATCTTTCTAGAGTTTATGGCATGTGAACATTGTGTAATGGATGTGTAATATGCCACACTATTGTCAGAGTATGATACATTAAGTATATTAAAATCTGGGGACAGTATTTGAACTCAGTAATTCTCCATAGAATTTATAATCTATCTATCTATCCATCCATCCATCCATCCATCCATCTATCTATCTACTATCTATCATCTGAATATAACTGGCTTACCTAGAGATGTTTTAATGCATTTTTTCATGTGATTATAAAGACTGACAATTTTGAAAGTTGTAGGGCAGGCCTATTCTTCCGAGGTTCAGGAAGGAATTGATGCTGGGGATCTTTCTTCACAGGTAATATTTAATTATTGTTCTTAAGTCTTTTAGTTAATTGAGTGAGGTCCACTCACATCATGGTGAGTAATCCATTTTATTTAAAAATAATCATCCTAGTTGTATTTGTTAATCAAATCTACAAAGCATTTTCACAATACATAGACATATATATGAATAATAATTTAATAAAACAGTCTTACTAAGTTTACATACAAAGCCACCTACTGTATATACTCTGTTTTCCTTTCTAATCTTGTTAAGATCTACAAAAATTACTTCCCATTTTAAGGAATAAGTTTTCCTTCTCTCTCTCTCTCTCTCTCTCTCTCTCTCTCTCTCTCTCTCTCTCTCTCTCTCTCTCTCTCTGTCACTCCGTCTCTGTCTCTATTTCTTTTGTAAGTCATGGGGATTGAACTCAGGGTCTGGGCACTGTCCCTGAGCTTCTTTTTGCTCAAGGCTAGCACTCTACCACTTGAGCCACCGCACCACTTCTGGCTTTTTCTGTTTAGATGGTAGTGAGGAATCAAACTCAGGGATTCATGCATGCTAGGCAAATACTCTACCACTAAGCCACATTCCCAGTCCAATAAGTTTTTCTTTGCCTTTTTTTTTTTATTATTATGCTGATCTTGGAGTTCTAACTAAATGCCTGGCCACTACCCCCGAGTTTCTTTTTTGCTCTAGGATAGAACTCTATCACTTGATCCACATTGCCACATCCAACTTTTTCTTAGTAGATTATTGAAAATAAAAGTCTCATGGACTTTACTTCCTGGGCTGGAGTAGATCTGCAATCCTCAGATCTCAGTCCCCTGAGTACCTGGGACCTTTTGTAGTAGTGATTATTCTGATCAGGTAAATTTAGGTTCATAAAGTACTTCTGCAACACTGAAAAAATTCATCCTTTGTGGAATTTTCATCAGTAGGAAGAGAATTAGACACTTTCTCTAGTCTACAGGAATGTTTATGAAAAAAATAGTCTTCAATTTGAACTGAGTTCTCTGAAAACTTTTAGGTGCCATTTTTTCTATATAAGGTACCCTGAACTTTCCCATGTAAAATTGCACTGTTTCTGGAGATTTCCCATGGAGAAATGCCAAGGTTATTCCATTATCAATTTATCTATGTGGTAAATATTTGGAGTTCAAGCTGCTGAACTTTACAAAACCAAAGAATCTTTGATGTATATAAATAAACCTGAAGCAAACACAGGTTGCAGCTTCAAACATAACATCATACTTCTTTTAGCCCTAGAAGAAGGTCTACAATGGCCAAAGATATTCCAATGATGAAGAAGGAAATTAAATTGCAATATTTTCACAGATTTTTATTCTATATAATTGAATATTTTAAATATTTACAAAATTTCACTTCGAGTTAATCTTCAAAATGTATAACTAATGATTCTCCTATTTGATACCAATCAATATCTAAGTTAATATCAACCACAAAAATATGTGCTCAATAAACAAGGTAGGAAAATTAATGGCCATAAATATGATCATTTCTATTGATGATAAATTTCTATTGATGTAAATATATATTTATAAATTAAAGTATGAATAATTACAAGGAAGTTGTGATCTCAAATGTTATTTCTAACAGTTCTTAGTATTTCATAAACAGCACAAAATATGTATTAAATATATAACTGCATATATTTTTCAGTACAGTGTGCCTCTTGCTGGATCAAAATGGTTCATTCCTGAGTTTTGTTAAATCACTATCTCACTGTTCACATAATGCCTAATAAACAAACTTGATTTTCTGCTTCCGCTTTAGAGGACATATTCTTTTAGAAAGAAAGAGATAAAAATTCCCTTTCTGATATTGCTTTTCCCTTTAGCTCTGTGGAGGCAATTTCAGTATGTTTCTAATATCTTTTCACATGCTTTGCACTTGTTGGATTTGGAGGAGATGCCATGAGAGGACTGTGTTATTGTGCTAAATGTGCACTGTGGACAGTTTTATCTGTGATTTTTATCTTTATACTCACTTTAATTTTTTTTTGGCCAGTCCTGGGGCTTGAACTCAGGGCCTGAGTACTGTCCCTGGCTTCTTTTTGCTCAAGGCTAGCACTCTGCCATTTGAGCCACAGCACCACTTCCAGCTTTTTCTGTTTACGTGGTGCTGAGGAATCGAACCCAAAGCTTCGTGCATGCTAGGCAAGCATTCTCAGCCCTTCATACTCACTCTTTATAAAACGTTTTAATACTTTAAATATGTAAGCATTGTTGCAGGGAATGTGCATGCATTCCTCTTAGACTTCTAACAATGATTTCATTTGGTAACTTCCATTTATAAGGAGAAAATGAGGATCAAGTTGTCAAGAATGCTTATGACCACATAACTATCCTCTTTAAATCTTTCTACTAGACTTTACCTGTTAAGATTATTTCAGTATTGTTTTTGTAGGCCAGAGCAAACTGTTTCATTTAGTCTTTCATATATCTTTATGTTCTCCTACACAATTTTATGCTTTGGAATTATTATCATGACTACCTCTAGCCAAAGATGCAGAATATAAAACACATGTCTGATTTATCAATCTGAGAAAATTAAGAAAGAGTTCTCTGTATCCACCAAAATACTCCCAAGCTACAGTAACAAGAGAGTCATGTGTTAGATGCTGAAACAATAAAGGAAAAGAGGTCTATCACATCTCCATCTTCTTTGAATGATCAATAAAACTTACAGCATTAAGCTAATAATATTTTGTGACTAACGGCTCACAGTTGCAAATCATACCCTATTCTGCATAACAGTTTTATGCTAATAAAACCTCTTGGTACTTAGCAGTGTCTACTTTCTAATAATAAGATCTTGACCACAAAGATATTGAGTTCATAGATAGCTTTAATTATTATAATTTTTTTTAGTATTTTTGTTGGTAAAGTTTTTCTCATAGTATCTAAATAAGATTGACTCTATATCAAAACACTATCTCTGAAACAATTAAAAACAAATTTAGTCTTTTAATGTACATTTAAAATAATTTCATAATATGATGGGAAATTAAATGTCTAAAAAAATGAAAGCATACCAGAGAAATAGGGAAGTAAAATTCCTTTTCCTCTTCATCTATCTTTACATACATGTTTATATTTGTGTCTATAATAAAAAATATGGTTTATAAATCAGTTCAATACAATAAAAACAGTGCAACATGAAATGAGTACTGTTTCTAAACTTACAGAATATTAGTGATGTCTTCAATGAAATGTTACTAAGATTTTTACCACAGAGCTGGACCTCTAAGAACACAATATTTTATAGTAGATAAAATTCCTTAAATAAACCATTGTACTCTATGATAAGAACTTTAAAAACCTGAAAAATGAATTAAAGCAAAACTAAGGAAATGGAAAAGCCTCCCATGCTCCTGGATTAATGTTGTGAAAATGGCAATAATGCCAAAAGGTATCTACAAATTAAATGCAATATCCATTAATATCCTAGCACCATTCTCTAATATAATAGAGGAAGCAATCAAAAACTTGATATGGAACAACAAAAAACCTGAATAGCAAAAAAAAAAAATCCTAGGCAGGAAGAACAATGATGGAAAAATATCAATACCAAACTTCAAACTCTATTATAAAGCTATAGAAATAAAAACAGCTTGGTATTGGCACAAAAACAGACCTGACAACCAATGGACAATGGAATAGAATTGAAACCCCAGAAATGAACCCACAGACCTATGGCCACCTAATCTTGGATAAGGGAAATCAAAGGAGGAGGAGGAGGGGGAAGGGGAGGGGGAGGGGGGAGGGGGGAGGAGGAGGAGGAGGAGGAGGAGGAGGAGGAGGAGGTGGAGGAGGAGGAGGAGGAAGGCCTCCTCAACAAAGTGTGCTAGCAAAATTTGTTAAACACCTGGGGCAAAACAACAACAACAAAAAAAAAAAAAAAAAAAAAAAAAACCCTAAAGCTAGATCCTTATATATCACTCTGCACAAGAATCAATTCCAAGTGGATCAAAACTTCAATGTAAAAACAGATACCCTGAAGACATTGCAGGAAGGAATAGGAGAAATGCTAGGCTCCCTGGAATGGATTGAAACTTTCTTGGTAAAGACCCAGAAACACAGTAAAAACAGAGAAAGTTGGACAAATTTTAGAGCTTTCTCACAGCAAATCATACAGCTAACAAGATAAATGGAAAGCTGTCAGAGTGGGAGAAAATCTTTTCTGGCCATACAACTGACAAGGGCCTCATACCTAAAATATACTTAGAATGTAAAAACATAAGTTTCCCCACAATAAATTCTGGGAGAGACAACTGTCCCCTCAATAAATGGACTAAAGACTTAAAGAGAGATTTCTCTGAAGAGGAAATGATAATGGCCAAAAGGCACATGAAGAAGTGCTCAGCATCACTGGCCATAAAAGAAATGCGAATCAAAACAACATTAAGAATGTCTATTATCAAGAAAACTAATAACAACAGATGCTGGCAGGGATGTGACCAAAAGGGAACTCTTCTACACTGTTGGTGGAAGTGGAAACTTGCTCAACCACTCTGGAAAGCAGAGTAAACATAGAGCTCCCCAATACTCAGCAACCCTGCTTGTACCCAAAGGATTACAAGCAAGATCACACTTAAGTTACCAATACAACTATGTTTATCGCTGCACAATTCACCATCACTGAAATATGGAACCAACCCAGATGCCCCTCAGTAAGATGAATGGATCAAGAAAATGTGGTACGTATATACAGTGTAACTCCATGCATCTATTAGAAGGAATGACTTAGTCTTTTTGTGAGGAAATGGAAAGACTTGGAAAAAAATCATGCTAAGTGAAGTGAGAAAGGCCCAAAGAACCACATAAACTGTGTGGTTTCACTCATTGGAAACACTTAGTCCTTGTCCAGGATAGTCCTAGCAGAGGATCATAATAGCTCAATAGCAATGTACATATGATCACATAAGATGATCCTAAGCGAAATGAACTACAAGATTTGAAAATAAGTGGTTTATCTTTGTTGTTGTTATTTCCAATGTATCCTAGGAAATTATGCCTTTTTCTTTTGTCTTTCTTCCCCATGGTTTTACCCCTGATGTCACCATAACTGACTTTAGTACACTGGGTATTGTACTTAGGTTTATCAGAACTAGGGAAGGGGAATACTGAAATAGAGAGACAAACGGTAAAAGGGAACCAATGCAATAGCAATACTTACAAGACAACATGCTGTAAACCAACTGTACATCTCAGGGGAGGGGGGAAGGAACTGGGGAGGGGGGATGGTGGAAGAAAAGTGAAGGAGGAGGTAACAAGTTTCATAAGAAATGTACTGCTGCCTTACATATGTAACTGCAACCCTTCTGTACATTACTTTGACAATAAAAATTATGAAGTAAAAAATAAATAAATAATAAACCATTGTATAAAACACTTCAGTTAAAGAACCATAGCACTACTGTCAAGTTCAAATATCTATCCTCATATAGAAAACATCTCATGAATAAGAACATCATATACTCTTTTACTACCAGCTCCATAGATGATCAGCTAACTACTACATACACAAAGTCAAGATTTTCTGGGTTTTATTCCACCCCCACAGCCCACAGATAAAGAGATGCCTCTTAATTTGTAAAATAACAATATTAATATCATCAACCTTATGTCATTGTTGTAAAACATAAAATCCATTCCAAGCAATTTGCACTATATTTGGAACAACACCTGTCACAAAATAAGCATTACATTTTTTACATAAGAAATAATAGAAATTTTAATTAATTACTATGAACATATAATGCTTCTTTTACTAAGTTAACTTGTAAATGACTCTTTGCTAAGCAAAGACATTTACTTTTAATCCAAATTTTCTCTTCTTGTCCTTAAGTGAAGGATTTAATATCCTCAAATACTGTTCCCTCCTAAAATAAAAGTGCTTTGCTTAAGGTTTTCATATGGCAGCCATAGTCTGCTGGCTGGGGAGGAAATGCTGAAGTCTTCATCAGAGTCCCCTCTGCCACTTCCTGCTAGTGTCTTTGAAGCTGGATTCTTAATGTGGGACCAGCTGCAATCATTCATACATCCATCATCAATTTCTTGTCCCTACCAATCTTATTCTGATATTGGGCACCTCTGTGTTTCTATGATTCAGTTTGATAACCTTTGATAGGTAGGTTCATGCTGAACTTAATATCATTTATCTACTGACTATCACAGACCTACTCTTTCTGCCTTTTTTTTCAGACTACCCATCTGTCCTCTAAACTTCATTACTTTATCTTTTTGATGTTACTGGAGACAGACCTTTGGAAGAAGGTCTTTGACCACCATATTTTTAATTCTCAAATTCTCTTTTTGAGAATAAATAAAATGTAGAAGTAAGCATTGCCCTAATTGCCAAGGTTTTATTTTACCCATCATCTCAAGTCTCCCTATAGTGGTCTTGAGTCACATGGTGGTTTAAGCAAATTCAAAGCATTGCCTCCAGTGTGACTTTAAATTCACACTCTAAAAGTAAAAGCAGCTAACTGTTGTTTAAAGTTCCAATCAAACTCTTTTTTCCCTTCCCTTTTCAAAATACGTTTATATTTTAAAGTACATTCCTGGTACGCAGATTTGAACCCAGAACCTCACATCACTCATTGAGATTTTATACTCACTCAGGTAATGCTCCACAGAGTCATGTCTCTGCTTTATTTATTTATTTATTTATTTGCTCATTATTTTGGAGATGCAGTTTTCTGTGTTTTCTATCCAGTCTGCCCTTGAACTATTGTCCTCTGAATCTCAGGCTCCTGAATCAGCTAAGGTCATTTGCATACTCAACCAATACACAGCCAAGATCTCTCCTTAATTAAGACTGTATGTTTCAAAGAAAGCAAAGATGATCATAAAATGTCTTTCATGGCTCTCACATATAGTATATGCAAAACTTTGTACATCTGAGTAAAATAATTGAAAGTTAAATGTGTGCATTCATAATATTGAATTTTCTTTGTACAATGCATAGATATGATTACAGAGATAGCTGTACTAGAGCATAATTTAGGATTAGGTAGAAATTTATCATATGAAATAAAAGCAGCCATGTAAAAGGAGGCCAATAAATTCTCTAATGCATGTGAAGATCAAGAATGAGATAGATCCAATTTAATTTTTCTTACAAATAATATTATGAAATCATGATTGCTTGTGTAAGTCATGACATCCATAAAAATAAAATCAATGGATAAAGGAAGCTAGGTTGAAATAGGAATTGGGTTTTCATAGGGGAAATTCATTCACATATTCATAATTATGAACACACACAAGGCAGGCCAATACTCATTTTTACACACCGTCTCAGATAGCTTTGGAAGTTACAGTTTAGGTGGCTGTAACTAATAAAATATAGTGTGTTGTTTATTTACAGAAGAAAAATGTAGTTGTGCGGATTGAGAAAGCTTCCAAAATGTTGGAAGACATAATATCTAATAAGCTGAATTTCATAGAGATGGATCATCTGACTGTAACTTCGCACAGTGGAAGATAGACAGCTAGATTCTGATATCTTTTTTATTTATTATAATCTTATTATCAGTTTATGAGTATAGTACATCTTAATCAACATTATCCATTTTGTCATTCTCCTCCCTCTCCCAAAAGTAACCATGCCCTTCTTCTCTTAAGTCACTTAATCAGCTATCACTATATCAAAATTCTTGAGATAATCAAATTAGGGATAAAGGTCTATTTTGGCTTAATATACCTGGTTTAAGTCAAGACAGAGCATCATCACAGAAATGTGAGAAGAAGCCAAAGTATTCATCTCCTAACCAAGAAGTAAAAGAGGAGGAAAAGACTCTGGCCCCACTGCATATTTCAAACATATGTCAATTGAAGACCTCCCAACAGGTCCTACTCTTCAGAAATATCACCATTTCTATAAGCACCATGCTGAGGACTTATTCTTATCACACAAACTAGTACAGAACATTTCAAATTATTTCAGGTACTAACCACATTCTTGATAGTCTGGACCCTGTGAATCTATGCAATGCTCTTTAATACTATATCACATTTGTGATTAGAATTCTACATATGAATCTGGGAGCAATACATTCTGATGATAGCACATAATTATATTCTTGCATATCATTTAAGTCCTAATAATGAATATCTAGTCAAATCACATATTTGATCTTTTTCTAAGTCTTGTATGAGATTTTACAGCCTCTGAGACTGGCAGTGGAATCTTCAAGGTAATGAATCCAAAAGATAAATGTCATCATTTATATTGCCCAGGAGGGGCAATATAAGTAATGTAAGTATGAACAAATGTTATGCATCAGTAAAGTATTTTTGAATAGTTAATTTATTGACTGTTCATTAATTCAGATCAAGTATTCCCTGTTTATATCTTCTTGATTCTTGGCATTGTGTCTCAGATGTTAGCATTCTATTGTAGCTCAGGATTTCTTCAAGATTAACATAAAATTACTGAATTTAAAACTAACTCACTTGGTATTTTTAAATATTTTAAAAGTTGAATTATTTTAGTAATCAAAGCAAGTGCTGATTTTCACAGCAGTTGGTGGCTTGAAATTTTAGTTTCTGTGTACCACTTATAGGGTGTGAGCTATGATGAGACACTCTCTGAGCCCCAAACCTTCTTTTGTACACTTGTAACCTCTAGTTATCTTTGACTTTCCTTGGATTGCAAGCAGAATCTACATCATTCTCACATGAGTCCTGCAAACTAAGAAAAATTATTGCCACGCTGAGGAATAAATGAGACTGAGAATATAGCGCAAAATGTACTTATTTGAGTCTATCACAATTTAATCTTTAGCTGTAATAGTTTATTTGCTAATCGTACTTGAGTAAATTCTTGGAGAGGTCTTTAATCTGTAATGATATTTATATCAATGCCCGCAAGCAGTGCTATAGTTAATGATGTGTTGTCATTTCCATTATAAACTCCCTATTGCAAGAGTAACCCGAGACCCAAAACCTGTGACTTTTCTCCATGAAGGCACATTCCAATGCTCTTCTAAATTATAGAATTAGCCTGAGCACTTTTGTCAGGAAGTTACTGCAGGCAAGTAGAAAAATAAGAGTGCTAAATGGGAAAACAAAAACAAAATCAGAAATCTATTTACTGTTTTAACAATCAAATAAATATCTATGGGTAATATTTATTCCTTTATATTTTTTTCTGGTTCTACACATGATATGCATAGATTTACAAACAGTAAGTACCTATCTATAAATGGAGAAAAGTTTTATATCAACATTTCATTACTGTGACATTTTCTTCAGCATCTGTCTTCAATTAAGTAGAAGATAAATTTATAAGCATGAGGAAACTTCCTGGTTTATGTGTTACTCATATTTTTAAGTAACCTACTCTTCAGTTCAACAGCAGCATGAATAAAAAGACATACTACCTTATAGTTTATGGAAGACAAATTAATGTAAATATTGGAAGCATCTGATAATAATTGTAATATTGACATGAAAAATATAACTGCAATATTCTTTTCACTGTATAAATTACATAGTTGAGATTTTATTATAGTACAGTCATTATGTTTAATAATACAGAATGTGAAGCCAATAGTTCTGAGCTCTTTTTTGACTATGCCAGTTTCTGTGATCAGAAAGAATCTTGTGTTAACAAAACTTCTGATATTCCACAATGAATAAGCAATAAGGGATCATAAACTGAAAAAAAAAAACAAGGCTTATTTAAAGTATGTATGTAAGTACATATGTGTATGTATGCATGTATTTTTTGTGTCAGTGCTGGGAATTGAACTCAGTTTCTGGGAAATGTTCCTGAGCTTTTCTTCTTTAAGGCTAGAGCTCTGCTAGTAAAGTCTTACCTCCACTTCTAGGTTTTTGGTGGTTAATTGGATGTAAGAGTCTCACAGTGTTTCTGGTCTGGGATGGCTTTGAACAACAATCCTCAGATCTCAATCTCCTGTGTATCTAGGATTACATAAGTGGCCAACCTGCATCCACCTACTATTTACTGAAAACAAGTGACAGAAATTAGTTATTCTCAAAAGTTTATCAAAAGTAGTACATGGAGAATATAAGTAGGATAATTTTCTAAAGTGAATTTCCTTCCTATACATAATCACAAAGAATGTGGTGCTGGGATACTTGGTGCATTACAGGTCCTTTCTTCATCCCTCTCTAAATTTCTCTTAGTCTGTTTGTCTGTGAGAATCCACAAGGAAAAAGAAACAGAATTTATGGCTTTCAAGAGAAATAGAAACCTTTGGTGTGTGAGTCATCAAGAATAATTTGTTTTATGGTTTGTTTGTAACTCTTAAAGGCACCTAAAATAAAGATGCTGGCTTTTTAGTCAGTTTTTTAAGACTTTATAATATACCTCCCTGTACACAAAGAGAACACACTGAATACCACTTAAAATGCCATTGGTGATTCAGTCTGGATTTAAATTATTGTCTTGATGATCTAATACAGTAATGCCTCTGGGGCATATGGAGTTACATAAAGCAATTTGTCATTAAAATAAATGACCTTACTCTGACTTTAGTGGTTCCTATGCACTGGTTCTCTTTGGATATTTTCCATATTTTGCTTCCATGCCTAGTTGTAGGGTGGCATAATTTACTATTCTTATTCAATTGCTAGTCTCTATTTCAATTTAATTTACTTCAATGTAGTATTGCTGTTGTTTTCCTAATATATATATTATATGTTATTTATATATATTAAATTGTATTTTAGAACTGGAGTATCGTGTTAAATGGTGGAATGCTTCCCTTCCCCAGTATGTAAAGCTGTGGTTTCAGTCACAGCAGTTCACACACACACACACACACACACACACACACACACACACACACAATTATTGATCTTCTATCCTACTGGCAACCCCAAAATGCTATTGAAAACTTGTGTATAAGAATCCATATCTATGAATAAGAACCTGAATAAACTATGTTGTTCAGTATTATTTTGCATTTGGCCACACAAGTATAACTCCTCAGAAGTTTTTTAGTGCTGTGTATGGTGGCACACACTTATAATTTCGGTACTCTAGATGCGTAGGGAGAACCATCCCAAATTCTAAGTCAGTGTCCACTCTGTACTTTGAGAACCAGACAAGCCAACCTAGGAAATCTGAAAGGCTTGGGAGTCTGGAAATCCCATGTCCTTAAAAACTCATAGAAAGCTGAGGGTTCTCTGGAGAAGTTAATCAGACCAGGCTTAACAAGAATTCAGATTTCTATTCTGGGTGTGTGCTAATTCCACTGTAAACTGACTGGGAGCCCGCGGTAGACTAAGGTTTATGCAAATTGTAACCTGTATACTGTTTAGCCCTAGTTCCCCAAAATGAGGATGTCATCTACCTCCTGTATGCAAAATATTTTCACATGTTGATGCTTATATCTTACTCTCTGCGCATATTTCCCTATACAAAATGCAATAAAAACCTCGGTGAATGGAGCCTTCTGCGAAGAAGCTGGCTGAAGGCTCCAGGTTCCCTGGTATCCCAAACCTCAATTCCACAATCCCGTTTCCATTACTGCCTTGTTCCTAGTTGCAGCATCCACCCCAGTTCTGACACCGTACCAAAATCCTACCTCAAACTAACAAACAAAACATTATTTTTTTTTCCATGATTGTGGCCCTGTAGGTCAAAGTGGTGGTGCACTATCCTTGAACAACAAAGCTCAGAGAGATCAGCCAGGCTCTGAGTTCAAGGCCTATGACTGAAAAAAAATATATTCTCTCGCTCCTAGGTCCAAAAAGATTACATTTCTACGCTTGTTTGAAAAATATGGAGTGTTGGATATTTTATAATGCAAAGAAAGTTTAATGACCATATAAACAAAAATAGAACTTTATAGAGAAATCTCAAGGAATTTAATTAGTTGTTCTGAAGACAATCCATACTCCTCAAAGCCCCAAAATTCTTCTATCAAAATATAACTTAGTACTTAAACTAAGCAAAGGGAATCTAATGTCTAAGCTCATTCCTAACTGTACATGACAAATATTTTTCATGGTATTATTGTATTGGCAATCATGGGAAATCATCACTGGACAGGCATGTACAGTTTTAGTCATAGCTTTAGTTTAAATGCATTAACAGAAACGATGACTGATGACCATTTAGAAAGAATCGATAGATCCAAAGATATGTCAACATTGAGCCCCTGGGAGCTCTAATCTCTTCCTATATTCATTATTTTCTGCTCTTACAATGAAATTTAGGCATGTCCACACTGTAAGGATCCTACTAAAGGAAAACTAGCTATTTTTCTACTCTCTACCAACTGAATATTAGATATGTGGTTAGAATTACTGAGATGAAAATGGTAGTATAGAGGACTGGTAGCTTTGAGGTCTACTTTTCACTTTTTTTTGGCAGAATTCTCAAGATAAATTGGATGGCAGGTGGGAAACAAATATTGGTTTCAAATGGATCATGGTACTATTCCCTAGATCTCTATTTTCTATGCTCACAGATTGTGCTTGCTAAGCAACCTCGAAGGAGAATTACTGAGCCACACAACAGTCTTTATGAGAGCAAAAAGAGCACCACACAACAAACACACCTGGGCACATCCCCTGAAGTAATGAAGGGGAAAATGATCTCAGCTGAATTGTCTTGCTTTCCCTAGTTTTTCTATAGCCCATGACTTACTGTTGTCCTAGGCAGTTTATTTTCTTTAATTATATAGGTCTATTACAAAATAGAATGGCTTTGCTCGAAATTGCACTTAAATATTACCTTTGGAGGTGTTATTTACTTTGTTCACAGACAAGTGTGTTTTGTAGGGTTTATAATATTCATAGAGAATGATATATGCTTGTTTGAATTTAATTTAGACCGAGGGAGTAGATAAAAAAAAGGGAAGTTTGACAAAACCCACTGGATAACACTAAGACAATGAGGCAGAATAATGCAACCGAAGCAATGAAAATCTTTCAATCAAATTAGTACTGTTAATAGAGAAGGAGAAGTAAAGTTCTTGACTGCCTGACTGGGGTAGTTAGCACTTCGCTTACCAACACTGACATTGCTAGGCCTTTGGGCTAGGGATGTTTAAACCCACCAGACTCAGCAAGGTGTTATAGAATATCTTATACATTTTGCATTGATGTTGAAATGTATCACAGGCTGAGTATATTCCTCACAGCCTTGGAAACTTAAAGTTTACAATTAGGGTACCAGCCTGGCTGGATTATGGTGATAACCATCTACTGATTCATTGTGAATGGGCATGAGTAGTAACAGAATCATGAAGCCCATATTTTAACAGTGGAGAAAAAATAAGTAAATATTGGGGGATTCATTTGATGAAAGTCATTATATGCATGTATGAAAACACCACAATGACACACCTTTATAGAAGTAATAGATACTAATACATAGTTCATTAGTACTAGGCCAGTAAGCATCACCTAAAATTCACAGCTTAATTGGAGGTAGTTGAAATAATCTCTAGCATTGTTGGGCTTCTTAAAACTGTTGACTTCTTGTTTTATTCCAACTTAGTAAAACTGGGAGAGCTTTTTGGGGATTTTATTATGGGAGATTCATGCTCCCAACACATAGTCTCTACCACCCAATGCCACCTATGTGCAAATGAGGATAATAACAAATGAAGGGAAAGGTGTCAAAGCATGCAGTCCAAATGTATATAATCATTAGAGATTCTCTTCTGTAATCCAATAACTGACCTGAAACAGTAGCCACTCCTTGCTGCATACTATTTCCCCAAAATACCCACATCACTGAGATATTTATAGGCACTAAGATTTGCTTGCACCAAGACAATTCTGCAACCTTCTTACAATGATCCAAATGAAAATATAAATCTCAAGAAAGGAAAGCTTAAGAAAAAAAACGATCAGTCTAAAATTTCAAGAATATACTCTCATAAAAATTCCTGTCTCAGTATGATAAAAGGAAGGTTTATTGCTGAAGGGTTTCTTTTTGTGATTTTTATCCCCCCTCCACACACACACACACACACACACACACACACACACACACACACACAGTAACACATTTGTTGATGAAAGAGGATGCCATTTGGGAAAAGACAATATGCGATTTACCTAAAAAAAATAAAAAATCAGTGTAATCCCTTTTATTTGTGCTAACCTTTCAAAGTAAACTGCTCAATGGGTATATATGAGACACTTGAACTCAATACATTAAAAACAGCTCTCATGGTTTGATATATCATAGTTTCTTAACAGTCTAATCAACAAAATGTGCATGTTGTAAAAAAAAATAAGCAATGTGGTGATGGCAATGATAAAATTCAAAAATGATAAAACAAGTAGGCATCACCTTAAGTTCACCATTTAATTGGAGCAGGGAATATGCCCATGGGAATAAATACCAGCATTATTACATCTCTTTACTGACATGGAAACTAAGTACACATGTGCTAATGGGATAATTAAGTAGCCTTCTCAAGCTGCTTACTAACTTTCTAACTTCCTAAGAGAGAGTGCTTTTGTAAGTGACTTTGACATTAAAAACAAACTGGCTCAATAAGAAATTGCTCAACTGGATCTGCTTTTTGTTTTTCTTTATTCCAAGCACCTATTATCACATTTAGGTAAGATTATTCTATTACCTGATTAAGTGCTTGCAGTCTCTTGCCCTAAAGACAGCTATTACTCTGCTTTTGGATTGCTGGTAATGTTGGTGCCCTTTTTATCCTTTGGTGAAAATAAACAATTTCACTTGTAGTGTCAGTACACATTACACACACACACACACACACACAGAAAATCAGTACACATTACACACACACACACACACACACACAGAAAAGAGATTTGTTTTTTCTTTCTACTAACATTATTAGCAGCTACATCTGAGTAAGTGACCTTTTGCAGAATGAACCCCTAGGAAACTTTTCTGCCATAGATAGTATGTTAATTTGTTACGGTGACCCAACACATGACATATACACATTAAAGAAGGAGGTATTTATTAGGTCCCATGGTTCTGTTTTATTTTATTATTTTAGTGGGGGTTCTGGAGCTTGAACATGAATTCTCTTCTGGATTCTTGATTCATTGGAGATAAGTATCTCAGGGATATTCCAGACCAGGCTGGCTTCAATTCATAATCCTCAGATCTCATTCTCCTTCTGGCTAGGATTATAAGAAAAAAACATAGCTTGTCTCATTGTTTTCAAGCAGTTAGCTCTCTCTACTGTTTTTTGCCTGTACAAGTCAGATTTATCTTGGAAGGAAGCATGGGGAAGAATTCTTCTCATTTCATAGCAACAACGAATGAAGAGACAGAAAGGAGCTGGGGCCAAGGTATATCTTTTCAGGGCACCTCCAAACCCAGAGACCTACAACCTGCAATTATGCCCTGATTCCCATTAATGCCATTCTGGATCCATTGATCTAATTTATTAATGACCCAATAGAGCTGACAGCATTCAATCACTTCCCCTAATCCTTTGGCAACCAAACACTTTACTACACGACTGTTCAAGGGACATTTCAGATTCAGACCAGACTCAGCAATTATACTTAGAAACTCATTGACACCAACTGAATTTTATGCTTTTCAAATACTTTCTTCCTTTACAGGCATACATGAATGCTAAATAAATATGTAAAGTTGTTTTTCCTAATACATTAGTCAAAAATATAATCAGCTGCTAAAGTAGGTAAAACCTCATTAGCAGATAAGCTTGAAAAAAAATTTCCATGAAAGAAATGTTTATGTGCATTGATCCCAGTGTTTTCCAGTTATTAATCAATTTAAAACACTGATTTTACAAAGGTTTCTTTTGTTTTAGGATCTACTCTATGAAATACAGTAAGGCAAATACTGGAATCAAGCATTACCTTCTCTTTGAATGAAAGTTGTACTTTCAAGCCATGGTGTAGTAAAGAAGAAAAGAGTGAGGAAGAAGGGAGGGAATTTTTTTCTGCTTTATGTTGCTATAAAAGAGTACCAAAGACTTTGTAATTTATAAAGAACATATTTTTTCCTTATAATTCTGGATGCTGAAAATCCATTGAAGGACCAAGAATCTCATGCCTTGTGCTGCCAGATTCCTTGAAGAAAGGCAGAAGTGTGAAAGCATGTAGCTAAGAGAAGGCTAAAGAACAGGAGTAGGGCAAATTTGCTGTTGTAGCAAACCTATTCATGAGGTAGCTTGTTCCTGGGTTACTGAGGTTAATCCATCCAGGGTAATAAATCATTCTGACCCTAAAGTTCCTTTTAGTGGTCCCATCTTGCACTACCGTTACATTGGGAATTGGATTAAATAGTCATTACTGATTCTGCTACTTCTTCATTGACTGATTTGTCCTAATATTATGACACTCAAACCAACCAGATTATAATTATAAAGAGTCATAATAGCACACAAAGTAAATTCTGCCGCGTAATTAACATTAAGAATTTAATATTAGGGCTGGGGATATGGCCTAGTGGCAAGAGAGCTTGCCTCCTATACATGAGGCCCTGGGTTCGATTCCCCAGCACCACATATACAGAAAACGGCCAGAAGTGGCACTGTGGCTCAAGTGGCAGAGTGCTAGCCTTAAGCAAAAGGAAGCCAGGGACAGTGCTCAGGCCCTGAGTCCAAGGCCCAGGACTGGCCAAAAAAAAAAAAAAAAAGAATTTAATATTAGGAGGAGAGGTAAATGGCTGAGGAGCACCAAGGCTCTAACTGAGCTCTCTCCAAGAATCCAGATTTAGTGTTACAGCAAAAACTCCACAGGTAGAGTCACAGCAAGTGAACCATAATAGAATAGAAATTTGGGCCAGAGAGGGAATATTTAGGCAGTGGGCTTGAGAAGACAGATTTGAGTGCCAGCAGCAGCAGCAATGGCAGTGGCAGCACCCAGCTACCACATCAGCAGAGCAGAGGAGATAGAATGCGGCTCTCCACTCACCTCCAGCGCAAGCCACACACCACACACCGGTGACTGGGTGAAGAAACCTTCAGCCTTCAGGCCACAGACAAGAAGATCACAGATAGTTAAAAAAAAAAAAAAAAAAAAAAAAAAAAAAACAGAGAAAGTGTGAGTACCCCACATTCTGTCAAAAAACAAAACAAACAAACAAACAAACACCAGAAAATGTTAGTACCCCAAAAATGGCATTCTGTCAAAAAAAAAGAGAAAGTGTGAGTACCCCACAAATGACATTCTGTCCAAAACAAAACAAACAAACAACAAAAAAAAAAACCCCAGAAAGTGTGAGTACCCCACAAATGACATTCTCACTCATGCTCACAGAAGAACATTTGGAAGGTAGCCCTTCCCCCACCCCCACCCGCAGAGAAAAATGCAAGCTTTGTCTCTGGCATAGACCTGGCCACAGCAGACAGGCTATAAATTGTTCCAGGGAAAAGTGAGGACAAAGGGGCCATCTTTCAAAAGAGCAAATGAATCTGAGCAGTAAAGTCAGCTTTCAGCAGGGGAAGGTCTCCCCAAGGAAGTGGGAGGAATTTTCCCCAGGGTATGACAACAGCTTAAGGTAAACACAGCCAGAGGTGGCCCCACCCCTCAGACTTAAAAAAAAAAAAATCAGAGAACAGCTCCTGGTGGACCAAAGAGCACCTCAGCAATCAGACCTCCAGGAAAATCTACGGATCCCATGCAGAGTACAGTTACACTGACAGTGACTTTGAGATACACAAAGCAACCAACACCCATCACCAAGAAACACAAAGCAGATAGCTCTAGGAATAAAATAGTCTGGGAGGAGGGTCACAGAGACCAAACTGCAGACCACCTCTCTGTCAGTTTAATCAAACTGACTTACAAAACCATCTAAGCCACAGAAAAACTGACATTGCAAGGAAATCACAGTCTCCATTAAAAGACTGGAAAGTGGACACAAGAGAGACCCAAGACCACCCAAATAATGAGGATTTCTTTTTAACAATTCTACCTTTTCACTTTTTTCTAATTTTTCATCATTTGTATATATTTTTTTAAATTTTATTTACTTTTTTTGCTTCTCACGCCCCCCTTTTTCTTCTTTCTTTTTTCCCTCTTTTATTTATTTTTATTTTATTCCCTTTTTCATTTTTATTTATTCCCTGTTTTTTCCCTTTTTTATTTTATTCTTTTGGTTCTACTTCATCCCAAGATACATAGACAAAAGTATATATTAGGCCTCCTTCCTTCTGTTTACCAAAAACCTCTACCTCTCAAGCTCAGCACCCTCATTTTGGTAGTATTCTTCTATACCTACATAGTTGTTTGTGTTTTGTTGGTGGTGGTGGTGATGACCGTTTTTTAAGTTTTTTATTTCCTTTTTTTTTTTTTTTTTTTTTTTTTGCTTTTATTGATTAACTTTGAATCTGAGCCACAGTTTTTTGTTTTTTGTTTTCTGGGTTTTTTTTTTTGTTTTTTTTTTTTCCAGTCCTGGAGCTTGGACTCAAGGCCTGAGCACTGTTCCTGGCTTCTTTTCTTTTCCTTATTATTATTTTTTTTTTTTGCTCAAGACTAGCACTCTGCCACTTGAGCCACAGCACCACTTTTGGCTGTTTTCTGTGTATGTGGTGCTGGGGAATTGAACCCCTCATGTATATGAGGCATGCACTCTTGCCACTAGGCCATATCCCCAGTCTACTATTTCCTTTATGATAATTACATTTTTTAAACTTTTTACTCTTTTCCACTTTTTCATTTCTCTGAATTTCGATCTCAATCTGTATCCCTCTGATCCTTTGATTCCCTTCATTTCACTACTCTTAACATCTCCTCCAAAATTTACTTCTAGGATCTTTTTTTTTTTTTTCTCAAATTTTTATTATCAAACTGATGTACAGAGAGGTTACAGTATCATACGCTGGGCATTGGATACATTTCTTGTACTGTTTGTTGCCTTGTCCCTCATGCCCCCCTCCCTCCCCCCCTTTCCCTCCCCCCCCAGGTGTTCAGTTCACTTACACCAAACAGTTTTGCAAGTATTGCTTTTGTAGTTATTTCTCTTTTTTTACCCTGTGTCTCTCAAATTTGGTATTCCCTTTGAATTTCCTACTTCCAATACCAGTAAACACGGTTTCCAATATACTCAGATAAGATTACAGAGATAGTGTAGGTACAACCATAGGAAGGTGATACAAGAACATCATCAATAATAGAAACTACACATACACATAGGACGTTGAAAGTAGTTACAACTGTGATATATCAATTGTTTCCATAACATGGAGTTCATTTCACTTAGCATCATCTTATGTGTTCCTAAGGGTATAGCTATTGGGCCTTGTGATGCTCTGCTATGGCTTGCCTAAACCTGTACTAATTATTCCCAATAAGGGAGGCCATAGAGTCCATGTTTCTTTGGGTCTGGCTCACTTCACTTAGTATAACTTTTTCCAAGTCCTTCCATTTCCTTACAAATGGAACAATGTCATTCTTTCTGATAGAGGCATAAAATTCCATTGTGTATATGTACCACATTTTCCTGATCCATTCATCTATGGAGGGGCATCTGGGTTGGTTCCAGATTCTCGCTATGACAAATTGTGCTGCGATGAACATTGGCTCCTTGGCACAGTACTTCTAGGATCTTAATAGTCCGTTGATTACTGGTTATTGGATATCTAGATAGACTATCTTTATTCAATCCCCGTGTGTCAAAGGGGTTCATTGAGCAATCCTTTCTGTCCAGATAGATCTAAATGAAAGGACAGACTTGTTCAGGGTTATAACTGTGTATAATACAAATGCTGAATCACAATACCCCTTTCCCTAAAAAAGAAATTGAGGCATTCATAGGGGAAGAGATACCTAACATATAGAACCCCCGAGATCTGTGTAATTAAAGGGCTCAGGATTGGTTTTTGTCTTAAAATTGTGTTCTGTGGGGGCATTAAGTCTGTTTTTATGTACAAAAAAGAGAGGGAATTTACTATAATAATGAATCTCTAAAAATTGTGCAACTACTAGGCTCAGGGCCTGATTGCTTTGTGCCTTAAAAGTGTGTTCTTGTGTACTATTGTATTGGCATTCTTTCCCAAATGGGCAGAAGGATTAAATGCCAAGCCAGGGAATCTCAACTCCCACTTGAAATAAACAAGAAACAGAGGTGTCAATGAAAAACCTAGAGGACAGACCCCAAAATTCTGTACAAATTCTGCTGGCAAAAATAATGAATGAAAATTTGAATCTCTTCAGACAGGCATTCTTGAGTGTGAGGAAACTAACCAAAGATTAATACATGAATGTATTGGTGCTAACCAAAGATTAATAGAGGCATCCATGGCTTCTACAAACAGAAAGCCAAATGAATACCAACAGGAGGGAAAAAAAGAGTCCAATGAAAGGATAGCTACTAATTTAAAAGATTTGAGAGAGCACTCAGAACCAATTAGTGAAGTAAAAAAGTCCATACAGGACCAAAAAGAAAATTATAGCAGAAAGATGGACAACATAAAGAATGACCAATTCAAAGCAGGGGAGATAATAAAACAAAGCAGAAAAATCTAGAAGGCAAATTAGATGATACAGAGGATTGAATCCATGGAATCGAAATAACTCAAAATCAATCAAAAAAAAAAAAGCACGACATCACTTTAGGAACTCCAATATACAATCAGGAAATCCAATTTAAGGCTAATAGATATTGAGGAGAACCTAGAGAAGAGACTAAGAAGCAAGAATAACCCATATCCCAAAACCAGATAGGGACTCATAAAAGAAAGAGGATTATAGACCCATTTCATTGATGAACATCGATGCAGAACTTCTCAATGAAATTCTTCCAATCAACTCCAACAAGTAATCAAAAAAATTATACACTATGATCAAACCAGATTCAATCCAGGGATAAAAAGCAGATTTAATATATGCAAGTCAATTAACATAGTACACCACATCAATGGGAACAAGGACATCATCATTTATATAAATGGGGGAAAAGCGTTTGACAAAATCCAACACCAATTTATAATGAAAGCTTTGGAGAAACTAGGAATCCAGGGAATATTCTTGAATATAATAAAGGTTGTGTATAACAAGCCTACAGCTAGTATTATACTACTTAATGGTGAAAAATTACAGCCACTTTCTTTAACATCAGGAGCAGGGATGCCCACTCTGTCCATTCCTTTTAAACATAAGACTAGAATTCCTAGCCAGAGCAATAAGGCAAGAGGCAAAAAGGAAGGGGATACAAACAGGGAAAGATGAAGTAAAACTCTGTTTGCAGGACAAAAAACTCTGTTTGCAGATGACATGATCCTGTATTTAAAGAACCAGATAGACCCTAATCCCAAGTTATTTGAGCTGATCCAAAACATGAGCAAAGTAGCAGGACAAAAAATAAATCCTCAAAAATCATTTGCTTTTCTGCATGCCAACAAAGTGAAGAGTGAGGCTGAAATCTGGAAAGCAACTCCTTTTGCAATAACTTTTTAAAAAAATACTTAGGGATAATGGTAAACAAAGAAGTAAAATACCTCTCTTATGCAAACTTTAAAAACCTGAAAAAGAAAACTAAAAACTAACTAAGGAAGTGGAAAAACCTCCCAAGATCCTTGATTGGGAAGATTAACATTGTGAAAATGGCAATACTGTCAAAGGCTATCTTCAAATTTAATGCAATATCCATCAATATCCCAACATGTTATTTACTCAGATAGATGAAGTAATTCAAAAAATCATATGGAACAATAAAATGTCCAAAATAGCATATATCTCTAAGGTAGGATAACAGTGCCAGGGGAATGTCAATATGAAACTTCAAACTCTATTACAAAACTACAGTAATAAAAACAGCTTGGTACTGGCAGAAGAACAGGCCTAAGAACCAATGAAATAGAACTGAAGACCCAGAAATAAATTCACAGACCCATGCCACTTAATCTTCATAAAGTAGCTAAAAAAAAAAAATAGAATGAAAGAAAGACAGCCTCTTCAACAAATGGGCCTGGCAAAATTTGTTAATCACCTGTAACAAACTGAAGCTAGATCCTTATGTATCACCCTGAATCAGAACCAATTCAAAACGGGTTAAAATCTTGAGGTAAAAGCAGATATCCTGAAAACATTGCAGGAAGGAATAGGAGAAACATTTGGGCTCTTTGGCACAGGTTGAAACTTTAATAGAGGCCCAGAAGCATAGCAAATGAAAGAAAGGTGGGGCAAATGGGATTGCATCAAACTGCAGAGCTTTTGCATGGCAAAGGACATAGCTAGAAAGATAAATAGAAAGCCCACAGATCAGGAGATCTTCACTGGCCATACAACAGACAAAGGCCTCATATCTAAAATATACTTGGAATTTTAAAAAATTCCCCCCAAACCAATCCTCAAATAAAAAACTTCCCCCTTAATAAATGGGCTAAAGGCATCAGGAGAGACTTCTCTGAAGAGAAAATGTGAATTGTCAAGGGGCATAAGAAGAATTGTTCAACATCACTGGCCATAAAAGTAATGCAAATCAAAACAATATTGAGATTCCATCTCACTGCAGTAAGAATGTCCATTATCAAGAAAACTAATAACAACATATGCTGGTAGGAATGTGGCAAAAAGGGAACCCTACTACACTGTTGGTGGGAGTGTAAACTTGTTCAACTACTCTAGAAAGCAGTGTGGAGGTTCCTCAAAAAGTAAACATAGGGTTCCCCTATGACCCAACAGCTCCACTTCTGGGCATTTACCCAAAGGATTACAAGCAAGACCACACTAAATCTACCAGCAGAACTGTGCTCATTTCAACACAATTTACCATTGCTAAAACATGGAAACAAACCAGATGCCCCTCAGTAGATGAATGGATCAAGAAAATGTGATATATATACATAATGGAATTCTATGCCTCTATCAGAAAGAATGACATTGACAATGAAATGGACAAAATCATACTAAATGAAGTGAGCTAGGCCCACAGAATCATAGATTCTATGGTTTCCCTCAGTGGTAATAATTACTAAATATCTAGCATAGTCCTAGCAGAAGATCACAATAGCTCAATAACTACCTATACTTGAACACATAAGATGGTCCTAAGGGAAATAAACTCCAAGTAATGGAAATAGTGATTTATCATTATTGATGTTATTTTCAATGTACCATGTGAAATCATGCCTTTTTCTTTTGTTTTTCTTCCCCATGGTTTTACCCCTGATGTCACTGTAAATGATTTTGGTACCCTGGGTATTGTATATACATTTATCTGGACTAGGGAAGGATAGGAGAATGTCAAAATAGAGAGACAAAGGGTAAAATGTCAACAGCAATACTTACAAGACAATATGCTGTAAGCCAACTGCACACCTGGTGGTGGGAGAGTTGGGGATGGGGAGAGGGGAAGGTAAGAGAAAAATGAGGGAAAAGGTAAGAGTTGGATAACAAATGTACCCAGTGATTTACATATGAAACTGTAACTTCCCTGCACATCACTTTGACAATTAATTAATAAAAAGCAAATTAATAAACAACACCAAGCTAGAAGTTTTTCTCCTAGCTCTCTATTGTAGCTTCACTGAAAAAAATTAATATTAAACAGGAAATTCAAGAAAATGCTATAAAACACGTGGACCCTAATTCTGGAATACAAAGTAGACAAAGTAGACTATAAGAAAATTTCCACTTATTTTATATATATATATATATATATTTATATATATATATTTATATATTTATATATATATTTATATATTTATATATTTATACATATTATATATTTATATATATTTTATATATATATATATATATATATATATATATATAAAATCCATGTTTTAGTGCCTTAAATGCCAGTGTATCAGAGATCACAGGCTACAAAATAGAACCATTATCCAATGGTTGCAAAGTAGAATATAAAAAGGCCTTATAGTGGCTGGGGTTATTGCCTAGTGGCAAGAGCGCTTGCCTTGTCTACTTGAAGCCCTGAGTTCAATTCCCCAGCACCATATATACAGAAAATGGCCAGGGGTGGTGCTGTGGCTCAAGTGGCAGAGTGCTAGCCTTGAGCAAAAAAAAGAAGCCAGGGACAGTGCTCAGGCCCTGAGTCCAAAGCCCAGGACTGGCAAAAAAAAAAAAAAAAAAAAAAAAAAAAAAAAGGCCTTACAGTGCTGATTTTCAGCCTGTAACTAAAGCCTGGTTTTCTAGTTTCATGATTCTCCTTCATAAATCTTTAATCACAAATGTCCACTAGCTTCATTTACTTGAACTTTATCATTGTATTGCTTTCTTTCTGAGTCATTTGCCTTCTATTCCTTATGAGAAATATAATAAGGTGACTCTTAAAATACCTTACAGTTTATAATGTATTTCTACATTTAAAATTTTTAAATATGTAGAACATTTGTTAAGATTAGCCTCCTTTGTTCTCACTATGTGAATATCTAGATTCTTTTATAATTTATTATGTCCACATGAATTTTGGAATCATATGGTCACATAAAATGATGTTTATTGACATGAACTCCAACAAATGGAAACAATTGGTTGTATATTTTGCTCCTTTTTTTTTTTCTTTTTTCCTTCTTTGTTGCTATTTTTGATTCCTGTACTTTTTATCTTGCATGTAAGTTTTTCTGATTTGGGGAGGGAAGGGAAAACAAAGAATGAATGAGATAAAGTGTGAACAAATGCAGCAGTGATACTCACTAGACACTATATTGAAAGTGAAGTATACAGCTTGTTGAGGAAGGAGGGCTGAAGGGAAAAAACTGGGAGAAAATGTACTTATTACTTGACTTAAGTAACTGTAACCCTTCTGTGTAGCACTTTACAATAACAATAACAATTTCTAGAATATCTGAAGAACAGTGTAGTTTTCCTTGAAGCAAGAAATGTAGCTATGGATTAGCTAAATTTGTTTCAAGTTTTTAAAAACAAATATGGTACCCCTCCTTTTAATATCATCTACATATGTATTTTTAAAAATAATTATTATGAATATATTGAATACCTCATGTAATTATGGCCATGTTTAGGGCCATTGCACACAATGCTGAACACTGCTTCATACTCAGAGAAAATTAAATTGTTAGATTTATGCATAATACTAAATGTTCATGCACCTACTTGCTCATTTTTTATTTATTTATTTTTTTTTTTTTTTTGCCAGTCCTGGGCCTTGGACCCAGGGCCTGAGCACTGTCCCTGGCTTCTTCCCGCTCAAGGCTAGCACTCTGCCACTTGAGCCACAGCGCCGCTTCTGGCCGTTTTCTGTATACGTGGTGCTGGGGAATCGAACCTAGGGCCTCGTGTATCCGAGGCAGGCACTCTTGCCGCTAGGCTATATCCCCAGCCCCATTTTTTTATTTATTTTTTTTTTTTTGTATTTTTTTTTTTTTTTTTTTTTTTGGCCAGTCCTGGGCCTTGAACTCAGGGCCTGAGCACTGTCCCTGGCTTCTTCCCGCTCAAGGCTAGCACTCTGCCACTTGAGCCACAGCGCCGCTTCTGGCCGTTTTCTGTATATGTGGTGCTGGGGAATCGAACCTAGGGCCTCGTGTATCCGAGGCAGGCACTCTTGCCACTAGGCTATATCCCCAGCCCCGCCATTTTTTTATTTTTTTTTTAACATGCTTAAGAATGTTGATGTTTTATAAAGGGCCATGTACATAATACACGAATAAACTGACTAGATTATACATAGGGAAAAACTTCTATGGTATAACTCCTTTACAAAATTAACACATTTTAACAAAATGAATAACAGTATGTTGAAATATGTGCTATCATGGTGGTGAGTTACAGAGAGGAAAGGAGATGAAAGAAGAAAGGAAGGGTGGGCAAATAAAGTCATAATATTTAATATGCATATGTGAACATGGATCCAGGCAAATGGAAAGAATGAGTGAGTTTGGGAAGAACGGAGGGGAAGAATGGAAGAAACAATATTGATCAAGATGTATTGCACTTACAAATCAGCATGTTAAATTGAAAACCATTTGTACAACTATTGAAGCTAATACAAAAATTTTTAAGGGTGTTGACATTTGATTTATGTTTATTACCATGGAGGTTCCTTAATGTGTGTGGATTTTATAGAACATTCAGGCATATGCATGGCAATTTGAGCCCCAAAGAAACAGAAGCAATAAGCAATTTTCATTACTCTCTTCAAAGTTAAGAGGGAAGAGTATAAGAACAAAAACCAAATGGCTAAAATATCCTTCTATGTAACCATTATGTAGAAATTTCTCAACTATGCTATTGTCATTCAGAACAATATGTTCCTCATGGGAATCCAGGTGCAAGTGTCTTGACTGAGATATCTTAGAAGTGTTAGGACTACTTCTATACCTTCTATAAAAACCATCCTAGAGTGTACTTTCATTTTTTTCCCCTGCTATTTCTGAGATGGAGCAGCTGCAGCTGGAAGCACAATAGTTCAGCCTACTGGCATCTATTTCTGATTTAGAATCAACAGGAAATAATTGTCAGGACTTGAAATGGAACACATACAATAGCTGTATATTTAAAAATTAATACAAAGCTATGTGATTCAAATACCGAGAAATGGTTGTTAAGCAAGCAATATTTTTATTACTTTTGGGGATTAGCTAAATCTGAATTTAAAAATTATGTGTTTGCTCTTAATGTAGGAGAGGAATGTGTGTATTTTTCTATATTCAATAGGAATATTGTATAAGAATGTTATTTTTTTAATTCTGAAACATACATATGTATAAAGCAACTGTTATAAAGAAAAAATAATTTTAATATATTTTCAACAAAATGCTAATGACTCATACTTCGTTTTGCAGGTCATTCCTTTAGTAAGCTTTCTAGTAAAATATGTGATTGAAAACAAGAAGAAAGCAAAAATAACAAATTCAAAATTTTGTTTTGAACAATACTCCCCCCGAAAAGCCTTCTGAAATTGTTAAACAATAGAGACACAGAGGAAAATAATGCAAAATAGAATACTAGAAAGAAAAATTAAACAAGAATATATTGGGCTCTTTTTCTGGTTTGGGTCATGCAATGTGAACAGTGAGTTCAAATCCCATATCACACACATACATACACATGCATACACATACAAACACACACACATACACACAAAATTGTATGCTGCAAACTATTGGAAAAGAAATGAATTTAGTTTCATTCATTATATATTGAAATTGATGCCAGTGAACTAAAACAGATACTTTCTTTTCTAAAGGAACTGTAGTGGATTCAAACTTTTGGCTAGTTTAACTTGTTATTTTAACTAAACAAGAATTAATATATATATTTACTGCTTACTCTGCTGTGTTTACCTTTCTACAGATTATTTCTGTCCTCTATATTCTGTAACACTTTCTAGTCTATGAATGAACAATATGTATCATACAAATTTATATGTAAATAGTATGTAAAATATCAGAATTTTAATCACATTTCTATGTTTTCTCAACTGTAGCTTATGTAAATAGAACTAAGAATCAAGCTTAGATTATTATAAAATGCATTAATATTGGAGATTAATAGTTTCTTTCTTGCATTTTACCAACCCCATAAAAATTGCAGAGTTCAATTTAATGGATGGTCATCCTATAACTTCCAGCAAATTTCAGAAGCTGCTACTTACTATTTTCTTATCACATGGGTTGCTTAAAAACCAGACTAAGAGAGATAAGAATTGATAATTGAAAAAAGAAATAATTGTTTCAAGAATGAATGTCGGCTTGATTTTTGTTTTATTTTTTTAGTTTTATAGCTAAGTAGAAATAATATGAAATGTATTTTTGTTTTTATAATAATTACTGAATATAAAACATAAAATCAGAGTAGTAAACTTCTGTTATGTATTTTAAATCCCCAAACAATTGATCCCAAGTTGATAATACCAATCATGCATTGTATAATTTCACACACAATAGTACATAGCTACTGATGACCATGAGATACACAGCTGAACCTCATCAGCAGATGATTTGCAATGATTCATTTGTGCTTACAGTTAGAATTCCAAAGGTCTCTTAAGGAATATAATGACTGTGTTGAGCACCATTGAGTTTGTAGAAATGAGAAATCAACATGATTACCAGTCTAATGTCCGTTAGATTTATTAATACTTGAATACAGTAGATGACAGAATTGCTTATCAAATCTTTTAATGTGACTGAATCATAAGGCATTTGTGATAATCTGGGAGGCTCTGGTTTAACAGTAACAGGCTTAGATTGGAAAAAAAAACAGATGCCTTGTTTATTGTACTGTTGTCCATTTCTATATAATCCATATGCTTTTCTTTTTCAAAAAAAACTAGTTTTTTAATTCTAATTCTGTTCTCTAAGTTTGAACTTACACATTTCAGTGAAGTTTCTTAGAACATCAATCACAGTGCCAAGCTATCATTCCTCCTGGCAAAGAAGCATAAAACATAATTCTTTCTTTTTTTTTTTTCAAATTTTTATTATCAAACTGATGTACAGAGAGGTAACAGTTTCATACGTTAGGCATTGGATACGTTTCTTGTACTGTTTGTTACCTTGTCCCTCATACCCCCGTCCCCCCTCCTCCCTTACCTTTCCCCCCCCAAGGTATTCAGTTCACTTACACCAAACAGTTTTGCAAGTATTGCTAATGTAGTTGTTTGTCTTTTTTTACCCTGTGTTTCTCAATTTTGGTATTCCCTTTCAATTTCCTAGTTCCAATACCAGTATACACGGTTTCCAATATACTGAGATAAGATTACAGAGATAGTGTAGGTACAACCACAGGAAGGTGATACAAGAACATCATCAATAGTAGAAGCTACGGATACACATGGGACGTTAAAAGTAGTTACAACTGTGATATAACAATTGTCTCCATAACATGGAGTTCATTTCACTTAGCATCGTCTTAGGTGTTCATAAGGGTATAGCTATTGGGCCTTGTGATGCTCTGCTATGACTTGCCTAAACCTGTACTAATTATTCCCAGTAAGGGAGACCATAGAGTCCATGTTTCTTTGGGTCTGGCTCACTTCACTTAGTATAATTTTTTCCAAGTCCTTCCATTTCCTTACAAATGGGACATTGTCATTCTTTCTGATAGAGGCATACAATTCCATTGTGTATATGTACCACATTTTCCTGATCCATTTGTCTATTGAGGGGCATCTGGGTTGGTTCCAGATTTTCGCTATGACATATTGTGCTGCGATCGATGAACATTGTTGTGCTGGTGGCATTACTGTGATTTTGTTTGTGGTCTTTTGGATAGATACCCAAAAGTGGGGCTGCTGGGTCATAGGGGAGTTCTATATTTAGCCTTCTGAGGAATCTCCATACTGCTTGCCAGAGTGGCTGAACCAGTTTACATTCCCACCAACAATGAAGTTGGGTTCCCTTTTGGCCACATCCCCTCCAACAATTGTTATTGTTAGTCTTCTTGATATATGACATTCTTACTGGGGTGAGATGGAATCTCAATGTTGTTTTGATTTGCATTTCTTTTATGGCCAGTCATGTAGAGCATTTTTTCATATGTCTCCTGGCCATTCTCATTTCCTCATCAGAGAAGTCTCTTTGTTAGTCTTTAGCCCACTTGATGAGGGGGCTATTGGTTCTTTGTGGTTTTGTTTTGGAAGAGGGTAATTTTTTTAGTTCTGCATATATTTTAGATAATATCCCAACACCATTTTTTAATGAAATAGAGGAAGCAATCCAGAAATTCATATGGAACAATAAAAGACCTAGAATAGCAAAAACAATCCTAAGCAGAAAGAACAGTGCTGGAGGAATTAGAATACCCAACGTCAAGCTGTATTATAAAGCTGTAGTAATAAAAACAGCTTGGTATTGGCACCGCAACAGGCCTGAAGACCAAAGGAACAGAATTGAAGACCCAGAAATGGAACCCACAGAACTATGCCTACTTAATCTTTGATAAAGGAGCTAAAACAATAGTATGGAAGAAAGATAGCCTCTTTAACAAATGGTGCTGGCAAAACTGGTTCAACACATGCAACAAACTAAAACTAGATCCTTATATATCACCCTGCACCAAAATCAATTCCAAATGGATTAAAGACCTCGAAATCAAAACAGACACCCTGAAAACACTAAAGGAAGGAATAGGAGAAACACTTGGGCTCCTTGGCACAGGACGGAACTTCCTTAACAAAGACCCAGAAAGGCTACAAATCAAAGAAAGGTTGAACAAATGGGACTGCATCAAACTGCAGAGCTTATGCATAATTATTTCTTTAGTGAACTAATGATACAAAATTCAATTCACATTTTCATGAAAAATACATAAACCTTATTCTACCTGCAAAATAACTCACTACATATTTAGTCATAGAGAAGATTTTGAATTCTACCTCTGAACTTCTTTTCATGAATATGACCTCAAGTATTTTATAAATACCTCCAGTATCTGTAGTATTACTGACCTCTAAGGCCTTGGAACGGTTAAGTCAGTGGTACTTCAGGGTAAAGTGCTGAATTCTTATTCCTTAAGGCCAGGGCAAAGCTTCTGACAACCACATCTTAAAGAGTTGCTTATTCTTTGAAGGTAACTTTACAAATCTAGAACAAATTGCAAAGTTTATGCAAAGAATACTGAAAATTCAAAGCTAACCAAATTGCACTATAATCAATTGTTATCAGCCTTACCCAGAGTGTAACCCGTTAACCCTCCTTGTAGGATTTGTATTTTCATTTTGCCATCACTGAGATTACAGCCTTTTGATTTATATTTTACTATAAAACATAATCCCTTATATTTAAATTACTAATAATGTTGAGAGATTTAAGTAGTTTTTTTCCCCACATTGAAAGTTGGTAAATTGGTAGACTTTTCTTCTGAAACTAATATATTCAGTACATAACTGTGCATTGATTTTAATGGGAAACTGAACATTGGTTCTCCAAAGAAATTTTACAGAAATACAAACAGACATTTCAAAATAAGACAAACAGTTACACACACATGCTTTTCATGGAGAAAATTGTCCTTCCTTAAATCTTATCATAGGAACATTTTAAGATAATTTGGGAATCAAAATTAGACTCACAAAACTGGATCTACTTATATTTTTGTTGTTATGTTTGAATTGATTATAATAATTTACTAAATTTTGGAGCAACATTTTAAACAGTGCTTGGAAATGTTGAAGTGTATTGGATGAAAATTTTATATTTAGAGAAAATTTATTCTAATAGAGAACTTATAATGTTCATAGGTATTAGTAAAAACAAGTATATAATCTTGTATTGGCAAATGCAATTTCATTTGCTTCTAGGAAAATAATAGGCTATTTTGATAAATACTACTATTTCGATGTTTTCTTTAGTTTTAAACAAGAGAAGAAACAAAAGATATTGCAGTTATGGACATATAACCACAGCAGAAATGGAGAGACAGACAATATTCCAGAAATCCACGAAATTTTATTACCACTAACGTGGGAAGCAAAAGCTAAGAATGAAGGAAGGTAAAAGTGCTTTGCTCATAAGGGCATATTTTGTGAAGCTTTGGTGAATTTGGGCTCAATATAGTAAGAAAGTTTAGCATTGCAAACAAGCCAAATAAAAAGTTATGCCGGGCCCCTGTGGCTCATCCCTGTAATCCTAGCTGCTCAGGAGGCTGAGATCTGAAAGCCACGGTTCAAAGACAGCCTGCACAAGAAAGTCCCTGAGACTTCCATCTCCAATTAACCACCAGAAAACCAAAAGTGGCAATGTGGCTCACGTAGTAGAGTGCTAGCCTTGAGCTGAAGAGCTCAGGGACAGCACCCAGCCTCAGAGTTCACATCCTAAGACAGCCAAAAAAAAAAAAAAAAAAAAAAAAAAAAGAAAAAAAGAGGGAGGGAGGGGAGTGGAAGGGGGGAGTGGAAGAGGAGAAGTGGGAGACTGGGAGGACTGGGAGGGAGGAGTGCAAGGGGCAGGGGCGAGGGAGAGCTAGAGGGAGAGAGAGAGGGAGAGGGAGAGAATAAAGGAAGGAAGAGGAGAAGAGAGGAAGAAAGAAAAGGAAGGAAGGAAGGAAGGAAGGAAGGAAGGAAGGAAGGAAGGAAGGAAGGAAGGAAGGAAGGAAGGAAGGGAGGGAGGGAAGGGAGGGAGGGAGGGAGGGAGGGAGGAAGGGAGGGAGGGAGGGAGGGAGAAAGGGAGGGAGAAAGGGAGTGAGGGAGAAAGGGAGCGAGGGAGGAAGGGAGGAAGGAAGGAAGGGAAAGGAAGAGAAAGGAAGAGAAAGAAGATATTGTCTCAGCAAGGTTAAAATGATATTTTGGCTCACATAAGCCTATGTCACATTTATATTCATATATTTCAAAGTAAGTTCTGCTGTAAATTACCAGCCAGCAAATAACAGCTTATAAGTTTGGTGATTAACTATATTGATACTACAAAAAGACTTAAATGAAAGTCTTCTATTTTTTTATTTTTATACAGGATGACACAAGGTCTCAATATGAACTATACTGTAGCCCAGAATGACCTTGAACTCAAAATCTTCCTAACTTCATCTCCAAGTTGCTAGAATTACATTATGTGCCTATCAAAACTCTATCAGATTTTTATTTTTTTAAAGGTACTTATTATTGCATTAGAAATTAAAACTCAAATAAAAGGTTGGCATCAACAATTCTACCAATTTCTCATCCTTTCTTCCTTTCGTTTTCAATATGTACTCACTGTCTTACGTATGAAACTGTAACCCTCTGTACATCACTTTGACAATAAAAAAGAAAAAAAGAATTATTCTAAATAGCTAAAATTGAAATTAATTTTAAAATCAATTTGGTCTCAATTCCATCTTCCATTTCTCCTGTTAGTGAAAAAAGATTAGTAATAATGACTAAACCTTTAATTATTGTAGCCAGTATAATGATTATACATTTGCAACATAAATAACTCTATCTTCTTTCCTAATTCAGTTGTTTAATGAAATGAACATAGTAATCGAGGAACCAACCAAATGAATTTTGTTTTGCAGCAGTAATTCTTACAATAGTGAAGTGGGTTGTGATTTTGTTTTTGATGTTGAATTCCCGCAAATGTTCTTCTTATTATACTCTTCTTATTATATATATGTTCTTATTATATTATAAGTAAAAAGTCAAGAACAATGGCTGACAGTTACATATGAATTTTTGATGACTGATGAATTATATAATGTAGATGCCATCTTACACCTAATAAATAGAAAATGAGCAGTTTAATTTCGCTTGCTAATTTCCAGTGAATATGTAGTTTACTATATTTTGTTTGGTAGTAATAAAAATGATAGATTATAATATTTAGCACTTGTGATAAGCAAACAACCAAAATCTTTCCCTTAGCCACATGAGTATTTGTTGGTTATGTTTTAGTTGAAAGAGTAACTTTCATGATTGCCTGCTGGTGTTTTTTTTTGTTGTTGTTGTTTTGTTCTTTTTCTGATTTTTTTCTTAAAAATTTTTGACTATTTTCTGTTCACAGGTTTTCTGGATTCATGTTCTCTGTTCCTCGTAGTTTCGCTACTGAATGAAGTCCACATTTCTAATTGCATCCATACTTAACGACTAAATGCAAGCCCCTGAAAAAATTCTGGAAGAGCTTATAAAAAATATTACAAAAGGAATTGGTTTGATTCTAGTCTTAGCAGTGCATGAGATGTGAACTTTAAAGTAGAGTATGCCATGGTGTATGTGTTTTCTTAGACTCTTTAACTTTTGGCTATCTGTCTCTTCTATTAATGACAGTAGCAGAAAGATCAAGTCTGACAAGAACACTTGTTTCTCAGGTATTCCTAGGACTCTTTCCTTCTACTAAATTGGCTCAAATTTGTCTGAACTTGAGTCTTTGCACTGGTTATTGTTGATAGGATCTACAGTCTGGCTTTGATGTCTATATTTTGGACTTTGACTTGATAACGTTTTAGAACCACTTCTGGATTTTTAGAATTTGGACTTGTTTCTGAGTTTTTAATATTACCGAGACTGAATTTCTACCTTTGGTAACTTTTTCAACCTTTGATGATAAAGTATTAATTCCCATCCCTAAGCGTTTTTTGGGGGGAGGGGAAGATTGCTTTTGCCACAGATAATATTTGGGTGCATAAATAATACAGTCCCAATTCTGAATTTTATGCTATGTTTTCATTTACATATAGTCAAAACTATTGTTAAAGGTACCTTGTGGTGCACCCTTAGGGAATTTCTTAACTGAATAAATCTATAAAGACAATATAAACCCACCAAGATATGAAAGGTTTGCAAGCGAGAACACAGTCTAAAATTAGAGATAAATCACAGGAGTTAGTACTGTATGGGGATTGAAACAAAAAATACTTTTAAAACAACTACCAATTATATGTGGAGATATACCAGCTACTTGGAGGCAGTGATAAGATGATTATTATTCAAAACTAACCTGGGCACAAATTACTAAGGGTCTTTCACAAGTCTAAACCAGTTGCAGTGAGGCATTTTTATAACACTAACTCCTTAGTATAGGTAGGAAGTTTACTCAGTAAGAACAGCCAAGCAAAAGTATGAGTGAGTGAAATGAACTAAAACCAAAAGAGCTCTGGCTGTGACATCAGAGATTGGGTGTGTGCCGAGCAAGCAACCTCAGGAACTCAAAGACACACAAGCACAAAGATTATCCACTTAATAATTAGGAAAATAAAATCTTAAGCCTTATTGGAAAAGATTGTGCTTCCTCTAAAGGATCGACTACAAGTGAGCCAAGTAATGCTAGGATGGAATAAATGTGGATTAAGGATTCTGGTGAGGATTTGTCATTACATTAATATTCATGTGTTGTTAAGGTAAATATTTGTGGTCAGCATCATGCTAATATACCAACATAACAATGTACCAATAAATTATCTTATATGTTTGGTCTAGGAAAAGCAAGAAGCCATATTCATGCTACAAACTATGTTAGCAAAATCTAACAACAACCAAAATAAAGGCATGGACAACTAGTAATATAAACAAATTATTATACTACTTAATGCAGTATACATAGTCTTTTTTCTATGCCAGTCCGAAGGCTTGAACTCAGGGTCTGGGCACTATCACTGAGCTTCTTTTTGCTCAAGGCTAGCACTCTACCACTTGAGCCACAGCTTCACTCCCAGCCTTTTCTGTTTATGTGGTACTAAGGAATCAAACTCAGGTCTTCACGCATGCTAGGCAAGTACTCCACTACTAAGAAATATTACCAGCCCCATTATATATAATATTAAACAGGCAATATATGAGCAAAGAAATTATCAGGGTGATACTTATAGAATGATCTATTTTTAATAAATATCAGTATTATAATATTCTATTTTCTCTGTGTCTGTCTGTCTGTCTCTCTCTCTTTCTCTCCCCCCTCATAAGACATTTATCAGGTTGAAAAGCATGATAAAGCAAAATATAGGATATTATTATTCTCACAAGATAAAAGACAGATAAAATACAAGTTTTTTAACTGGGCACAGTGATGCATGTATGTGATCATTCCCAGCACTGGGATTTGAGGCAGAAGGATCACAAATTCCAGTCTGTCTTTTTTTTTTTTTTTTTTTTTTTGTACCAATCCTAGGGCTTGAACTCAGGGCTCAGATGCTGTTGCTGGTGTTTGTGCTCAAAGTTAGTGTTTTACGACTTGAGCCACAGCTTCATTTTGGTAGTTAACTGGAAATAAACATTTTATGGACTTTCCTGCCCATGTCGGCTTTGAACCACAATCCTACATCTCAACCTTCTGAGTGGCTGCAATTACAACTGTGAGCCACTAGTGCCTGACAAGGGCATTTAAAATAAAACAACAAATAATTACTATTATATGCTAATATTTTTGAGTTTTGCAATGATTTGCTTACTATATTATAATTCTTAATAACTTTCTAAAAGTCTTATAAAAATCCATGAAACTTCAAGTGGAAGATTCAATAATATCTTAAATAAACTTTGCTAGCCCCTAAAATCAAAATAAGAAAATTATTTTGCATGTATTCATAAGATATTATTCATTTTTACTGATGCTGTAGGAAGTAAGCTTATTGAATGAAGTGTGTTAGCTACAAAGCAGATGATGAATAAGTACAGGATAATAATTAGGCAGGTTGGTTAGTTTCAGCTTATCAATCAGTATTTTTTCTCCACTTTAATTTCGATCAACTCTTATGATGCCTTCCTAAAATTTGATGATAATTCAAACATACTGCTACTAAGAGTAGGTGTTTCCAATGCTGAAGGGACCTGTGGTACACTCTCCCTATGAACTTCAGATATATTTAACAAGACAGCATTCTGTTCATATTTGCTTCAGAGTAAGCCCTTTGCTGTCAATATGACAAAATCGAGTGAAATGCTGGCTAGTCGAGAGCCTCTCCTGACTATCAAGAAACATTAAATAAAGACTAGAAAATCTGACAAGGACTTTAAATACTCATAACTGACCAATGCGTAGAATATAAAAACAATTTTGTTCAATAGCACTGAAAGGACTCAAAGTGTCTGAGCAGTAGGTGAATACTTGATAGGTTACTCAGTGCTCATTGCCACCTTATATGAGTCACCTGGGATTTCAGAAAATAATCTATGGGAACACATGCCAGTGAACACATTAAAAAGGACTCATGTCAGAATGCAATGACTGAGGCTAGATGCACTTAACTAATAATCCTCATCAAGCACCATCACCACTCAAGAATTCATACTGTGCAATACATTTGCTTCCTTCTTTTTTGTTCTAGATCTTTGTAGGAAAAAAGAAGCAGAATAGAAGAACAGGAAGTACTTATTGCTTAGAGATTTCAAACATTCTGATGGAATGAACAGCAATCATAAAAAAATCTTATAAACCCAATCTTAAATGTAAACAGCAGGGCTGGGGATATAGCCTAGTGGCAAGAGTGCCTGCCTCAGATACACGAGGCCCTAGGTTCGATTCCCCAGCACCACATATACAGAAAACGGCCAGAAGCGGCACTGTGGCTCAAGTGGCAGAGTGCTAGCCTTGAGCGGGAAGAAGCCAGGGACAGTGCTCAGGCCCTGAGTCCAAGGCCCAGGACTGGCCAGAAAAACAAACACAAAAAAACAAAAAAATGTAAACAGCAACATCTAAAATGTTACATCTCTCTTCTGTCTAACAAAATGAATAACAGGAAGTGGAAACTTTATATGCCAAAGAGGATTTGGTCAAGGGGAGAGGAGCAGATGAATGGAGAGAGGATGAAAAGAAAAGATGGGAGAATATAGTGGCAATAGTCCGTGTGTGTGTGTGTGTGTGTGTGTGTTTGAAAACAGAACTAGGACAACTAATGAAAGGTGTAGAATTAGGAGGGATGGGGGTGAATAACGAGTGTGTGACATTGATCTAGCAGTATTGTATTGATAACTGGACATGTTGCGTTGAAACTCCTTTATATAATTAACTAAAGATAACAAAAATAGTTTCAACAGAAATAAATAAATAATATAATGTAATAAAAGTAAAATTTTTTATCTCCCAATCTCTGGAAAGTTGCTGCTGTAAACCTATCTTTATCAGTTGAAATTTCACTTTCTTATGACTTTTGTGATTTGGTATTCCATCATTGCTTTTTCAGAATGGTCTTAGGGATAGGGAAGTCTGCCTATTTTTTGAAATTGCTCTTAAGCTTAGCACCATGCCCCATTAATTGGGCAACGGTGGCATGCAAATATAACCTTTCCCCATGAACTACTACCCTTTCTTCAAAGCAACTTTGCCAGGGGTCAAGGGTAAGTGAGTGAAGGCACCTAGAAGATGCTGCAGCCTTGCCCTGTATTCTTCCCCTGGCACTAATGGACTTTCACTGCAGCAGGCGTGTGACAGATGACCTCTGCTCATCAGAGGTTTGACACTCTCCTATTTTCTTACCCTTTAAACAAGCACAAATATTCCCCTCGAAAACACATAGATTTACCTTTGACATGTAATGTTTATGTAGATTTTAAAAAATCAAAGAAACCCTACAAAACTAAAAGTAAGCAGGAATCATTTGCGACTGTTTGAATGCAGAAAATGAAGGAGCAGAACACTGCAGAGGGTGTCATGAGACCCTTCTGCCTACTCCTCTGGCTGCTGTGGAAGATCTAAGCACCCAGATGCTCCAGTCTGTACTCTTCATGTCCTGAGTGTCCAACAGTCAGCTTTGGGGCCACTAAGCTGGATCCATGTGATGTCCTATTTTGCTTCGTAATTGGGGTCAGCAACTTTTTTGTGCTTGCTGTTTTTAGACAGGATGTACAGTTTTTGCCACAATCAATTAACTCTGTCATTATACTGGCAAAGCAGCCACAGATAATAAGTGGTAAGAGTGTCTGAGTTCAAATAAAACTTTATTTCTGAGCATAAATGTGAATGTAATAATTTTCACTTCCAAGTAACAGTTTCATTAAATCCTGTTTTAACGACTTAAACCTGAAAGCATTCTTCTGTTTCCAGACATAGAAAGATAAATAATCTTACATAGTTGTTAGTATATTCATTTTGCAAATAACACATATACAACTTTAATGTAACAAGACATTGGTTTTATGATTGAACCTAAAGCCACATAAATTCATTCTTGGTGCATATTCATATTACATATGTATTGAACTTCCAGCAGTCATTGATGGGCCCTTGAAAATTATTATATTTCCTTTCTGTCAATCATATAGGACTAAGGAAAAAATGTAAAAAAAAAAACATTTGTTTTTATGAAAAAAAAAAAATTGGAACCATCCATTTTCTTTCAGGTACAAGGGTGATGTGTTTTACTTTACAAATACCCTTAACTAATGCTCAGGAAGGCAGGATGAATAAGTGTGGTGACTAGTCATAGCTTCTGAGAATTTAGATAATTTTCTATCTGCATTACAAATCTGGTCCCTTCCTTTAGAAGCACATACCAAATAAATCCTAGAATTAATGTGCTACATCTACATTCAGAAGTCCAATTTCTTAGAGATACCTCTCAATGACTAAGTAATGGACAATGTGTTGGATAATTGTGGTACTGCTGGGTCCTGGTAAGGACTTTCCTTATTAATATCAGCTGCCTTCAAGGAAGTCGATGGATGGCAGTAGTTATCTCTCAGCCCAAAAATCTGGCTCAACAATAGGGTTACTTTTTTATCCTGTCTGTTTCATTAATGTTCAACATAAAAAAAAATTGTATAGTTACCAGTCATTTAAATACTGTGTATTACCTTCACAGGTTTGAACTATCCTCTGGAAAATTCTATAATTCTAAGTTAGGTGTGGCCATCATTTCCTAACACTTGACAAAGATGTTGAGTTTTATTCTGGAGAAAATTAGAGAGTTTCTTTCTTCTTCCATGAGTAGACTGATTCCTGCCATACGCTTTAGGTTATTTGTTTCTAATTGTTTCATGTTACATGATTTGACTACAATTTGTGTGCAGTCTCCTCCCTCTATAATCTCTGCTATCAGACACAGTGATTGACTTTTATGTACACCTCATTTACATTCTCACCTTAGAAGGTGCACCATCACAGTAAGCCATGCCTCCCACTGAACCCAATTATTCCCACTGTGCAAAACAAAGTGGGCTTGACATCCCTTGTGAAATAGGCAGCATATGGCTGCTAACATCAACACAGCTGGAACATCTGCATGGAAGAGCATGCTGGGTGTGCATTACTTTAGTGGCACATACTTATTTGAGTCTTTGAGGATGTGCAGAGTTGTAAGCCTTACACATAATACTGAAAAGAAATAGGGTGGTATGGTTGAAAAATGTGTTGCTTTTTCCCCCTAGTAACTAAATAGTGTTGTTTTGCTTTCTCAGTTGGGTGAAGTTAACTACAGATACTTATTTAAAAATCCATCCATCTCATTAATGAGAAAAGACCAAAGTTAAATTGGAAATGGTTGAGAATAGACTATCAATCTTCCTACATGTTAATAACAATTAAAAACAAAACTCATTGTCTGTAGTTACATATGCCCATGGTTTTCCTACAGTATTTATGTATATATACAGTATCCCAAAGGGACAAATTGTAAGACCTCTCATTAAGTATCGTTCTCGACATATAAACAGAGGAATAAATATGCAAAACATCACAATTGTAAAGGGCAAGTTTAGAATATGAACCCATTTGATGTAGATTTTATTATTCTAATCTTTCCTTTACTGGAGAACATTTATAAAGTAAGTTTATATAAATCTCCATTTCTATCATCTCTCTGTCTCTTGCCATATATATGTATATATATATATATATCCATACTATATATGTATATACATCCAATATACATGTTACATGTATACATACATACTAAATATAATTTGTTTTATTAGTTTTTCTTATGCTTTTAAAAAGCATTTCACAAGAAAGGTTGGACAAATGGGACTGCATCAAACTGCAGCGCTTCTGCAAGCAAAGACTTGGATTGCAAGATGAACAGAAAGCCCACACATTGCAAGAAGTACTTTACCAGCCATACAATGGACAAAGGCCTCATATCTACAATACATGTAGAACTCAAAAAATTAAATTCCTCCAAAACAAACCCTCAGAGAACCAATGGCTTCCTCAAGAAATGGGCTAAAGACCTAAAAAGAGACTTCTCTGAGGAGGAAATGAAAATGGCCAAGAGACAAATGAAGAAGTGTTCTACATCACTGGTCATAAAAGAAATGAAAATCAAAGCAATATTGAAATTCCACCTTATGCCAGTAAGAATATCCATTATCAGGAAAACTAATGAAATCAAGTGTTGGAGTGGATGTGGCCAAAAGGGAACCCTACTACATCGTTGGTGGGAATAGAAACTTGTTCAACCACTCTGGAAAGCAGTATGGAGGTTCCTCAGAAGGTTGAACATAGAGCTCCCCTATGACCCAGCAGCCCCACTTTTGGGCATCTACCCAAAAGATGACAAGGGAGACCACACTAAAGCCACCAGCACAACACTGTTCATCGCAGCACAACTTGTCATAGCTAGAATCTGGAACCAACCCAGATACCCCTCAGTAGATGAGTGGATCAAGAAAATGTGGTACATATATACAATGGAATTTTATGCCTCTATCAGAAAGAATGACAACCATTCGTAAAGAAATGGAAGGACTTGGAAAAAATTATACTAAGTGAAGTGACCCAGACCCAAAGAAACAAGGACTCTATGGTTTTCCCATGAGGAATAATTAGTACATGGTTAGGCTCGTCATAGCAGATGATCACAATAATGCAATGTCTATGCTCTAATGAACACATAACATGATGCTAAGTGAAATGAACTCCATGTTATGGAAACAAGTGTTTTATCATTATTTTAATTACTTTTAACATGCCATGTGAAACCGTACTCTTTTTTTTTCTGTTGTATTCCCTTCCTGTGGTTTTACCTCCGTTATCACTGTATCTGATCTTAGTACCCTGGATACTGTACATATGTGTATTAGAACTAGGGAAGGGAAAGGGAATAACAAAACAAGAGACAAAAGATAAAAACACAATCCATTCCAAAAGCAATATTTACAAAACTATTTGGTGTGAACCAACTGAACCACTCATGGCAAGAGGAAGAGGGAAAGTGGGAGGGGTGGAAATGAGGGAGGAGGTAATAAGTTGAACAAGAAATGTACTCACTGCCTTACATATGAAACTGTAATCCCTCTGTAATTCACTTTGGCAATAAATGGGAGGAAAAGATAGGAATAGAACAGAGGTTCCTTAAAATAATAAAGGCTATATATATGACAGCCCATTGATCAACATCACTTGAAGAGGGAAAAACTAAAAAAAAAAAAATCCCTTAAAATCAGGAACAAGGCAAGGATGTCCACTTTCTCCACTTCTCTTCAATATAGTTCTGGAATTCCTAGCCAGAGAAATAAGACAAGAAAAGGACATAAAAAGGATTCATATAGGGAAAGAAGAAATCAAACTATTTTTGACCAAGGCACACCATTCTAACCCCGGTTCTGTTGCTTGGTAGTTGTGGAATTTGTGGAAGGTGATTTGCACCTCAGTTACCTTTTCTCTCAGACAGTGTTCTTAGTTTAACAGTGTTTCTCAGAGCATGGGTTAAATGAGTTAATATAATAATAAGTTCAACCAAAATTAATAAAAAGCATTTCACAAACAAATGACCAAATTAATAGATCTGTATTTGTGAAATTCCTTTTCAATAGTGATAACAGCTTGAGTTGGAGACATAATGGGAAGAAAGCAGGCATTTTAGGGAGCCTCCAAATATGGTGAAATAGCATTTACAGTGAATAAATTGAATGATCTCTCAATAAATGGCAAAGAATCAGGTGAAATTTCTCATTTTGGCAGAGAAATAGCAATTTCTACTGAGCGAAGACCCTAGGAATGTAGTTTATGTTATAAAGTATGTATGAATGGCATAAGGAGAAAACAGAGCAAAAGAGTTCCTAAAACATCCAGATTTACTTCATAAGGAACAAAAATGTTTCTTTTAACTCTTTTGTTAGAAATACCACATAAATAATTTCAGCTCTGATGTATACCCAGGATAATTCCATGTATTACACAGTATATTGAAATAGAGGAGACCAAGTGATGTAAATATTATCTAATTGTACTGTGAGTGCGTGCCTTACATATAAACTGTAATGCCTCTGTACTTCACTTTGACAGTAAAAAAATCTTTAAAATAAAAAAATAAAGAGCACAGAAGCTCAAGGCCTGAAATTGTGAAGGACAGATACATTTTATGATTGGAAAAGATAGTTCAGTTAAGAACACTGCAGTTAAGGACAATGAAGGAACTTGTTTCAACAATGGTGATATGGTACCCTTTCATACATGGAATTAGAGCAGGAATGGAACTGAATCAAAATTTCAGTGTACTTATGAGAATATAAGGTTTATGTAGATAAAAACATCACAAGGTTGTTTATATTTCTCAATTATTACTATATGTTTCCTGATATTTTATAATGTAAATATTATGCATCACTGTGTACAATATGCAGTTGTGTGACATTTTAAGCCACAGGGCCAACTTTCAAGAGTTCTACCTGTGAGTTCTAACTACTGGCCTTTAAACAACAAATATACAAATACAATGCAGGGTAGAGAAAGGTGATTCAAAGTGAGTCAGCATGGAAAGAGAGCAAACACTTCAGTACATCTTCAGCTGTCATCAAGGAAAAGGGTATGCACTTTAGATTTTATACCCCAGGAACTGGGAATGAGGGTCAAGTCATAGGCATAATGACTAAACACTACTAGTCACAGGTTCCAGAGAAGTGTCTATGGCTTCCTCACTTCTGTAGCTTGGTGAGCAATAGGTCCTGAACTTTAGCAGATCTCTTCCTATGAGGCACTTAGTTACAAGAGGATACGATTTGGGCATTATATTCTCATTGGTACTTACTTTCCTCTTTGGAGTTTAAGATGATTCCAAAGAGACTGCAGAAGAGAATAGCTCTGGCCAAAATCACAGATGCAAAGCAGGAGCCTTGTACCTACCTTTATCATGCTCCTAATTAATTTATTTGATTAAGTAAGGACTGACTGCTGTCTGTCAGAAAAAGCTCTTTTTAAGAATCCTTTACAGGGCTTGGAATGTGGTTTAGAAGTAGGGTGCTTCCCTAGCATGCAAGAGGCCTTGGGTTCCATTCTTCAGTACCACATAAACAGAAAAACCAGGAAGTGGTGCTGTGGCTCAAGTGGTAGAGTGCTAGCCTTGAGCAAGAGGAAGTCAGGGACAGTGCTCAGGCCCTGAGTTCAAGCCCCAACATTGGCAAAAACAAAATAAAACAACAAAACAAAAGAAACCCAGATAAATTAAGAGGCATAATTTCAGAGTTCATTATATTAAATATATACATGTTTTATAGAAATAGGAGAATAGATAATAGATAGTGGTAATTGGAGAAAATATTTTAACGTATATCTAGCATACTATATTTTTTCTTTTTAGTATTGGGGTTCGAAGTCTGGGCCTGGGTGCTGTCCCTGAGCTCTTCAACTCAAAGCTATAACTCTACCACTTGAGCTACAGCACCATTTCCCTAACTTAAATTCTTAATGGCAAAAATCCCAGTCCCTACATACAAGTGTCTAAATTTCACTATTCCAAACTGAGAAATTTAAACTAGGAAGTAAATAGAGAAAAAGGAAGTAAGCTCCCCTCACAGCAAAGAACCACCACCTCTATCTTCCTCCTTCTCCTCCCCTCTCCCTCCTCCCCCTCTTTCTTTTCCTCCTCTACTTCCTCCTCTTTCTTCTTTATTTTTTTTTCTAAATTATAAGAATAGGAGTCATAAGAGAAGTTGTATTCCTCTTTCCTCACCTTGGAATTTGTAAAAGGCAGGAAACTATGAATGTGTAGAAAAAGAATGAAAGGCCATGTAGCAGTAAGTATTTTGGAATTTGAGCAGGTCTCAATCTTACCAACCCCAAATTCTGGTTTAGAAACTAGGAGTTACCACACTAATGTGACCACCTGTATTCTCCTAGATTAAAACTTACAAAGCTCTACATAAGAATAACAACTTTTGAGTTTGTAAATTCCATTTCCTGTGCCTAGAGTAGTAAATATTCCTCATTTCCATTTCTCTCTATTTTCCTGACAATCTTTGCCAAGCCCTGTCTCATTTTTACTTTCTGTGAGACTCTCCTTTATGTGAGACACTTGAAATGCTTTTCATGAGAGAATCTCAAAACCCACCACTTTCTGTGTAAACTGAAAAGCTTAGGGAATCCTCCTTCCATCATCTGGTGACACCAGGAACTGTTCTGGCCCACTTAGGCTATTTAATGGCCCTTTTCACTCTTCAGCTTGTACCTATACTAAGGAAGGTTGGATTTCATTTCATTTCACACTTCTGTTTTTGCTGTTGGGGTTTTGATTTTTTTTTTTGACCCAATTTACTATACAAATGCCTTTGAGGAGATTTGCTACAAGGAAGGAACTCTGATCACTAATCATACTGGGTAATACTCCCAACCCTAGAAAACAGGAAATATAAACCATGTACTTTGTTCTTCAACTACTGAGATTGGATGTGCTATTTCCTTTTGAGGTGCTATGCTTTCTCTCTACTAAACCTCTGTTTTGATACTCTGTGTGTGTGTGTGTGTGTGTGTGTGTGTGTGTGTGTGTGTGTGTGTGTGTGTGTGTGGCAGAGAGAGAGAAAGAGAGAGAGAGAGTTCATTTATTTCTTGGATGGAGGTACTTAAAATCTGTCCCTTTGCCTCTTCAACCACCTAAGGGTAATACTCTCTATCCACAGAACCAGAAAACACCAGCAAGTTCCTTTATTCTTATTATATCAGTGTTTGCTACCTTAATAGGTTGTTATATGAAAGTAGTCAAATATCTTAAGTTCTAACTACATTCATATATCCTCAAATGGGACATACGGTTGCTTTAAGAGACTGTGGAGGGAGTTCCTGGGGACAGTATTACCTAGCTCCCTGGACAAGCATGCTATACAGTAATACATCCTTTGACCATGGCTGTAATCAACATAGAACTATGTGATTTATATTTAGTATCTGTACATTTTTGTAATGAAACTAAACAGTTTTAAATCCTTCTCAAAGAAAATAAACAGTAACTAATATCTATAGTCTTTTCAAGTACATGAATTGGTAAAAGCTGAACTGCTTTAAATGAGAGGGTTAGTGATGGCAGAGGTCTTATGTGTCATTTTGTGTTCCCTGTTCAGAACTGGTTTACTAGTAATGCTGAGAGATACCTCACTGGTGATCTGATTTGTATTCAAATGAAAGGACTTAAAAGTAAAAACTCCTTGGTAGCATTGCCCTTAGCTAATATTGTTATGCTAATCCTACATACATTATAGATTCAGAAGCTTAAATGATCAACAGTAGCTGCATGTTTTATTTTGCTAAATTTTCAAACTAGGCAAGATAAATTTAATATGTATATTTTTAACTGCAGTTAATGTACCCAATAGCAAAGTAAAGAAACACAGCTGTTTGAAAAGATTCAGAAAAACTGCTAAAAAAAAATACAGTTATACACATAACATCAAGCAGTAAAATAGTTTTGGAAGTTAAATTTAGGCTATGTAGGCAATAACTAATTTGTTTCTTATTAATATAGTTAATTTATCTTATTTTGCAATATATTTAGACATAATAAAGTAGAAAAACATCCATAAAACATAGGTTTATAGAAAAAATAAGTAGACCAAGCATTTGTTTATTGAGCTTGAAATTAATTTTATAAAAATGAATTAATTAACATATGTGAACTTTTAGGGGAATGAGAGAGGAAATATGAAAGAAAGATGTAGAAGAGTAAGAGAGGGATAGGAAATAAAAAATGAGGTGTTGAGCTACTCAGTTGGCTGAGATCTGAGGATAGCCTTTAAAAGCCAGCTGGAGCTGGAAAATATACAAGATGCTTTATCTCCAATAAACTCAGAAAAGTTGAACGTTGCCCCGTCTCACTTGCCTTGAGCAAAAGAAGCTAAGGGACAGCAACCAGGTCCAGAGTTCATACCCAGGACCTGAAAGAAATAATTAACTGAGTGAATAAAAATAATTTGTATGTATGAAATTGTCATAAAGAAACTCATTATTTTGTAAAATTAATATATGCTAAAATTATTAATATGTTAATCATGAATTCAGAGAATAAAGAACCAGGATATTTACAGAAAATATTTAAATTTTACATATTTTTCTAAATTGTACCAATATTTATGCATTTCTTATGAACTTATTATTGGTTAAATATTAAGATTAGAATTCAGGTCTTTGGACTCACTCAGCTCATGCTCTAGCCATTAGAGACACCCCTAAAGGTCTGTTTCATGTTGGAAATTATGGACTTGGAATGTCGTGGACTTTTCTGCCCTAACTCTTTGGGAATCTCAGTATTGCAAAATTTAAGACACTCAGTTGCAAGAATTACAAGTGTAAGTCACCGACTACTAGTGACATGAGTTATTTTAATATTAACATATGACTAACTTATAATGTAAACAAAAAATATAATCCATCTTCAGTTTAAAGGACTGTAGTGAATTTGCATCCCATATATCCTAGACGTTTACTTAATATGATTCATTCCATTTGTTTTAGACCTTATTCATTTACAGTCATCACATGAAATGAATTTTTGTTAAAATCTGGAACCAGCAATGCTTTTGACATCTTGCAGTACAATTTTAAATAAGTAGAATCTTTGTAATCTTTTTAATATAATTTAAGAAAAGCTGTTGGTATTATTAATGGAAAGTATGCATATGTATCTATATATGCATACATATGTATATATATATATATCTTCAAAGTTATGTGCGAGTACTTTTTCACTTCAGTAAGGTTTGGGAAAGAACTAATTTGTCTACCCAATATATTGTTTATCTGCATTACTTCTTCTAACATTAGCTGGGTGAAGTAGATTTGAAAATTTTAACCTGAGGGCCCCCCCAAAAAAAGATTTACCTGCGCCCATTAAGCAATGGGAAATGGAATCATCTCAACTGATAACAATGAAACAAAATCACCAAAGCTATCTGCATAGTATAATGTAACAATTTAACAATATAAATACAGGTAGAATCAGTGCAACGAAGAAAAATTTACTCTGCATAGATTGTTATTTACTGTGATATGAATGAGATTATTGTAATACTAATGTAATAAACTACTGATGCATAATCTTATGTCAATATACCCCCAAAACATTTATATATTTATTCAAAAATTAATTAGTTCCCTTTGCAACCAATTGCAAAATCAGAAATAATTGCATATTTTTCCACTAAAAGTCATGGGTTGAAAAACAATCCAAGACAAATTAACAATTTAAAATTTCAGAGTATTTCAAATGTTGAAATGTCATTAATAATAAAGAAAATTAACATATGTACATTGGTTGTTCAGTACACATTAAAAAATAAGCAATAATGGTGAATATTAGTAACCATGTGTGATGACCTAGTAGAAATATATGTACAAAACTTAAAAGACATTAATTGGTGCAATATACTAAGTGATGGGAATCTGCTTTATTCTCATAAACACTAAGGGAGAAGCACAGTAGCAGTTCTCAACCTGGTGTTTCTGAGGGGATGACAGAAGAGGTTCAAATCACAGTGGTTGTGAATCCATGCTTCAAACAAGCATGATCAAAAAACTTTTGCAGGTAGAAAAAGAGAAGAGGAATCATTGAAAAATAGGATTCAACAGTCAAACATGCTGTGTATAACATATATAACGTATAACATATAAGGACTATAATTGACATTTAACATAAGTCTAATTTCTATTTCTTTAACCTACTTGCCTTTGTTTAAAACAATGAAACAAAAGCTATTTCAAGGATTGTGCAAAAAAAAATCAAGATATTTAAAAAGTTTCTTCATACCAGATTTTAATCCACAATTTTGTCAGCATTTGATGTTCAAGGAACATCAATCTGAAATAGGTATAGGCATGATATAAATCAATCAAAGCAAAGCTTCAAAACAAAAATAAATAAGGACCTAATGCTATTTCTTTCTGCTAAAGTTGACTTTCAGCAGCAGAAAATGCTGTGTGCTATACAATGTGGCCACTTTAGCCATTGAATCAAGTAGAACGCAGAGATATGAAGGAAATACTATTGATTTTAAGCATTATTTGAACCAACAAACAGATTTAAAATGACCTTCCACTGTGATAACAATATCTATAATTTGAACAGAGTTTGTAGAGAAAGAAACTGTTGCAAGGTCTGGAGTAAGATAAATGGCAATTTATAGAGGTCAGCTGGCCAATTTCAGATCCAAATAGTTGATACTGCTCCAAAGCAGTAAAAATATCAGCACAATTTCTGGAAAATCACAATTTGAGGATACTTTAATTTTGAAGGAATTGTTTCACCAGTCACTTTGGAATTGTTTTATCTATAAAGCTAAAGTTATAACTTGGCTTTTTCTTGCTTACAGGCCTGTTCATAACAATAGAGAGTGTTGACTTCTAAAAACTATATTTATAGGCCTTCAAGGTTGTAGAAAGAATATGATATAATGAATATAAATCCCCACATCAACCCATAATTAAAACAAATTTAAATAAAATAATAACATCAATAACTGTAATTAATAAGCAATATCTGAGTTTTACAGAACATTTACAATTTATTTTTGAGAAACCAAGAGATATTTTTCTTTTAAAACAGATGATGTTCTTCCAGATTAATTCTATTTAATCTTCATTTCTTTTTTTTTTTTTTGGCCATCCCTAGGCCGTGAACTCAGGGCCTGAGCACTGTCCCTGGCTTCTTTTTTGCTCAAGGCTAGCACTCTGCCACTTGAGCCACAGCGCCACTTCTGGCCATTTTCTGTATATGTGGTGCTGGGGAATCGAACCCAGGGCCTCATGTATACGAGGCAAGCACTCTTGCCACTAGGCCATATCCCCAGCCCCTAATCTTCACTTCTTATTATACTGAGAGGTAAATGTTATAACCATATGTCAGTGATTATTTCTGACATGTTTAAACTTCAAAACAAAATAATAGCTTAAAATATTTCAGGATTTACCATATTTCTTCCACAATCTAAATTAGAACCAACATTACAAAAAAATCTTTAGACCTTTTCTATTATCTGCCCTACAATAGTTTAAATAACTGTGGAAATAGCGAAAAGGAAAGCTCACTTAGAATAAATTCAAAAATTTACTGAGATTGTAGAGGGAAGGCATGTTCTTCTGACCTAGCAGAATATCTATTTCAAGAAATATCTGTAATTCTCCTAAATTCTAAATATAAATTCTCCTATATCTACCAAATGCATCAGGAATTTTTATGGTACAATTCTTTCTTTCTTTCTTTCTTTCTTTCTTTCTTTCTTTCTTTCTATTTTTTTGGAGGAAACGAGCTCTGTCTATTCAAAAGTCTTTCCAGTCCTAAGCTCAAAATTCTTTTTTGAGGTACATTAAAATTATTTTATTGTGTTCTTACACAGCAACCAGATTAAACATTATATTCTTGTGTTTGTTCATCTCTTTCTCAGACGAAGAATAATCTAATTTTAAAGGAACAGAAAAAACAAACATTGTGAATATTTCTTGGAGGTTGAGTATTTTGAGAATTACTTAAACTCTCATTGGTTGAACCTCTCAAGGTTTGAAAGCTACAATAGATTCAGTTGTTAGAATTTTTTTAACTGGTCATGGGCACTGTCCATGAGAATTTATGCTCAAAGTTAGTGCTCTGCTTTTTGAGTCACAGCTCTATTTCAAGCTTTCTAGTGGTTAATTGGAGATAAAAGTCTCACAGACTTTCCTGCTTAAAACCTTGATCCCCAGATCTCAGCCTCCTTAATAACTAGGATTACATGCATGAGCCACCAATGTCTAGTTCTATTTTTTATGATGATTTATCCAACAAAAAATCCAATTAATTATTCTTTTAATTCATTTTATTGTAAAAGTGATGTATAGCTGGTATAGTTATGTAGGTCAGGTAATGAATACATTTCTTTTTGAACAGTGTCATCATTTCCCTCCTTCTCTTCCAGGTTTTGCCCTCCCAACCATCTCCCCCACAAGTTGTATAGTTCATTTCAACATAGTGTCTAGTGAATATCACTATATTATTTTTCTATACCTATATTAAGAATGTTTATCATCATCTTAATCAAAATGTTTATCCAAGTATTGTCAGTTGTGAAATGAAAGGCATCTATAACAGTTTTGTTTACTGTTATGTGTTCTACTTTAATGCCACCTATTGCATTTATTTGCCATATTGCTCAGCTCAACTCTTTTTGTTTTTTTTAAATGGAAGGCTATCTATGCCTTCTGTGTCATTTCTGACCTAGAGTTCTTTGTAGATGTTTTCACAATTGAGTTATATTAATATTCCCTTATGATAACATTCCCAGGTTATGAATCAAGCAATAATCTATAGGGAGCATGACTAATTTTTGAATTTTCAGTGAGTTGTCCCTGACTTTTTCAAGCTCAAGGCTAATGCTCTCTCACTTGAGCCACAGCTCCACTTTCAGCTTTTTGGTACTTAATTAGACATAAGAATCTCAGGGACTTTCCTACTTAGGCTGGCTTTAAATCACAATCCACAGATCTCAGCCTCCTAAGTACCTAGGATTACAGTTGTAGGCCATCAGTTCCCTGTTTGAGTGTTCTTATGATCTTAAAATTTTCAACTAGAACAAAAGGAATAGAAGAAACTACTTTCCAGAGAGAGAAACTACGAGGTACCTAAGCTTCTTATCTTTTTAAATTAATTAATCTATATCAAGATGCTTGAAATTGTAAAAGTTCCTATCACTGTCAATAAAGATGAAAGATGGCATTGATCAAGAAGCACCGTATTCCTAAACTGACATCTTCAAAGAAATTCTTTTGTACATCTACTTACTTTCTAAAAAGAATGATTATATTTGTTTCAGTTTTTACATTGAACATCTTTTCTATGATATTAGCATTAGTTGAGGCTTCAGACTCATTTTTGCTACTGTACCATATCTCACTGTGTAATACTCAACTACTGATCTATCTAACATTTGGGTTTCTCTAGCTTGGAGACACTACTGAAAATCCTGCAATAAACATACACACTTCCTTCTGTGTATATAAGATGGAACCTAAGTAGTGTTAGAAATTAGTGAACCCAGAGTGCGAGATCCACTGCTGCCGAGGAGAGGAGCGTCAACAGCGGCACCATGGTAGCTCAACAGAAGAACCTTGAAGGCTATGTGGGATTTGCCAATCTCCCAAATCAAGTATACAGAAAATCAGTGAAAAGATGGTTTGAATTCACATTTATGGTAGTAGGTGAATCTGGACTGGGAAAGTCAACATTAATCAACTCATTATTTCTCACAGATTTGTATTCTCCAGAGTACCCAGGGCCTTCCATAGGAATAAAAAAGACTGTACAGGTGGAACAATCCAAAGTTTTAATCAGAGAAGGTGGTGTTCAGTTGCTGCTCACCATAGTTGGTACTCCAGGCGATGCAGTGGATAATAGTAATTTCTGGCAGCCTGTTATCGACTACATCGATAGTAAATTTGAGGATTACCTAAATTCAGAATCCTGGTGAACAGGCGGCAGTTGCCTGATAACAGAGTGCAGTGCTGTTTATTCTTCATCGCTACCTCAGGACACGGACTTAAACCATTGGATATTGAGTTTATGAAACGTTTGCATGAAAAAGTGAATATCATCCCACTAATAGCGAAAGCAGACACGCTCACACCAGAGGAATGTCAGCAGTTTAAAAAACAGATAATGAAAGAAATCCAAGAACATAAAATTAAAATATATGAATTTCTAGAAACAGATGATGAAGAAGAAAATAAGCTGGTTAAAAAGATTAAGGACCGTTTACCTCTCGCTGTAGTAGGTAGTAACACGATTATTGAAGTAAATGGCAAGAGGGTCAGAGGAAGGCAATATCCTTGGGGTGTAGCTGAAGTTGAAAATGGTGAACATTGTGATTTTACAATTCTAAGGAATATGTTGATAAGAACACACATGCAAGACTTAAAAGATGTCACTAATAACGTACGCTATGAGACCTACCGAAGCAGAAAGCTGGCGGCTGTGACTTACAATGGAGTGGATAACAACAAGAGTAAAGGACAGCTTACCAAAAGCCCGCTGGCACAAATGGAGGAGGAAAGAAGGGAGCATGTAGCCAAGATGAAGAAAATGGAGATGGAGATGGAGCTGGTGTTTGAGATGAAGGTCAAGGAGAAGGTCGAGAAACTGAAGGACTCTGAGGCTGAGCTCCAGCGGCGCCATGAGCAGATGAAAAAGAATTTGGAAGCCCAGCACAAAGAATTAGAGGAAAAACGGCATCAGTTTGAGGAGGAGAAAGCCAACTGGGAAGCTCAGCAATGCATCTTAGAACAACAGAACTCTTCACGAACCTTGGAAAAGAACAAGAAGAAAGGGAAGATCTTTTAAACTCTCCATTGACCACCAGTTACGTATTAGTTGCCAATATGCCAGCTTGGACATCAGTGTTTGTTGGATGCGTTTGACCAATTTGCACCAATTTTATCCATAATGATGGATTTAACAGCATGACAAATACTCGTTTTTTTGTTGTTGTTCTCAATGGAGATTAAGATGCCTTGAATTGTCTAGGGTGTTCTGTACTTAGAAAGTAACAGCTCTAAGTACCTTTCTACATTTTCTTTATTATTATTATTATTATTATTATTATTATTAAACAGATGTCTTCAGTTTAATGCAAGAGAACATTTTACTGTTGTACAATCATGTTCTGGAGGTTTGATTGTTTACAGGCTATTCCAAAATAAAGGACTCTGGAAGGTTTTCATTGAGGATAAATTGCCATACTATGATGCAGACTATGCTTCTCTATGATAATTATAATACAGAGGTTCCATTCAGTGTAGCCTATACAATAATGTAATTTAGTCTAACACAGTTGACCCTATTTTTGACACTGCCATTGTCTGAAAATACACATGGCAAAAAGAACATATATGCTTACAGTGTACCTAGAGCTTTTTATAACAACCTTTGTTTGTTTTGGATTCTTTACATATATATTATTCTCATTTAGTACCCTCTTTAGCCAGAATCTCATTACTGCTTCATTTTTGTAATACCATTTAATTTAGATATTTTCCATATATTGACTCTGCTAAAATAGAATATAGCATCTTTCATGTGGTAGGAACCAACAAGGAAACTTTCCTTTAACTCCCTTTTTACACTTTATGGTAAGGGAGGAAATGCATTTATAGGTCATCTCTAGGCAAATTGTGGAGCTAACGACAAGCCTGCTTCTACCTATATGCAGTCTCTTATTTTACTAGAAATGGGAATCATGGCCTCTTGAGAGAGAAAAAAAGTCACCACTCTGCATTTAGCTGTATCCATATATTGCATTTCTGTATTTTTTGTTTGTATTGTAAAAAATTCACATAATAAACAATGTTGTGATGTAAAAAGAAAAAAAAAGAAATTAGTGAACCAAAATGCCAGAAGCATGTAGGTCATGGTCATTTTAATGGCCTAGTAGCATAGTAAACATTGGTGACAGACATCATATATACAATACAAAATAAGTAACTTCTGTTTGCAGAACATCTTGCTAGTCTGGCTTAAATAGTATAATTTCAAGTCATTTTAGATCAGCAATTATTATTGGTCAGTGGCAAATGGGAAAAGTCTACTAATGCTCATTTTTGGTTGATTTTAAATTATTATTTTCTGGATGGATATACTTTGAGTTTATACCTCATAAATATTTTGTGGCCTGTATGAACTAAATATATAACACATTAAACTACTCTGCCATTTATCTTCTGGGCCTTGTTTAACAAGAATATAGAGTAACACTTAAGCAGAAATCCCTAGTATTTCACTGCCTATATGTCACAAGATTCTGTTATTCTTCTTCTGACTCCCTGCTGTAGATTACACATCAAAGGATGAAGCTCCAGAGACTTGGGTATTTTCTGTGTCAGCAAAGACTTTCTTTTCCTTCAAGCAATTTATTAAAAAGAGAATCAGATTGACTTTAGTGAAATATATTCCATCTTTCCTGAAGACAGAATTTTGTTCCATATAAGTACTCCTCTGCTGCTTATGTCTTGAGCAGAATCACATTTTCAAACTGGTGTCTGGACACGCGAATAAATCCCATTACCCAGTAATAGGATTTGGCTGCACACCTCCTGTGCACTCCTTTGGTAACTGAGGAGTCCTTCACAGTGGGTTGGGTTTTTCTCTTTAGGTTTACTCTGACATCTGTCTAAATAATTTCACTCTATAATGCATTTGCTTCATTTAAACCCACCAAGGGGGTGAGAGCCTGGTGGTTGATAACATTCCTGAATACCACCAGTATTCTCCATGATTTCACTGAAGAAGATGCCCTGAAAATAGTCTTTGTCTGGGAAAGAACTACAATTCAACCACTTGCAAAATAACTTGGAAATGAAGCCAACAGCTGAGCACTGAGCACTTTCAAGTCCCCATCACTCAAGTGGCCCCTAATGTGTGGCTGACAACATTTAAGAAATAGCAGTAACTAAAGAAGTAGTCTGAAAAAATGACAATGCTCCCCATAATCTGATAATAAGAATGCTATAGTGTGGACCATGGAAAAGTACAATCCAGTTTTTAGACTGTCTCATGATAGTGATAGTGCTCTAGTGATAGTGCACCAGGGTTAAACTAGAAGAAGATGGGTGATATGTAATAAAGCAGCAAGTATTCCAACTGCCCTTATGTGAGGCCCTGTCATACAAACATTTTCATTTCATTTGTGAGAAGGTGTACTCTACTCTTCTCCTAGCTTATTCTCTACTTTTTTCTTTCTCTTCCTTTAAAAAAAAATTATTGTGTGTGTGTGGGGGGGGGGGCGTGTGGTTTTAACTCAGGGCCTGGAACTTAATAAGTGAGGCACTCTACCAATTGTGTCACATTACTAACCTTTTAGTATAAGTCTCATTTCCTAACACCAAAAATTGCTAAAACATGTCTATCCTGTGACATGCCTTTGGCTTATATTGTCTTTAATTCTTTTAGCAATGTTGCAAGTTATATATCATTTTCTTATTTTTATGGATAGAAAAATGGGCCAGAATATATATCTTCTGATTCTCCAAAGTAAACAGAAGGTAACAGAAAAACATCCTAGAGCCATTACCAAAGTCTCTTGATCATAGAGTTTTGCTTGTATGACTGGCAATTATTTGACCCTATTGAGATAAAAGACAGATTTTCAAATTATTAATTACAAATTGCAAGCTTTTGGTACTGAGCTTTCTCCTGTCCTAGAACTGTATTTTCTTAATTGTAAAGTGATAAAGGAAAGTCCCACAAACAGCAGCACAGTGACAGTGAGCCTGCATTATTTATGAATTGCCTTGAAACCTGCTCATTACTTACTGCTTGACATTGCCTGATGTGTGCCAATCTAACACAAACAAGATTTTCACATGTTCAACTTTTCTTGCCAAATGTTAAAACATCTAGCCTAAAATAAACCTCCAACATTCATGTCCCAGGTTTTAAGAAACTCTACCATAATTGCATAAATTACCCCCAAATATTAGTGAATTACATTTTAATTAAGTTTTTGTTTTTAATTTTTTAAGATGTGAGGAAAAACAGCTAATGTGGTACCTGTTATGTCACACCAATATATAAAAAAACTAAATTAATAATATCTACATATAAATCTTAAAAGTGAAGAGTAGACCTTGTGACATATTAAATGCAGACTAATTTTAATGAGACAGATCAAGTGATACTAGAAAGCTTCTCTCAAGACTTACTATGAAATAACTTACACATTCTGGAAACTATTGTAGTTCTACTATTTATAAGAGGCATGAGAAGTAGAAAGAAGAATACAGCAGAAATCAGAAACGATTCAATTTGAAGAAGGTAAAAAAATTATAGGGAGTGATTTTCCCCTTGTTCCCCCAACTTAAGAACAAAATTTAAATAATATTAAGAAATATTAAGAAATTATTAATATAATGTAAATACAAAAGTAGCATCCTTGAACAAACTAGAAGAGAATGAGAGAAGGAAGCAAAACAGAACAAATCCAACAAGAACAAGAACAACAAAAATGAAGTGTGATCATATTTACTGGTGTGACTGAGGCCATATCTTATGAGAACAAGAAAGCAAAGATATGGGGACAGTGTGAGCTATAGATATCCACCCTACCACAATACAGAGTTTATAATTATTAGCTTGGATGTTGACTTTAGTAGCATTCCCAAACACATGCCATTCTCTCACAGAGAACTTCATATTAATGGAGATTACTACCATGTGATGAAACCAGAGCACACCAGTCAGTCAGTAATCCTAGATCATCACTAGGACATTAGTGGGGCAGGAGCTTGTGCTCCCTGATTTGGTTTTATGTTTATATCTTTTAGGGTCTCTTCTGTATAGAAGGGAGAACTGAAAAATCAGTGGAAAAGAGGACCACTATATTCCTCTAATGCTATTTTTTGAAGCTATAATTTTTTCTAAGAGAAAGGAGATTTGATTAAGATATAAAATTATGAACTTAAGTTGGACTAATTAGAAGTCATAGCAGATATATATGATTGAATGGCAAGCAGAGATGAAGAAAAATACTACCAGTATCAAGTTTATATGCTGTTAGAACAGGCCACTCAATTAGCTGATCATAAAATTTTTACAAGTCAATAGTGTAATCACGACCCTTTCAAAACTGCTTTTTTTAGTTCTCATAACATGAAGTGTATAGCTGCTTCCACTTATATGCTACAATATGTAATTTCAACAGTCTTTAACTCAACATAAGTGTATCTCCCATGACCTAGCAAAATAAATGACTCTAAAGAAAGTAAGAATTGCTTTAACTAATATTTTGAATGTTGAAATGAGATTTAAATAATTTAAATGTAACATCATTTATTCATCATTATAAACTTATCAAGGATATATTAAAACCAGACCTAGCACACAAGTGAGAAACTAAGGCAAAATGATCCTTAAACTAGAAACAAGCTCCTTCTTAGGGGAATAAATAAGTGAGCTCAGCATCGGAAAATACTCAATCCAGTTGGGGTGGAGGATAAGAGAGAGAGAGAGAGAAGGAGAGAGAGAGAGAGAGAGAGAGAGAGAGAGAGAGAGAGAGAGAGAGAGAGAGAGAGAGAGAGAGGAGGTGTTATAAGATAGAGGGTAGATTTTTACCTTAAAATATAATGATGAGAATTATAACAGCTTCCACTGAAAATAGAAATGTCAATTTCAGTACAATATTGGGCAAAAAGTCATGAAGCAGGGTCAGTACTTGTCCTCAATACTGGAGTTTCTCTTTCTTTAATCCTCATTATTCTGTCTTAAAATAGTAAACTAAAAGAACCATTGAATCAGTGAATTTGGAGTGCAACAGTGTAAGGCAAACTGAATATGTTTTGAGATGTTCACAGTTCAGTATGTCTAATAGGGATGGGGATGAATATTCAACTGAATACTGAACTGAATTTCACAAGACAAGAAGGAAAAGAGTCACTGTGATCAATTAATCATGTAGAAGTTGAGAGAACCTTACCAAGTACCTAAAGTAAAATATTAGTTTAGGCTTTCATGCTGTTCAATTGGCACTCTAATTTTCAAATTTCATAAATTCCCTGCATCCAAGTTCCTATGTATATAATTATGGCAAGCCCCTGCTAAACTGTATCACTGTACATCACATTCTCAAAGAAATTTAGAAATCATAAATTAAAACATAACTCATTACCTCATGAAACTCTCTCTCAAATATTCCTTGGATTCTAGTTTTAATGAAGGTGTAATTAAAATAAAAAAGGAAAAACTCACAATATCCTAGAACTCTTGATCCATCACCATCAAATTATTTCTTATTGTTTATTTTCAAGCACCATTCACACTAATTCTCAGCTGTTCATGGGACACACGATCCCTAATATTCGCTATGCTGGTCATTTCCTTTACTCAGGGCAAATATCTACATAAATCACATCCTCAACTCCCACAAGACATTGTTTAAATAACAAACATAGCTTGAGCACACTGTTTAGATTTGTCTTATGCTTTATCTGGTACCCACCATGGTCCTCCCTACCAAATTTCCCAGTCTTTTGAAATATATTATCACACCACATTAACTTCTATTATAACAAATAATTGGGTCCATGGCACAGATTTATCATATATATTGGACAGTAGGTTTTGATTTTTATGTTCTTAAAAGATATTTATTGAGCAATACTTGCTTTTATTTTATTGAATATTCTTTATGACTAAATGCTTTTAAAATATAAACAAAATAACAGTATAAACAATAATACAAAGGAGGAAAATATTTAATAAAGCAAGAGCAGAAAGCAGATTTTCATCTCTGAAAAACAATAAAGAAAAGTAATAGTTCAAGAACCAAAAAGAAGGCTTAGTGTTTGTTCCCATACCGGGACTTGAAGACTCTGTCTCTAGCTCTGTCTCTCTCTTGAAGACTCGGTCTCTCTGTCTCTCTCTGTATCTTTCTCTGTGTTTGTCTGTGTGACTGTTTATCTCTCTCTCTTACATGCCTTTAAAATTAAACTCAGGGTATGGTTGGTATTCTACCTCTTGAGCCACACCATCCCTTTCAGCTATTTTGTAGTTAACTGATGATAAGAGTTTGATAGATTTGTCTGCCTTGGGTAGTTTCAAATCTTTTTTTTTTTTTTTTTTTTTTTTTTTTTTTGGCCAGTCCTGGGCCTTGGACTCAGGGCCTGAGCACTGTCCCTGCCTTCTTCCCGCTCAAGGCTAGCACTCTGCCACTTGAGCCACAGCGCCGCTTCTGGCCGTTTTCTGTATATGTGGTGCTGGGGAATCGAACCTAGGGCCTCGTGTATCCGAGGCAGGCACTCTTGCCACTAGGCTATATCCCCAGCCCGTAGTTTCAAATCTTAATCCTCAGATCTCAGGTAATCTAGTAACTTGGACTATGGGCCTTAGTCCCTGATGTTTAGTAGAAGCAGGCTTTTTGAAAGATCAATAATACAAATAATTGACAGGAAAAATGCTAAAAACAATAGCTACTTACACTGAAGATAAATGAAATAATATAACTAGTCTTCAAAGACTAAAAATACAAGAGCAAAGTGTAGTGACAGCATGCCTGCTGTTCTTGTTATTTAGGAACTACTTATTTGAGGCCAGCCTTTGGGCAAATAAGTGATAGAAACTTTATCTCAAGATAAATCTTTGATTTCATTAATTATGAAGTGGGATGTCTCAGGTACAGGATTGGAGTTAAAATTTTAGTGACATTTCTTAGACAATTATCAAAATTGTTAAAAATACGTTGTTAGGGGCTGGGGATATAGCCTAGTGGCAAGAGTGCCTGCCTCGGTATACCCGAGGCCCTAGGTTCGATTCCCCAGCACCACATTTACAGAAAACGGCCAGAAGCGGCGCTGTGGCTCAAGTGGCAGAGTGCTAGCCTTGAGCGGGAAGAAGCCAGGGACAGTGCTCAGGCCCTGAGTCCAAGGCCCAGGACTGGCCCAAAAAAAAAAAAAAAAAAAAAAATACGTTGTTAAACCCTCTTAACAATGCATTAAATGAATTAACAATCTATTAAAAAGGCTGTGCAAAAATTAGTCATAACCTTTTACATTTTACAGCAACATGATTATTTTAGTTCTGTAGGGTATTTTGTGATTCTTTCTTTGGGCTAGAAGAATCTCATGAGCATAAGCAAAATCTCATAAGCAAAATCCAAGACAGTAGACCTTAAGTTTCCTGTGAAGTTTCCCAGTCTGAAGAATTAGCAAATTCTATAGTCTCAGGATTATCTGGAGTCTTGAAACATTCCTTATATAGGGTATAGCAAACACAGAAATAAAACTGTAATTAAATTATCATGCTCCTATTTTGCAGAGTTCTAAGCAGCAAAACTATGTACCATTTTGTGTTTTTGAAGTGGGTGATTCAAAGAAATGACAGCTCACACAAGTATTTTTTAATTGTTTTCTATTATTTTAAATTATAACACATTTGTTTTTCCTTTGTTTCTTACCTTTTCCTTCTCCTTCTTCTCATCACATCATTATTATTTTTAAAGATTATATTCACTTATATTAAAGGTCAGTTTTAGGAACTAAAACAAAGGAATTGAAAGAAAAGTTTATAGAAATTTTAATGATCAATATTCCATAGTCTTAAAACATCTGAGGGAAACAGTATTGTTACGAAAATAAGAAAAAAACTGAGACGGAGAAGGAAACTTTCAGTAGCTTCTGGTGTTTGATATGTGTTAGGAATCATTGGTAATAATATTACTTATATAGGTCAGTTGGCTGGTAGATTGAGGATGGGTAAGGATACAGTCTCTTTTTCTTTTCTCTCTCTCTCTCTCTCTTTCTTTCTTCTTTTCTTTTTTTCTTTGTTTCTTTGCGGGGGGTGGGGGGGGGGGGCGGGAGGCGGGATAGAGGAGCTTGAACTCTGGGCCTGGGCATTTTCCCAGAGTTTTTCATTCAGCTCAAGGCTAGCTCTCTACAACTTTGTGCCAGAGCACCACTTCCAGTTTTCTGGTGGTTAACTGGAAATAAGAGTCTCAGGGATTTTCTTACCTGGAGTGGCTTTAATTTTGATCCTCAGATCTCAGTCTCCTGAGTAGCTAGGATTTCAGGTATGAGCCACTGGAGCCCAGTTACAGTTTCTCTCTTGATGTTATCTGTTGTAGAATATTCTGAGAAATGCTCAGTTATGTCTCTGTTTTATGATGACCTCCAGACCACAGGATGTGATGGTGGATTTTGAGTTTGGACATATGAGTCCATAACATCGATCACTGTGTTTTAATTGCTGTATTTTGTTAACAGTAACTCTTAAGTGTATTTTCTTTTAACAAGCAGTCTCATGTTGATGTCATTTCTAGGACATCTCAATTTCCAAGCTGAAAGAGTAATTAAGATACAGTATTTGGATTATCCCTAAAAAGAGTAATTTGATTGTTATGATAACTGTGAGTACATACATCTTTAAATATTTGACCGTCATCTATAAATCAAATTGCATCTGTCTCTGATTGATAGGATGAAGGCCTCAGCCCATTGTGGGTAAAGTGGAGATTGGTATTTTAAACAGAAAATTAAGCTTGAGTGAATTTATAAGAATTCAGCACTGATCCAGTGAGATATTAGTACCTCTAGAAGAGGAGAAAAATTACAAAAAGCAATCCCTTCTTCTTCTACTCTCTTTCTTTTTTCCTCTCCCATGTGAAGATGTAGGAAAAGATGACTACTTGCAAGTCAGGCAGGAAATCATCATCAGAAGTTGAATTGAACCAACATTTTGTTCTTGGACCTCCTACCCTCTAAAATTGTAAAGAAATAAAATTCTACTTTTAAAGCCACCCAGTGTATGGAATTTTGTGGTGACACTCCAAGGATTCTAATATCTCATTTGTACATGCAAATATTTATAATAATAAGTTATGGGAGGTAAACGAGTCTCATAGAGTAAGCTGTGGATTGTTTACAAAATGTCATCTTTTGGTTCCTTTTCGTGACATTCTAAAATCATAAACAGCTATGTTTTAAATATATAATTATATTTTCAATTTTGATTAATACATTTTGTGTGTGTGTGTGTGTGTTGTTTCTTGTTGGTTTTATATAACAAAGACCCTTGAGTACAACCCCTATAAAATCCACAGCTCAGTTACTGAATAAATAGTACCGCATATGTCATATTGGGAATACAAAATATGCAAGAGCAAAATTAACTATTACAGTGAGATAATGGTAAGATCATTCTCATTTTCATATGAAAACAATCAATGTTAAAAATTTGTTTTTCAGTATCTAAATAGAACTTTAGCTCTTGCTTTCACTGTTTTATTATAAGTTTGTCAGGTAAGACCTGTGCTAGAAAGAATTTCAGGAATTCTGAGTGAAATCATCCAACAAACACTGTTCAAGATTGCAGGCAATTTATCTGTGCTAAGATGATAAACATGAACTGCTTTGGGTAATGGATTATTAGTCACTATTGTCAGAATAAAAGAGACTGGAAGCCTATTATTAGGGACAGCAGACTTAGTTTATAAACAGGAATTTAATGATTGCCTAGTTAGAAAACATACTATACATGGTAAAGCCATTGGCAATTGTCTAGGGTCTTTCAAGTTATAGGATATGAAACATGGCTGCAGTTACTGATTTTCCCAGAGTGACTAGTATATACACTTCAAAAACAAATCATTTCAGAATCAGATGTTCCACCATTGTTATTGCTTTAACATTAGCATGCTTTTCAACTAAGATATATGCAATCATTAAAACACATTCCTATGAATATGACTTAATTATAATGAACTATAAAATTCAGGAATTAAACACGTTAGGAATGAAGCCATCATTTTGCTATTTTGTAGCCATTATTAGAAAATTACATGTACTTATTATTCTTAAGGTGGGGCCTGAATTTGGGAATAATCAAAAAAGAATACTTCACAAGGCAAGATAAGCCATAGTATTTTTTTCAAAGCAAGAAATAGAGGGCTTTAATGAAAGGTAACTTAAGTAGAAACTTAAGTAAGGTTCCCCAAAATATGAATATTTCAAAATGATTTTAAAATATTTTAAGAGTACTGAATGTTAAGGAGAAATTTGAGTGATAAAATTATCTATGAGAATGTAAGGCAGGACACAATAGAAGCAATTGCATACTCATTGATTGCAGCTCTGTTTACAATATCCAAGTCATGGAAACAACCTACTTGCCCTACAACTAATGAATATGTTAAAAATGAGATATAATAAACAGGGACATATCATTCAACTAAAAAAAATAAAGTTATGATGCTTTCCTGTAAATAGATGAAACGAGATTATCATGATAAGCAAAGAAAGAATGTCAAAGACAAACATAAGCCATTTTCTTATGGGAGTTAGAAATAAACATTTAAATAAATATGTGCCTATCTAATTACACACACACACACACACACACACACACACACACACGGAGGCATCTTCCTCCTCTTCCTCAGTTTCCTGCTCTTCATCACCATAATAATACCAAGAGTGAGATGGGATTAGGGAGAAGATAGAGAGGAGAAAAGAATGAAAGGAGCTGAATTACATCAAATGGCTTTGCATCTGTGTATGAAAATGGTATAAGAAAGCTCAATGAAAACTATCAAGTAATAGAGGGCAAAGCTTTGAGGAAATAGAGCAATAGAACAATTAATCTGATTAAACTATATCATGTGCATGCATTAACTACAAATCAAATTCCTTTGTAAGATTGATAGATACTTCAGAAAATTAATGAAAGCAATGCAAAGCAAATTCTTTCTGGGGTGAGTACAGTGGGAATGGGGAAAGTGAACAGGCCAGTGTACTCTAAAAACTTTACTTTCATGTAAAACAGAGCAAAACAAAACCTGCTGAAGTTGTTTTAAGGAGTTGAGAGACTGAGGGAGAGTGATAAATACTGTCAACCTAGTGAAAAATCATTGTAATCTTGTAAGGAAATACCACCATGGAATCTTCTTCACATGGAATATGTGTTAATAAAATATTAAAACTTTTAAAACTGAACATTCTCTCTCCCACACGCGCCTGTGTGTTTGTGTGTTTGTGTGTGTGTGTGTGTGTGTGTGTGTGTGTGTGTATGTGTCAGTCCTGAGGTTTGACTTCAAGGCAAGGCCTGGGTGCTGTCCTTGAGCTTTCTATGCTCAAGGCTAGTGCTATACCATAGCTTCACTTGCACGTTTTTGCTCATTAATTAAAAATAAGGGTGCCATGGATTTTCTTGCATGGGCTGCCTTTGAACAATGATCCTCAGATCTGTCTGTTGAGTACCAAAGATCACAGGCACTTATCCCCCAGCGAAACCTTTTCTATTCTTTAAAAGAAAATAATCAAATTTTACTAGTAGTATTTTCAGGGAAGGATTTATAATGTTTTCATCTATGAATAAATCCATTAATATTACATCAAATTTAGAACATTTAACATATTTGATGTTCTAATTATTTTTATTTGTAGACAGTTATGCTCACTGTATACATAGATTTACATGTTCTTGTATTTAGATATATACAGATAATTATTTTGATACATAAGAAAATCAACATGAGAATTAGTCTTCAGACTCATGGCAGAAGGCTTACTGGTTGGCAGAAGGCTTACTGGTTGGGAGATCTACCGTTTGAACCATGCCTTTAGTCAGACATATTTTTTTTTGGAATATTGGAAATGGAGTCTTTTCTCTCCTGAATGCTCATCATTACATACATAAGAAAATGACATCTTTTATCAAGTAAACTTTGTGCTTTTTTTGGATGTTAACACAGCTTCAAGTTTAAATATTATTTTTCTATGCATCACACAGGAAAATTATAATGCTACCAATTTATTTCCATTTCTCTGTATTCTTACACTCTATTATGTAACAATTCAATACTATTTCAGAAATGCAATGAACTATTGCTCACAATCATACTAGAGGAGCAATGTAACCTTATTCTTTGAAGACTCATTTCTTCAAGAAGTATATTCCAGCAACTGTTTTCATGAAGTAAACATTAGTGTTTAACTTAGATTCTGTACTGGCTGGCCTCAAAAATTAATCCTCCTGATCACAATTTCCTGAGTAGCTGGGCTTGCAGAGGACAGCCAAGCCAGATATTATTAATTACCTTTAATAAAAAGAAGCTGCATGTATTCTCCTAAGTCCAAATAAAACTATATTAGAGAAATAGAAATTTCTCATTTTTTTGTTCTTCAGGAATACTTATTATTCATTATCTTTAAAAATATTCCTTTATGCATACCATATTATCTGATGAGTATTTTGAAGACCCTGAAAAGAACTTGCTTTATACTATATAATAGAGTTGAAATAAAACTACTTTCATTGCCTGATATCTTAAAGCCTGCTCTTATTTTGAACTTACCAAGCTACCTAGTTTTAATCTGTTAATGTAATTATAAAATCAGTAGGAATTATTAAATTTGATAAAATATAGGAAATTATTAACTTTATGTGAAGCACTTACAATATTAGACATTATTAGAAATGAGTTCAAATAGTATTAGAACATAATTGTATTAGCTTCACTTAGTTAAACACAGCTTTATATATATGGAGTATTAATCATTTACAGAAACAAGGAAAATTATTATTTGACTCATAAAACCATTTTAAAGGATTAAAATTTCAAAGCAAGTAAGATTTAACATTGATCCATGATGAATATTCAGTTATATTAACTTTATTAGGTAAAAACTACTAGGTAACACAGAGTAGATTTCATTCAAAGTTTACTTGCTTTAAGATTAGTTATCTATTTCCCACAGATATTTGAAAACATTTTCAGAATCGATTTCTACCACTAAAACAGTCCCCTGGAAGAACAGAGATCTTGCCACTGATGAAGGGAAATTAGAAATTCACATCTTTATTTCCTCAAGATTTTCTTTAAAAAATACAATCAGGAAAATAATCATCAAATTTGCATACATGTACATATACATATGTATACTTAATTCATATGCAATAAGCCTATTAAAGAAACATTTATTTTCCAACTGTCAAATTTATATGTATACTCTAATATTAGAGCACATAACATTTTTCTGTGCATCTCAGTAAAAGAGATCAATGTTATGACACTTTGAGGATAAAGGGGCTTTTTCCCCAAGGCCTTTCTATCTGTCAAGATTTGAATGGGATGTCTCAAACTCTTGACAACAGATTATTGAACAGAGGTGTGTGCTTGGTCCTAAGAGAATTTGAGAGTTGTGCTCAAATTTCATGATAATCTATAGAAGTGATAATATATACTACTATGGGGATGGTAAAAGTAGACAGAAAGGAAACAACTAATTGACCAAAGAAAGTAGAATGATAGGTTTACTATGATGTAATCTCTGGGCCTTGTTGGCTTTTGGGATCCTGCTTCTTACTATTGCAGATACACTCTTGGTCCTCCATTTTTGTTTTCTAGCCTTTAGTTGTCCTCAACATCCTTCTACCTGATCCATCTCTTGTTTGAAGATTCATAAACTGGAGCCCATTAGCGAAAGCCAATAAAATACTGACAAGAATATCTATTCCAAGCTGTTATTTATAAGGTTTAGAATTCACTTTTTTTCCCAAAATGATTCTTGGAATTCTAGTTTTTATAGAAGCTGTCTTTATCAGCCTTCCTCTTTACCATTCTTCTCTTTTCGCAATAACAAATTCAAGCACTTATTTTAATTTCCTGTGTTATTGCTCTCGTGAAATAAATTAACTTTGGATTTTTGCCAGACTGTGTTAGTAATCCCTTAAAAAAAAAATCTATCTCGGTAGATTTTGCTGGCTTTTGATATATAGGCATACAGGTCTGCCTCAATTCTTGCACAGAAAAATTCATTGCAATTGCCACATTTTAATTTTTTAAAAATCTATAAATAAATTTCAATAAATATTATCAACTTTGTTCCCCAAATGTTTTATCATAACAGAGTCTGTCTTCAGGGGTGTTAGCATATTTAGCATGTTAGTACAAAGCCTATTTTTTCTAAGATATTAATTCTTTTTGTGTTATACTTTTCTTCCCCAAACACATTCTCTCCAAACTCTCCTGATATTTTTCCCAACTTGGAAAATATATCAGATCAAAAAGAAAGAGATACAGCTGCCTTTCTTAGAAGGAGGTGCACAGCCTATGTTTCTTTCATCACTTGGAGGTAGCTTCAGTCACAGGAGAATATGTTATGGCTTCCTTTGTTATGGAAAGCTTTGTTTTATGAGTTCCAATGTAAGATTTCAAGACAATGGATACCTTTCATAAGCACTATGTAGCGAGGTGTTAATTTTTATAGTGGTCTTCTGCATATGTGAGCTATATCAAGTTCCCTTAAGAAATTCCCCTAAGTGTGAGCTATGGCATATCCATTCAGTTCATTCATCTTCATCTTTTACCAAAGAAAAATAATGTTGCATATGAGAGTATTTTAAAGTGACTGATGAGGATATTGAAGAAGCAATATATTTCTGCTCATAATGAAAATATATGGAAGTGCTTGCTAAGTTAAAAATCCATCTCTAGTAGCCCCAATTTATTTAGAAATGTGCATAAGAGGCAATGACCTCAAATGTCTATCCTGGCAAAGTCACAATGTCTTCTATGACAAGTAACAAACGATGATGTCTCCTTTGGTTTGAATAGGAGCCCAGCGTCAAGAATTAGGCAAAATTTTGTTTTGTTTTGTTTTCAGGAAATCTCAGTACAGCCGGTAAGCATGTATTTCCTCACAAATGGAATACAATACAAAAATATTCTCTTGTCCTTGAAGCCATAAAGTCTTCACTGGCAGTTGGATCTCTACATCCATCATTCCCCTCCCACCAACAACACATGATCAGAACTGGTCACTTTTCTTTCCCTCAGATACATTTAGTGATTTCTGCAAGTGTCAGCTCGTTAACAACATTGGTATCTAGACTTTACTTACCAGAATTTCACAAAATGTCTTTTTTTCAGTAGTAAATCTGTCTCGTTAGTATAGCTTACATGAAGTGGGTGAATAATACAGTATTAGCTCATGCCTTTTCATAGTAAAGGATCCAAAAAACAAAAATATCTGTCTTATTTAATGCTTTCTTAAATGAGTGATCAATTAAAGTGTGTAAGAGTGGGTGTTTATACCTCTATTTCTACTACTTCTCTTACAGTTACATACTTACTGTTGTTTCTAAAATTTTAAGTTATAATTCTTATATTTGGGCTGCGATCCGAAAAAGATCTGCTCCAGGCAATCATTCCATAATTAGCCCACTGGAACTTTGCTAGACATTTCTCTCATGCTTTGGTTTTCAAGTATTTCATTTTTTCAAGTGCGCCAGCCTAATTTGTGGTGTCACCCCTTGGTTCCTGGTCCAATAAATTGTGTCCTGTGTGGAATTCATATGGTACAAATTGTGGCCTCCTGAGTGGTAAGAGCTGCTTTTCACCACTTGCATAGAAGCAAGCTGTGCAGTTGGTTGCCACTTGCAGAGGCCTGTCCAGTACCAACACTAGGATTAGAAGTGTTTTGTTTATTTTTATAGTAATTTTCAAACAAAGTATGTGGTATAAAAATACTTTCTAAGACATGAAGTACAAATCTATATGACTGTCTCTATCATTTATCTATAAGTTATCTGTCATCTATCCTGCTTATTCTAAATATTTTCTCTCTGTTAAATCCAACACAATTAATGTTAATCAATAAAAATAAAAATAATTTAAAAAGTGTACAACATTTTGCAATGCAAAGGATAAAACCTAATACTATGGGTTTATTATGTTGAAAGAATACTGTAATGACTGAAAAAAGTAAAAAGAAGATATATAAACATGGGAACAAACTACTTAAGCAATTTTAAAGAGTAAAGTGGTAAGTAAAGCTGACAAGCTTTTTTATAACTATAATTCTATAATGAGGACAGTGTGGATCCTGATCAATTATTATTTTTGAAGTGTTGTTAAATTATATTGGGATCAAAATATTACAAAGAAAAATCTAATTGGCTTATGAGTAAATGAATAGTCAAGAATATATGAAGAGAGGGGCTGGGAATATGGCCTAGTGGCAAGAGAGCTTGCCTCCTTTACATGAAGCCCTGGGTTCAATTCCCCAGTACCACATGTACAGAAAACGGCCAGAAGTGGCGCTGTGGCTCAAGTGGCAGAGTGCTAGCCTTGAGCAAAAAGGAAGCCAGGGACAGTGCTCAGGCCCTGAGTCCAAGCCCCAGGACTGGCCAAAAAAAAAAAAAAAAAAAAAAAAGAATATGCGAAGAAACAAAAGTACGTAATACTGGTAAAGAATTCCAGTTGCTGCTGGGTCCAGTTGCTGCTGGGTGCATAGAGACAAGGTATCTGGATGGAGGGTATTACATTAATAAGAAATCAACTGGGTTTTGTTTGCTTGTTTTTTGTTTTGTTTTGTTTAATTTACCTTAAGCTTGGCTTACTAGAAACTGCAAGCCCCTGAAATGTTAACTTTATTTGAAGATTACAAGTCTTGGTACAATGACACAATATTACCTCATTTCCTATTTTTATTTTCATTAGTGAAAACACTTTTTTTCTCCAGTACGTGTGTGTGTGTGTGTGTGTGTGTGTGTGTGTGTGTGTGTGTGTGTGTGTGTTCTTTCTGGTCCTGGGTTTGAACTCAGGATGTGAGTGTTGTCCTTGAACTTTTTCAGCTCAAGGCTAGTGCTCTACCACTTGAGCCACAGATCCACTTTTGGCTTTTTGGTGGTTAATTATAGACAAAAAAATTCATGAACTTTCCTGCCAGAGAAGAGTTTGATTCTCAGATAGTGGCCTTTTGACTAGCTAGGATTACAGGCAGGAGATACCTGTATCTGGCCTTTTTCTTTTCTTTTAAAAAAATTTTGCCAGTACTGGAGTTTGAACTCAAGGTTTCATGCTTCTTCAGCTTGCTTGCTCAGTAAGTGTTCTGTCACTTGAGCTATGTCTTAAACCCAGCTTTTTGCTGGTTATTTTAGAGAGAGCAGTGCAGATTTTTTTGTGCTGGCTTCAAGCCTCAGTTTTCTCAATCTCAGACACCTGAGTAGTGAGAATTAGAGGTGTAAACCACTGTAACTTTAGTAAACTATGCAAGTAATCAACAGATATATTTCACAGACTTTCATTATTCTATGATATTTGTTTCAAGTTTCTTATCTCTTAAGAAAACAATGATTGGATTTCAATGTATACGACATAATAAAAATTTGTTTTGTGCACTATCCATTCTCTTAGTCTTTGGTTATCAAATAAATTATTGAGAGGATTGTGAACTGAGCCCAAATATGTTTCATTTGCTATACTTACATCATTTGCTTAATATTTTTAATTCCTTGTCATTAGTGTCTTTAAAGTGATATCTAGGCAGATTTTTTTGATATTTATTCATCATTCTTTCTATTTTTAATGTATACCTGTTAGTATTTTAGTAACATATAGAATACACACACATATATTTCATTTTGCAAGGAGACAAAGAAAGAACAAATTTAAATGAAAGGAACCATTTAATAATAAATGATCTAAGGTAAGATTATTCATTCAATTCATGTTGGCTGATAGTTAATAGCTCTGAGATATGGCAGGTGTGTTATAAAATGTTAATGTTTCATTTTCCATCTCTATGTCTATCTCCCTGCCTCTGTTCTTCTTCTAGGAATTTACCACACTCCTGGTAACGGAAGTAGAAATAGAAACAGGTTCTTTCCCTTTATTGTATTTGGTGTTGAAATTAATCATTTTTAATATTTCAGTTGTTTTAAGTGCTTAACTTTGAGTAAAGATAAAGAACAGTGATTTTCAACTCCGGCAGACAAGGATTGGGTGAAATGTAAAGAAATATTGATGTAAAGGGAAGGGCTTACAGGGTTTGTGAGAGAAATGCTATTGATGAACAATTTACATTATAATAAGCAGTGAGGGGCCAATATCTAACTAAAGTCCTGATGAGACTAGTATTAAGACTTTCAGCTTACCATAATTTCATATTTTATAATCACTAGGAATATGATTTAATGCATTTCTTTCATTTTCTTAGTTGTTTTTTAAATCAGATACCTGACTTTGCTTCATTGTTTTTAGAAGATTCAATCCACACTGCCAGCATTTTCATTGTACTGAAAACTAAACATTAAACAAATCCTTTGACTATCTCAAGAAATAGTGCCCATTTTTCCCCCTAAACTGGCATGTACCTCACCTGAAGGCACAGATTTACTCTACAAAAGGATATTTTTAACCCCAGTTTCAGTAAAAAAAAAAAAAAAAGCACATGATAATTACAGATGATTATCTTGATGACTTTGAGTAGGTTAAAATTGTCAAGATCATTTGGAAAAGATGAAACTTCAATAAGCAAATAATCATATTTGGAAAATGTATTGTGCATTAATTTTATTTGGTAGAAAATATAATCTGGTTATTAAACATACACACACATTAAAAAGAAATCTCAGTGGGTTAGAACTCTAAGCTCTTCCATTATATAAAATGAACATACATTTATCTCAAGGAAGTAAACTCAAAGAATATAAGTCCAAAAACTGCAAATCAGTTTCAAAAATACCGTTTTAAATAGCTATCAAATGCAGTGCACGCTCCATAAGCCATGGACAGCTTCCTGAATAAAATATGAGGACATGTAGCTCTGTGACTATCTATCTCAGTTAGTTAAAAAAAAAAATCTGAAGAAAATTTCTAAATAGGCCATATACTATCTGCAAAGGAATAAACAAAGTAGCCGGCAGTGACAGTTGTTTGCTTTTCATGGAGGATCTGTGTGCAAATACAAGGCCTGACAAATGTCAGCTCCTCATTTGCAAATGAAGATGTAAAAGGAAATGTCGCTGACAGTACATGCAACAGTTCATATTTGAAGTTTGGCACTGAGAACTGACAACCACGGAGGAGCTACAGTGGTTCAATCCTTTCTTTCTGCCTTCTAGGGATGATAGTGAAGAAGGGGAGGGGCTGGTTAATAAATATGTGATGGGGTGGGGGGAATGCTGTGGAAGAATGGCATATCTTCTCCTCCACAAGAACTCATCTTCAGAGATAATTAACTAGGTGACAACACACAATGTGCCATTAACAACAGCATTCAAATCATTTCTGGACTTAAGTACAGTTTTAAGCCGCTTATCAGATTTTCATTTCTGAATCTATTCAGCTGTCAGGCTTACATCCTGGCTCTTTATTGAACCTCACATGGGAATCCAAAAACCTTCTAATTTTCTATACAGATTCATTTCAGAATCAATTAGAGTTGGTGGCAGCCTTGTCCCTTTGTGCAAAGGGGATTAGCTGGGCACTTGCTCAGCTACCTCTGAATGTACATTCAACCATCCATCGAGAATGAGCTCTTTCTCCCCCACGCCATTCCCCCGCCTCTTCTAGAGGACTCTACAGAAATTGAACCACGGTAGACAACAGATGGCAGATAATCACTCCTACAGCCTCCAATTTCGTCAGGAAAGGAAAAGCGATTGTCTAACTCTCTCTTACAGTAGGTAAGAGACTTCTGGGTGTTTCAAGCATGCCCCACATCTAAAATAAGGAAATGCCCAGTCCCTGCCCTTTCTCTCTAAGCTTCGAACAATGTCATCCTGGAGTCCTGGTCCCTGATTTTTCTACACGTTTTCTCCATGTTTCTACTTGGCTATTCCTAGTTTTCCTCACCCAATTTTGTTGAACCCTTTGTTCTTTCTGTGTGCAGTCAGTGTTGTTTACAATACCAACAAGAAAACAGTCCATGTTAGACAATTTATATAAAATATTAAATGTAAAATGGTTGATTTTGATTATTTAAAAAAATACATTTTTAAACAGACTTAAGTATTCTTATCACCAAAAACCATGTAAAAATGAAAGTAGTGCATATAAATATAGATACTTCTTGTCATTTCTCACATAATTCTTCTAGATGTAATGAGCACCACATAACTTTCATCTAATTAAATTACTTAAATATATTATATATCATATTACACACACACACACACACACACATACACATGTCCTTTGAATGGTAAGTCTCTTGGTAAAAATCACAAATCAATGTCCTTCACTGTGTAAGACCTCTTAACAATTTTAGAAGTTCTTTTTGGCATTTCCTTTCAAAGTTCAAAATACTAGGCTCATATTATTCATAAACATTATATTTCAGACATTATGTGTAACTTCTTCCTAAGAAATACAATGTGCAAGTTCATTTCAGAATGAATTAATTGAGGCTGCCACTGTTAAGAGCTCAACTTTGTGATTGAGTAGAATATATACATACATATATATATTTGTGTGTATATGTAGATATGCATATACTAACATATATGTATATACATACATGCATCTATACTTATATACACATGAATATGTATACAAAATATATGTATGTGTATATGTATATACATATATGTATATATAATCAGTATTAACTGAATATAAATCAAGTACATTTCTCCACCAAGTGCTGTTTTATTCACTTCTGTCTTACTGAGCTGCTGAAATCTCTTTCTATTTCTCCTGTGTGTTACTGAGTTAATCTTGTCTAAGCTGCCTCTGGTTACAAGGTTCAGAATTAATTTTTGCAACTTCTTAGAAAAATAAAATACTTCCAATTAAGACTATGCTTTTTTCTTTCACTGTTGTCTTTTTTATACCACCACCTTAAACATCTTTTAAGACTAGTTTAAATGTACTTTTGTGTCATATGTCATAATATTTCATACATAAAAGTATTAATAGAAATATATTAGCAAAGGCTTCTGTAAGGTTTTCTTTCTCTTAGGGAACTGAATTAGGCATTACTTTCTAACATATGTTTATATTTTTGTGCTTTCCAAACAATATATTTGTTCTGTGAAATATGAATAATTCTAAGTATGTAGCATATGGTAAGAAACCACTTCATTATTGTCTCTTAAATTTTTTCCCCAGTCTTCATGGAACAATGGATATACAACTGGTACTCTTTCTTTTCCCTTAAATGGTAATTTTTATGTTTTGTTAGTTGAAAGCTTCAGATGTTAGAGTTGTCCACGGATGACACTGCAATTAATAACCTTGTCACACCATGCCACAAATAATAACATGGCCAAGAACTCCTATAACATTCTGGTGACAGTTAGTGAATAGTTATCAAGAATCAGGTAAGTTAATTTACTTTCTTACTTTCTCAACACTCTTAAAGAGCTAACGAATTAAAGATCTTAAGAATTTAAGGATACAGATGAGCTGAGCAATGTCAATCAAACCATCTGCTTTGCTTGCACAGCAGCAAACTTCTAACCCTAACGGGTTAGAAGTTGAATTTTTATATTGATTGCTTCTTGTTGTTGTTGTTGTTGTTTGTTTGTTTTTTGTTTTTTGGCCAGTCCTGGGGCTTGGATTCAGGGCCTGAGCACTGTCCCTGGCTTCATTTTGCTCAAGGTTAGCACTCTGCCACTTGGGCCACAACGCTATTTCTGGCCATTTTCTGTATATGTGGTGCTGGGGAATTGAACCCAGGGCCTCATGTATACAAGTCAAGCACTCTTGCCACTAGGCCATATCCCCAGCCCTATTGATTGCTTCTTGCTATTCAACATTTTTCATTTTTTTCTTTCATAATTCTCCAACAGATTCCTCCTCCCCCTCCCCCTCCTCCTCCTCCCCCTCCTCCTCCCCCTCCTCTTCTTCTTCCTCCTTTTGTTACATTGTGTTTGAAGTCAAGCTAACAAGCCAAGTACTAATACTCACATTCCCATGCTTTTCAATGTGGTGTCTTCTTGAGATAAGAGTTCATACCTTTACCTAGGACTGGCTCTGGACTATAATACTGTATAATACACTTTCCCAGTAGTGTTTACAGTCAGTAACTTCCATGTCCAGCTTGTTTCAGGAGATAGGACCTCATGTTATTTTGCACTGATTGGCACAGATCAATGACCCTCTTATCTCCATCTCCCAAGGAGCTGTGATTATAAGCATGGAAACTCCATTCAAATCCAAAACTGAGACGGCAAATTTTTCTGACTCACATTTGACTGAGAGTAGAGATGAGCATAAAATATTTAGGTGGACAGCATGTTTCTTTAAAATAAAATGTTCTTTGCCTCTGCTGCATTTGTTTCTTCAAGGAAGCTCTTCAGTAGTATTATGATTTTACTATTTTGTATATGAACTCTTATTCTCTTCTAAAGTTATAAGAAGATTTCAGGTTTGCAAAACTCACAATCTTAGTATATTTTTGTATGCATCATAAATACCTTATTGAAATGTTAATTCTGAGACAATTAAAAGATAATTTTGGTTATTCTTTTCCCATTTCTTTGCTCCATTTCTGGAGTAAACCTCTATTATGGTTAATGCTCTGTGGACATTAATTCTCTCTACCATTTTTGAGATTTTATCCAGGAAGAATTTCCTCAGTTTATACATTCTTATGAAAGAAAGTTCTTTTAGGAAAGCACATATGCAGCAAAGAGATAAGGATATATTAATTGTTTTTTATAGTTGATTTTTCTTCTCTACATTGTGATTTTTTCTCATATATTTGGAAATGTTTAGCAATCAGTTTGTATTTGAGGTTGAAACAGACATTCTCATTGGAATTTCTGCTTGAGACACAGGGTTTTGACTGGCAGTCTTCAACTAACATGAATAAGATCGCCAAATAACAGGGAGTGCTGACCTTCCTCTCATGAGAGATATGTCTCCAGGCACAAGGGTTCCCATGTCTGCTTCATAGGAATAAGTGTGCTAACTCCCACATCAGGTCTAAATCAAAGAGGGAAGACAGACCTATTTTTTTTGATAATGAAAATAAGTTTTAATTTTTATCAAATTCAGGGTTAATTATACTACTTTATAAATATTTACATGTTTAAACCTTTTTGTCTAGACTTTTCATATACATACATTTGGGTCCCTATGAATCCAAGAATGGGGTTGTAGTAACATATCAGCTTGAATGCTTTGCTGTGTAGCTATTTATGTGCATTAGTTACTCTAATGTTTTAAATTCCACAAGGCTGTGGGACATAACCATAGGACATAACCATACATACTGTGTCTTCAAGGACTAATAAAGGCACTGTCAGACACACACACACACACACACACACACATACCACACCACACACGCTCACACACATGCACTGGTATATTCTTTACTCATGAAAACACTAGAAGGGAAGACCATGAAAGCTTATACTATGAACAAATGATAAATGTTTAAAGCAATAAATATGTTTAACCATTTTTAAACCTTATGCAACATATACAGTTATCAAAACATGACATTCTTTGTGACATGCATTTTTTAATATGTACAAATTTATGATTTTATATGTTAGCCAAATGAGAAAAGATACACATGGTCTTAACTATTCAATGCTGTGTTTATCATTTTCATCAGAAACTGAGTTCCAATACCCATATTCTCATAGAATGCCTAACTGTAATCTCCCCAAAAGATTCAAGTGCTGAAGTGTAGCTCATTTTGGAGGGCACTCACTGGATTCATCCTTCAAGTCACATTTGTGACAAAGAAGTACATTTTGGTTGTTTTTAAAAAAATATTTTCCTCCAAATTCTGGCCTCTACTCATTACCCATTTCCAAAGTCATTCCCTCCTTTTCAGATACTTCTAAATTACACTCTTAGTGTCAATGGTGGGTATAGTTTGTAAACTATAGTTATTTGTTGGGTTTATGGTGATTTGGACTGAAAGGGGAAATGACCATTTTTACAATAATCTAGTCTAATGATAGTTTATTCATGCAGCAGGGCATTGATTTATTCATAAGGGACGCTTTTATGATCTACTTACCTCCCAAGGTCTTTATTCTTAATGCTCCTACAATGGCAATTGAAATCCAAAACTGGTTCTAGAGAAGATGTTCCCATCAAAGCAGAATTCAAATACAAATGCTCTTTAATAACTAATATTTCTGTCTCATTACAGTTGCAAAATAGGAACTATTGAGTTTGAAAGTCACACATTATATCTAATGTTTAAATTATACAATATTTACTTATTTTTATGTGAGTATAATTTGGAAACATATTCATACTTAAATTTTTATACAATTAATTTAACATCCTTATTTTTTAAAGATCTTTTGCAAAGCATATAACATTTTTTTCTATATTAAATTTGTTAGGCATTACAGTGTGCTCAGATTATAATTACTTTGGGGTGTTAGTAGATAACATATTTCTGTTCAGTTCTATGTGATTGATTCCCTTCTGAATCTTTGGAAACTTTATTCTATGGCATAGCAACATGAAAAACATTGCATTACACAAAACATAACTCAATTATTGATTTCCAGATAATAGGCATTCATGATAAAGTCTTAAGTTGATTTTGAGACCCAAATCTCTATTAGAAAGGAAAAAAAAGCACATTTAGTTTACCAGCGTATTTTCCTTCTCTTATATAAATGAAACTCTCATTTCAACATACATGAAGTAGATAGACACTGGACAGAAGAACAAATACATACTTTTTCTAAAAGCTTGAATAGGAATAAGAGAGATTGATGCATTTTAGTACATCCATTAGATTTTTTTTAAAATTTAAAGTGGATATATGTGTTGATCAGCAAACTTGAATATTTCTTATAAAAATTCTTTAAAAATAAAAAATATACTGTAGAATTTTAACTCTATTACATTTCAACCCATAGGCAATGCCATTTTTTTAATAAGACGAATCAATTTTAAGAATCTGTTCCATTGTGAAATTTACATAAATGCAGGAAAACAGCATAGTGAAATCAGATACAAAAATGGTGTAATCTAATTTTCACAACTAGACATAAACTTACAGCACTAGATTTCTCCTCTTTTGTCTATTAAAAGTTAACCCCCCCACCCTTTTAAATTAGAGAGATAAAATTTCCAACTTTACTGTATGCAGTTCCATAGACTTGATTTTGAATTGTATATGTTAAAATACATGCACCCTTGGAACAGAAAATTTATTATGTAGGTTTTGGAATAAAAATTATACATTTAAATATTTTTCCTGTTATTTAGTAGGTTTATGAATTTGAACAATTTGTTAAAATTTCTGTTCATTAATTTTATAAGCAGATATTATTCCAAGGGCATTTTTGTTATTTCCAAATTACATGTCAAATCTCCCCAGTTTTCTCTATTTCACTGCAGTTTGCCTCATTGCAGCTATAATTATCTTAACCTGGACACCTACATTAGTCATCTAATGGATTTCTTGTGCCCTGTTGGCTCATTTCTGTAATCCTAACTACTCATAAGGCTTTGAGCCAAGGATTGAGGTTTGAAGCCAACCCAAGTTGAAAAGGCTGTGAGATTCTTATCTCCATTTAACCATCAAAAGCTGAAAATGAAGGCATGGTTCAAATGGCAGAATACCATCTTTGAGTTAAGAAAGCAAGTGAGAGTGTGAGATCTTGATTTCAAAATGAATGGTCTCTCACACACACACACACACACACACACACACACACACACACACACACACAGAGCATAAGTTTTTCACCATAAATATCTCAAGCAGAAAGCAAGCTGCTTTGAAATATAAGGACATACATAGAACATCACATTGTTACAAGGCAGCAAATTCATTGAATTAATATTTGATGTACTTATGTTGTTGTTCATTATTATTTGGCAAAATATGCACTTTCAGTCTCTCAGTCATTCTTTTCATGATAAACTATGGTTTAGCATCACTTTTATGTGACCGTGGGAGTACTGAAATTTGACTTTGTTTTTCTTAAAGTTATAAATTCAGCACAGCATTCTAGAATGAATTTACACAGTATAAAGTAGGGGAAAAAAACAAAAACTTGTGTGTTCTTGTGGGTATACTGTCATGGTGGATGGTCTTCAAAAACATCAGTACCTTCTTCTGAATGCAATAGAAAATTAAAGAGGAGAATGATTTTCTGCATGCCTGCCTGCTTTTCTTCCTTCTTCCTTCCTTCTTTGCTTCCTTCTTTCTTTCCTTCTCCGTCCTCATTCAAGTTTTCTAATTTAGAAAACTACTGTAAGCCAAAGGCTAATTCATTATTTCAGCACTTCTAATATTAAATAAACTTATAAAAAGCCTTTATACTACAAAATGGAGCTTCTTTGAACCTAGAGGATATTTGGCCATAAAATCATCTTGAAAATTAGTGGATTGCCAAACTAATATAATAACTCTATTGATCCTCATTAAATTCAGAAGCTTGTGTTTCTAAATGGTGCTTCCTGTAGTACTGAACCCAGAATAAAAGTTTCTAGTGTTAGATAGAAAAGAGAAAAAAATCAATTCCTTTCACTATTTTTAAAGCAAAATTTGACTGCTCATTATTTATAACAACCTCTTTTTTGTTCCATATTAACACCAACAACTGGAATAAAATTCTCTTCATTATTTAAAGACTTTTATCTGCTTGCTTAGGTTTTATATTAACCCTGTAGAAAATAGCATCACTACTCTATTATGCTAGCTCATTCCAGGTAGGTAATTATTCTATTACAAAATATTATTGAAGAAAATTTTTTATATCAAGGAAACTTAATTTTAAGTGTTGCTAAGAGTCCTTGGTAGCTCACCTAAGGGATGCTTAAATAAAATTTTAATAAATTAAATGCAGTTCTGTCAGCATGATTTTTAGTTGTGAAATTTGACATCTGTATTATAGTAAATGTGTCAAATATGTTCAACATCTCCAAAATATTTATTACATTTCTTTTCATCAAAACATGCTTTCAGGATCCAAGGGTCTTCCTTAGGCATAAAACAAATGTTTATTAAGGAGAAAGAGAACACTTGAATTCAATTCTCAGCATCAAATTCAACTAGGCAATCAATACATTTTTTAAATGTCATGAAGTGAAGAAACCACGTAATTTAGAATATGAATATTTTACATTCTTATACAATAATCCTACAACTCTTTTAAACATTTTCTTTGCTTTTTGAATGGTACTATGTGTATAGATCTACCTGTATTTTAGATTTTTTCGGTGCACTTGTATATAGATACTTTTACTTAAGTTTGAATGTCAACTAGTCATTGACAATATGTGAAATGCTACTATTTTAAATATTGATTCTGTGTACTGTGATTTTGCTAATGTTATATATTGGTTGAATAATTGATTTTCTTATTTAGAATGTTCTATGACAGTGTACCTTTTAATATAAATGGTTAGAATTATTCCCCTTTGCTTTATTTTTAAATATACTCTAATTTCTTTGAGATTTCTTTGACACATATATTATTTAGAAGTTTCAGATATGTAGTATGCAAACATTTAGGAATTTTCCAGGTGTATATCTATTACTTAGCTCTAATTTACTACATTTTTATGATAAGCAAACCACTTTTTTTGTTTCCTTTTTGTGACATTTAGGTTTTTTCCTATGGTACATAATATGTTCCAAATTGATGAACATTCCAGATATCGGTGATCAAATGCATATCTGTGCTGTTGCTGGCTTGCTCTATAAATGTCAGTTAGATCGAATTGTTAAATAGTGTTGTTTGGGGCTTCTCTTTCCTTTTCACCCCACTTTTCCACTTAATGGTTTGCTGAGAGTATAAATAATATATAAGGATGTAGTTCATGTTAAGAATTTATATAATGTTCTCTCTATGCATAAGCCCATGGTCTACTAGAGAAATGACCCTTTTATCAGTAAGTAATGCTTCTTTATTTTTTAAATATTTGTTTTGAAATCCTCATTTTCAAAATTTCACAGCTTTACTCATCCCTTTCCATTTATTGCCTATGTGCTTATATCTGAAAATGGTGTCTTATAGTTTTCCCATATAGAAGGAGCTTTAAAAAATTCCACTCAATATTGAAGCTTTTTGTTTAAAATAGACAATTTCATTTAACATGTTTGTTTTATTGATCTAAAACTTGCTATCATTTTGGCTATTTCCATTTTTGACTTTTTGGGATAAATGTGTTTTATTATTCTGTTATTCTAATGGTTTCCTAAAGTGTTGTTTTTTTTTTTTGGCCAGTCCTGGGCCTTGGACTCAGGGCCTGAGCACCTTCCCTGGCTTCTTCCCGCTCAAGGCTAGCACTCTGCCACCTGAGCCACAGCGCCCCTTCTGGCCGTTTTCCATATATGTGGTGCTGGGGAATTGAACGGAGAGCTTCATGTGTAGGAGGCAAGCACTCTTGCCACTAGGCCATATTCCCAGCCCCCTAAAGTTTAATATATGCATTTTAATAAATCAACAGAGATAATCAAACAATATTGTTTGCATAGTCCAAGAGACTTAAAAAACAGTGTTTCTAAAGTACTTCCTATATTTTAAAATATTTCTGCTGTGCATTTTAAGTTGACATATATTTTAAAAATATTATACTGCTACCTCATTGATTATAAACAGGACTGCATATTTCAGAGAAATGAAAATTGGAAGGATAACCTTGATTTGTTCTGTTCTTCAAATTAGGTGCAAATGAAATTGTTTGGTAATTTATTATGTTAGAAATATGCTTTTACCTTTATTACAATTACAATCTTGCTTAAAATAAGTCCTATACTTTTTGCTGTTTGAGAAACTATTTCTCCTTTCTTTTCAAAGAATGTGTTTATTAGATTTTGAACACTTAGATGTTTTATTTCACTCCACTTGCTATCTATTTAAGCTAATTTTACCAGAATTATCTTGTATTTTGTTTGTGTGTATATAACACATAATATGGTTAATGTCAAGACATTATAAAGTTTTTAAACATTTTAGGAAGACATACATAGCATATTGTCAGTGAGATTGCATGGAGTATCTCCATTAATACACTGTGTGTCCCTTAAACATTTGTCTTGATTGAAATATTATAAAGAACAAGACATTAAAGTAAGACTATTTATGTTTCTTCAATCTCCTCTTCTCAATATCTTATTATTTTGGTGGAGATCTATTATCAATATTTGTTTTTAATTTTTACTGTTTGACATTCAATTCTAGGGCTTTTATGTCTACAGTGTCTCAGAAATGATCTCTTCCAAGTAATTTTTTTTTGTAATTCTTTTTACTTTATTGTCAAATTGAAGTACAGAGGGGTTACAGTTTCATATGTAAGGGAGTGAGTACATTTCTTATTCAACTTGTTACCTCCTCCTTCATTTTCCCCCACTTCCCCTCCCCTATCCCCCCATGAGTTGTACAGTTGTTTACACAAAAAGGTTTTGTAAGTATTGCTTTTGAAATGGTTTGTCGTTATATCCTTTGTCTCTCAATTTTGGTATTCCCTTTCCCTTCCCTAGTTCTAATACACATATATAAAATATCCAGGATACTAAGATCAGATACAGTGATGGCAGGGGTAAAACCACAGGAAGGGAATATGAGAGAGAGAAAAAAAGAAGAAAACAAGGGTACCGTTTCACATGGCATGTTGAAAATAATTGCAACAATTATATACCACTTGTTTCTATAACATGGGGTTCATTTCACTTAGCATCACCTTATGCATTCATATGGGCATAGCTATTGAGCTGTTGTGCTCTTCCGCTATGTCTGTCCTAGATATGTACTAAATATTCCCCATGAGAGAAACCATAGGGTTTATGTTTATTTGGGTCTGGGTAGTGACCCACTTAGTATGATTTTTTTCCAAGTCCTTCCATTTCCTAAGGAGTGGGGCAGTATCATTCTTTCTGATAAAAGCATTGAAGTCCATTTTGTCTATGGACCACATTTTCTTGATCCACTCATCAGCTGAGGGGCACCTGGGTTGGTTCCATATTTTAGCGATGGCAAACTGTGCTGCAATGAACATAGTTGTGCTGGTGGCTTTACTGTGGTATTGCTTGTAATCTTTTGGGTAGATGCCCAAAAGTGGGTCTGCTGGGTCATAGGAGAGCTCTGTTTCACCTTCTGAGGAACCTCCACACTGCTTCCCAGAGTGGTTGAACAAGTTTACACTCCCGCCAACAATATAGTAGGGTTCCCTTTTGGCCACATCCTCTCCAGCATTCGTTATTATTCATTTTCCTGATAATGGATATTCTTACTGGAGTGAGATGGAATCTCAGTGTTGTTTTGATTTGCATTTGTTTTATGGCCAGTGATGTAGAGCACTTCTTTATGTGTCTCTTGGCCATTTTCATTTCCTCTTCAGAGAAGTCTCTTTTTAGGTCTTTAGCCCATTTGTTGAGGGGGCCACTGGTTCTTTGAGAATTCTTTTTTTTTTTTTTTTTTTTTGGAGGAATTATGTTGTTGTTGTTGTTGTTGTTGTTGTTGTTTTTTTTTTTTTTTTTTACTTCAGTTTCAAAATGTTAGTTTGGCAGATGATGTCTGAGTAGGTGGAAACCATGAAGTTTGTTTAATTTAATTTATTTTATTTTTTATTACAGTTTAAGCCTCATGCTCAAGCAACTCTACTTTACTCGGGACATGAGCATATGACAATGTTTTTGTTCTTTAAAATTTATTTTTATTTTTTAATTTAATTTTCTCATGGTGATCTACGGAGTGGTTACAGTTACATATGTAAAATAGTGAGTACATTTCTTGTCAAAATTTTTACCCCATCACTTGGTTTTTCTGCACTTTCTCTTACCTCCCTCGCCCCCTCCATGTTGTAAAGTTCATTCCCAATGTATTGTTTTGTGAGTATTTCTCATGTAGCTGCATTGGCTTGCCTTTTGTACTTGTCATACCATTTTGTTATTCCCTTTGCCTTTCCTAATGCAGATAAACATATGTACAATACCCAGGTTACCAAAATCAAATACAGTGACATCAGGGTATAAAGTAGAGGGGATAAAACAAAAACCAAAAATAAATCATAGCACATTAAAACAATACCAACAAAGAAAACCCTTTGTTTCCACATCATGGGGGTCATTTAGTTTAGCATCATTTTATATTCATTTAGTTTAGCATCATCTTATATGATCATATGTACATGGCTATTGAGCTATTGTGATCTTCTACAAGGACTAATCTAGACGTATACTAATTATTACAAACAAGGAAAACCATGGAATCTATTTTTTCTTTATATCTGGCTTACTTCACTTAATATGATTTTTTTCCCAAGTCTTTCTATGATTCTGAGTCTAGTTGCATTTCTGTCTTGTAATAGTAGGAATATTTTAGAAGGAAATACTGATTCACATCCCTTTGAATTTTATGGCTTCTTTTCTCTGTGACATAGTGCTGAAGACACAGTGCAGAGCACAGGATCATAGTTGACCTGCAGCAGACTTGGTTCCCTGTCCCTTAAATTTGCTACAATTGGTGTTTCAAAGGCTTTGTTTTCAATCAATACTTTAGGTGAATTCCCAGTGAATTTTAATTGAAAGAAGCTACCTATAAGTTGGTGTATCTGAACCTCTCATGGTTCTGTGTATTTCTAGACTACCTTAAGCATTTACAAGCTTTCAATAGTCTTTTTTTCTTTATTGTCAAAGTGAAATACAGGGGGGCTACAGTTTCATATGTAAGACAAGTATATTACTTATCCAAATTTCTACCTCCTCCCTAATTTTCCCCCATCTCCCCTCTTCTCTGCTCCCCTCCCCATGAGTTATAAGGTTAGTTTATATCAATTAGTTTTGAAAATATCACTTTTTCAATGGTTTCTCTTTTTATCCTTTGTCTCTCATTTTTGGTATTCCTTTCCCCTTCCCTAGTTTCAATACATGTCTTTAATTAAACCTAGTACTAAGAACAGTTACAGTAATAGCAGGAGTAAAATCACAGGAAGGGAATGCGAGAGAACAAAAGTTACAGTTTTATATGGTATGTTGAAATTAACCACAGCAATGAGATACCACTTATTTCCATAACATGGAGTTCATTTCATGTACCATTATGGGCAAATCTATTGAGCTATTCATATGGGCAAATCTATTGAGCTGTTGTGCTATATCTGTCCTAGATATGTACTAATTTTTCCCTATGAGAGAAACCATAGGGTTTATGTTTATTTGGGTCTGGGTAGTGACCCACTTAGTATGATTTTTTTTTCCAAGTCCTTCCATTTCCTAAGGAATGGGGCAGTATCATTCTTTCTTTTTTGGCCAGTCCTGGGCCTTGGACTCAGGGCCTGAGCACTGTCCCTGGCTTCTTCCCGCTCAAGGCTAGCACTCTGCCACTTGAGCCACAGCGCCGCTTCTGGCCATTTTCTGCATATGTGGTGCTGGGGAATCGAACCTAGGGCCTCGTGTATCCGAGGCAGGCACTCTTGCCACTAGGCTATATCCCCAGCCCCAGTATCATTCTTTCTGATAGAGGCATAGAAGTCCATTTTGCCTATGGACCACATTTTCTTGATCCACTCATCAGCTGAGGGGCACCTGGGTTGGTTCCATATTTTAGCGATGGCAAACTGTGCTGCAATGAACATAGTTGTGCTGGTGGCTTTACTGTGGCGTTGCTAGTAATCTTTTGGGCAGATGCCCAAAAGTGGGTCTGCTGGGTCATAGGGGAGCTCTATGTTTCACCTTCTGAGGAATCTCCATACTGCTTTCCAGAGTAGTGAACAAATTTACATTCCCACCAACAATATAGTAGGGTTCCCTTTTGGCCACGTCCTCTCCAGCATTCGTTATTATTCATTTTCCTGATAATGGATATTCTTACTGGAGTGAGATGGAATCTCAGTGTTGTTTTGATTTGCATTTGTTTTATGGCTTTGCGTTTATGATCATCAAGGAAATTGTCTAAAGTTCTCTTTCTTTGATGAGTCCCTGTCTGGTTTGGGGATGGTTATCCTAGAATAGAATGTGTTTGGTAGTGAACTTTTACTTTCTATTTCATTGAAGAGTTTGAGGACTGTTGGTATGAGATCTGTTTTGAAGGCCTTATAGAATTCCCCTGTGAATACACCCAGACCTAGGCTTTTCTTGGATGGGAGATGACTTATTGCAGTTTCTATATCATTGCTGGATATGGGTCTGTTTAGTAGGTTTAAATCTTCTTGGTTAAGTTTGGGCATATCAATTTTCACGAGGAATTCATCCATTTCCTCCAGGTTCTCAAATTTGTTGGCATGTATGTTTGCAAAATAATCCCATATTATATTATATTATATTATATTATATTATATTATATTATATTATATTATATTCTGGATCTTAGTTGTTTCCTGTTTCATCTCTGATCTTGTTTATTTGGGTGTGCTGTCTTCATTTTTTGGTCAGGTTTGCTAGGTATCTGTCTATCTTGTTAATTTTTTCAAAGAACCAACTCTTTCTTTTGTTGATTCTTTCGATTTTTTTTGGGGGGGGGGCTCTAAGTCATTTAATTCTGATTTTATTTTATTTTTTTGCTTCCATCTGTTGGATTGGGGTTTGGCTTGTTGCTCTCTTTCAAGGATCTTAAGGTGCTTTGTTAAGTTGTTGAATTGAGCTTTTTTCAATTTGTTGATGTAGGCACTCAGAGCTATAAATTTTCCCCTGAGTACTACCTTTGCTGTGGCCCAGAGGAGCTGGTAATTTGTGTGTTTCTCTTGGTTTAATTTCATAAACCTGTGGAATTCTGTTCTGATTTTCTCAATGATCCATTTTTTAGCAGTCTTGTATTCCACAACTCTTACCATTGGCTACACTTGTCACCAGATTATACAATCACATCCTTGACTTTATAAATTTCAGACTTCATAAGTTTTAAGTTATACTGAATTTACTTTTCTCACTGAAAATTGAGGTCTGATGTGTATAAAGCAAATGTTTATCTTAGTCCAGGTTTCCTGATATTGTTTCTATAAGGTAGGAAAATACTCTGTCCAGTTTTCTGTGTCATGAGCAGAAACAGATCTTTTACTTCACTTATTGTGTTTTCAGGTGTACACTCAGTGATATGTATTCTGAAATTCATATATTATTAATACTGGTACTGTAGTTGGGTCTAGAAATAAATTTTCATTTTTCTCTTGAAGATGTTATCTTGAATACATTTTGCAGATGAGTGTTTATTAAAATATATTTCCCACTTTTCCACAAATATGTAACTACTTACTTTCTTAAATTGTATACCAACACATCCTATTATTCACAGATAATATTTCTTTGCTGTGAATTGGAGGAGCATATAATCCCTAGGTATCAATACTGCCTTTAACATTTTTTAAGTATTAAATTTAGTTACTCTACTTACATATAGGAGAACCAACTTCTAGAAAATCAAGTTAAAATTTGGAATCATGATATTTTAAAAGGTTACAAAATATAGTTATAAACTATTAGTTATTATAAATTTGGCATCCTCTCCCTTGTATTGTCAACTATAATCTACTATAAGAAGTTCAAGTGATCTAATAAGTCTGCCTCCAAAATGTTGCTACTATTCCTACAGTTGACCCATATCCCAGGACTAGTGATCTACACACAGAGTCCCAGGCATGCATTACACTCAGGCTTCACCTAGAACAAACTCAGGTAGATCCATGCTGAAAGGAGAATCAGTATCATAAAAAAAAAAATGAGAATCACAGAGATAGTTGCACAGGCTAGAAATTGGAAGAAAATGCTGACTACCTTGTACAGTGCTAAAGAGTCTTGTATATTCTCTTCACAGTAAGCACAAAATAGTTCTGTTTTAACTTTCCCTTGTTTTTTTTCTTTTTTTTCTCTTGCCAGGCTTCTAGTTTATCTCACAAGAACCTTAATTCCTTTTTTCCCCTAGAGTCCTATTGATATGAATTTAATGGTTGCAAATTGTTTTTTTAAATTTTACTATAAAGATGATGTAAAGAGGGTATACTACACAAGTGAGGTAATAAGTACATTTCCTTTTGTACAGTATCATCTCCCTCCCTCACTGTCTTCCAGTTTTTCCCTACAGTCTAACCTAGCCCCCTAAGCTGTATGGTTCATTTCCAATTGTCTCTAGTGAGTATCACTGCTGAGTTTGTTCATACTTTGTCACACTATTTCTATGCTTCCTTTTGCAATCCTCAAATCAGATAAACTTATATAAAAAAGGTAGAAAAGTTTTCAAAAAGGGGAAAAAAAGGAATAAACCAAAGAAAAAAGAAAAGAGAAAAAAGAAGAACCCAAACGGTATAATGAAGATCTCTTGTTTCCATTTTATATGATTATATGTACATAAATATTGAGCTTGTGTGTATCTTCACTAAAAGATCCTCTTTGTTCTCACTGTGTGCATGTTTAAAGTGTTGTTTAATTAATCATGTCCAATTGTAATTACCTGTCTTTTTCTCTGCACTGGGTTTACTTGTAGATTTATAGGCACGTTTTAATTATAACAAATGAAGAAAATCATACAGCCTATGTTTTTTGGGAGTTTAGCTCATTTTGCTTTTTCTCCAGGTTTTCCATTTCCTTATCAATGGGGCAATCTCATTCTTTTGTTGCTGTTGTTCTTTTTTGTTTGTTTTTTTATTGTTGTTTTGCCAATTCTGGGGCTTGAACTCAGGGACTGATCACTGTCCCTGGGTTATTTATGCTCAACGCTAGTACTACCACTTGAGCCACAACACTACTACCATCATTTTCTATATATTTAGTGCTGAGGAATCAAACTCAGGGCTTCATGCATACAAGGCAAGCACTCTACCACTAGGCCATATTCCCAGCCCCTGTTGTTCTTTTTTCAAACTTAATTTTACTGTCAAGGTGATGTACAGAGGGGTTGTAGTTATATACAAAAGGTAGTGAGTACATTTAGTGTCATACTTCTTACTCCCCACTCATTTTTTTCTCCCACTTTCCCTTCCCTCAATCCCCAATCTCTTCCCCCCAAGTTTCACAGTTATTTTGCAACATATTTTCTTATGGGTATCACTTTTGCAATTGGTTTGGCCTTTGGCCTTTATTTGACTATTTTGATGATTTTCCTTCCCTAATTTATGTATATTATATATATGAATTCAAATTGCTTAGCACCCTCATATAGTATCATATGCACATATGTATTGAGCTACTGTGATCCTCTGCTAAGACTATTTTAGAGAAATACTCATTATTACCAATCATTTTTTTCTGATGTATATATAGAATTCCATTGTGTATAAATACCACATTTCTTGATCCATTTATCCACTGAAAGGCAACTGGGTTGATACTGTATCTTAACTATGGTAATGCTGCAATGAGTATGGATGTGCTGGTGGCTTTAGTGCTGCCTTGTTTTTGGTCATTTGGGTAAATGCTGAGTAGTGAAATTGCTAGCTCATAGGGAAGCTCCATGTTCAGACCTTTGAGGAATCTCCATTGTGCTTTTGAGAGTGGCTGTGGGGCATGCCCCGCTGGCCCCTCCTGTTCCCACCCCGCGGTCACATGTGGCTATTATGAGGAGCCCAGAAAGGAGGTCCTAGCTGGTCCCGCCTCCCAGCCTTGGGACCACGTGTGGCCAAGATGGCGCCTGGAGGTGAAACCGGAGGCGGTCCTGTGGGCTGTGATGTAGAATTAGGCCACCTCTTAGGATTGGTCCCTGGGCCCTCCACCCTTGACGGACAGCTCAGGCCTCCCCTCAGTCCCTAGCTAGGTGCGCCTATACCTCTCCCTTTCCTGCCACTTTAGAAACTACTGGCGAGCCAAGCCAAGCAAGTTCCGAGAGGTAAGTGTTATGCCAAGTCGTGAGAAGACGACCAAGAAGTAGAGGTTAGGAGGAAGCCCGAGCCACGGCCCACTTGAATAAAGCCTTGATTTTGCATTTCAGAAAGTCTGAGTCTCAGTGGCCTTCTTGGTGGTCTTCTCGCAACTTGGCATAACAGTTGGGGTTTCATCCGGGATAGCCCCAGAGACCCCCAAGACCCCAGACTCCGAAGGTAAGAAAACAGTGCTGTTCATTTGTCTGTTTGTCTGCTTTGCTTCCTTTTTGAGGAAGGCCATTCTGACTCATATTTCTGGAAGGGGTTGTCGAAGCAGACGCGCCTACTCAGCAATCCTGGAGAGACTCTACACCCAGACTCTACACCCTTGAAGGGGGACCTCTGGAACCCCACCTTGAACTTGGATCCACTTCTTCTGCACCCTTGCAGGAGGTTGTGGGCCAACTTGGGAGATCTCCAACTCGTAGCTTTTCTTTTTCTCAGGCCTGTGTGTTTTCCTCCCTTTGTATTAATTGTTGTGTTTTTTGTAGCCTTTTGGACTGAACATCTGATCAGAGCTATGGGTAATGTTCTATCTTGGGAACCTTAATCTAGCCCCTAGATTGATCCTAGCTCACTGGAGGGAGGTTAAGGAGATAGCTCAGAACCAAGGTGTGGCCCTTAAGAAGGAAAAGTGGATCACCCTGTGCAAGTCAGAATGGCCCACCTTTGAGGGAGCTAATTGGCCACCTGAGGGGAGCTTTGACATAGGTAAGATCAGGACTTTGCAATGCCTAATCTACACCCTTCGTTCAGACCATCCAGACAAGACAGAAACCAAGAAGGAAGAGAAGAAATTGTACCCACCTGTCCTCCAGGGAGGAAGCACGTAGGAGAAAATGTTTCCCCCTCCATACTCCCCACCTCAGTTAACTCTATAAGAGGAGGACTCTGATGAAAATGTTTCAGCTTTGCCACCTGATCTGGAGGGTCCCACCCAGTCAACTCGGCTAGCGCCGGCAGCCCAGGACACGGAGGCGTCAGCCCTGAGTCCTGACCCACAGCAGCTGACAGAGGCAGACACGGAGCCAGCCCAAGCCACCCACAGGCGGCAGGAAGTGACCCCACCGTGCAGCGCTGTCGTCTGTGTTGTTTGTGATTCTGACAGTCTCTCCTGTGTCAAACCTGCATAAGATGTACAGGCGACAGCTCACAATCAGTGTGAGTGTCTGCAAAAAGAACTCTGGGGACCCCCACCCAGCCTTCTTAAGCAGAAACTTATTTGGTGTGCTAAAATGTTTTACTAAGACTATCAAGTCCTGGAAAATGAGGCTGGAGAATGCTAAAATCATTTGTTAAAGGTTTTGTCTTAAAATTTGGGTGTTGCAGGAGTAAGATTGACAAAAATGCCTCTTGCCACTGGAAAATGTATGGCCGATGTTTATTTTGCGCACTTTAAGATTGTTGGAATATGTATGTGTGTGTGCATGTGTGAGTGTGAACATGTTCAAGACTGTTAGTATGATGTAAACTTGAGTCAGTTTAAGTTTAAATTCAAATGGTCATCAAGTTTGGGCATTACCAAATGCTTTAAAGGATTGCATTGTTTTAAAGAGAAACTATAGTTTAAAAAATGTATAATTAAAAAAATCAGAGCTAAGTGTCAGAAATTTGGATGTAAAGGTTTATCACTGTTAAAAAACAAAAAAAAACCTGCTTGGGTTTCTCAGTTCAAAGACCAATATAAAAGGACAGGAAAAATCTGGGATGGGCTTGTGTGCCTACCCACAGGAGTGAGGGGTGATCTGGCAAAGGTGCAGCTTAGCCAGCCCATGTGGTGGCACAGGCCCTGGAGGGAATCCACGTGGTAGCCTTAAGGGGGCATCCATTCATGGTGGAAGAGAACAAGCCGGCACCAAAACAGTTCATCAAGCTCTGAGGAGTGGATGGCGATACGCCATTTGGTAGGACAGGCCAATGGAGGCCTTTTTTTGTCTCTTTTGTTTTCAGGTGAACTTTGGAAACCTGGTGGTAAAAATGAATGATTTGACTTGAATTTCAAAAACTGCCCCTTGAGAGGTACTAAGAATTGGAAAAGTTTTATAAATGGTTGAAAAAGTTTATTTATCTGATGTGATCTGATTCCTGTGCTATTTTTGTAATTTGGATTTTAAAGGACATATATTAAACTAATGGGGATAGGAGTAAACTCTCATTAACTCTATGTATGTAGGAAGAAATGGCAAAATGGGCAAACATTTCTCACTAATTTATTGAAAAGCTGAATTGATAAGTATTTCTAATTCTGTAATTGTAATTCTTGCATTAAGGAAAAATTGTCATTTGAGTTCAAAGGTCTTCATGTCATGTGGTAACTGGGACTGAAGAAAATAAAAAAAAGAAAAGAAGCTCTTTTAAACCAAGCAGCTCAGAGGCAAAGGGTTAGTGTTAAAGCAGAGGTTAGTGAAAAGGCTTTGGAAATCAAGAATACATTTCTAGATAAGAAATTTGGAAGTAAAATTGTCCTAAATGATTATTGCAAAGTGAGAAAAGGAGAATTATGGCTACCAAAATGTTTAATTGCCATTCCAGCTCCTTTGTAGGTTTTTCGTAACCGTTTCCAGCAGGCGCACAGAGAAGGACAGGCGATTCCTACAAGTTTGTCAAGATGCAACATTGGCCCTTAATAAGTTCCAGCATGCTTAAAAACTACTTCTGTGTGGACCACCTTGTTGCTTTTAATTGGAGTAAAGTGGCCTCTTGTAAGACTCACTGATCTGAAATCTGCAGTTCAAAGCCAGCCAGGGCAGAGAAAGGTCCCTGTGAGAGACTTGTCTCTAATCAGCCAGCAGAATGCTGGGAACAGAGTTGTGTGGAGCTCAAAGTGGTAGGGTGCTAGTCTTGAGCTGGAGAGCTGGGGGACAGCACTCAGGCCCTGAGTCCAAGTCCAGTGAAAAGTCACTCCTCCTGGGACAAAAGTGATTGAGCATCCAGAGTCAGTAAGCCACTGCTTGGATGGCAGAGATGTTGTCAGATCCTAGAGTCACTCCTGATTGGCTTTTCAAAAGTTAATCAAAGGGGCTGGGAATATGGCCTAGTGGCAAGAGTGCTTGACTCATATACATGAAGCCCTGGGTTCGATTCCCCAGCACCACCTATATACAAAATGGCCAGAGGTGACGCTGTGGCTCAAGTGGTAGAGTGCTAGCCTTGAGCAAAAAGAAGTGCTCAGGCCCTGAGTTCAAGGCCCAGGACTGGAAAAAAAAAAGTTAATCAAAGCTGGGAAGTCCTAGAAGAATTGTTCATAAGCATACCTTTCCAATGCCCATGTCTGTCTACTGGGCAGGAACTTGCCAGTCATCTGTGATAGTGTGTAGTAAGGGTAACTTTGTCAAATGAGAGGATAGTTTAAAATCCCAACCCCCACATCTACTCTAAGCTCTGACTGGCAGTGAGAATTTTAAGCTGATACATCTGTTCAGGAAAGAAAGCTTGTAGACCTGAGATTGTGTCCTTATTGAGATCTGTTAAAGGCCTGCAAAGGTAATTTTTTTGGGTCATCAGAGATTAGGTCCCCAGCCAGTCAGGAAAAACCTTTTACAAACTAGAATATTAAAAGGCACAAATTTGTAAACCTGAAGTCACCTATCTGGGCTTCATATTAGGAGAGGGCCAGTGTTGGCTGTCAGATGCATGTAAAGAGACTGTGCTGAAAATCCCTGTGCCTAAGTCATCCAGACAAGTCAGAGAGTTCCTGGGAACAGCGGGCTTTTGCCAGCTATGGATACCTGGGTTCGCTGAGATGGCCAAGCCTCTTTATGAAGCCACCAAAAACCTCCCAGAATTTCATTGGACTGAGCAGATGCAAAAAGCCTTTGAGACAATCAAGAAAAGCCTTCTGGAAGCCCCTGCTTTAGGCCTACCTGACGGGAATAAACCATTCACATTGTTCATGGTTGAAAAGAAAGGAATAGCAAAACGAGTGCTCACCCAGCCAATTGGGCCCTGGAAACAACCAGTCACCTACTTGTCAAAGAAATTTGATCCTGTTGCTGCTGGTTGGCCTCTGTGCTTAAGAATAATAGCTGCAGTAGCCCTCTTGGTAAAAGATGCAGATAAGTTGACTCTGGGACAGAACTTGACTGTGACCACTCCACACATTCTAGAGGGGGTGCTAAAACAACCGCCCGACCGGTGGATGAGCAATGCCTGCATGGTCCATTACCAGACCTTGTTACTTAACCCGGCACGTATCAGCTTCTGTGTACCTACAGCATTAAACCCAGCAACTCTGCTGCTGGATCCAGATCTGGAAGGGCCTCTGCATGATTGTGAGCAGATCCTGGCCCAAGCACATAGCCTCCGGCCAGACTTGCTGGATTCGCCGCTATCACATGCCGAGCACACCTGGTTCATCGATGGCAGCAGCTTCATTCGGGATGGAAAAAGGTATGTGGGTGTGGCAGTTACTAGGGACACTGAGATATTGTGGGCGGAGGCACTCCCCCAGGGAACTTCTGCACAAAGAGTAGTGACACTAACAAAAGCCTTACAGATGGGAAAAGGAAAGAGACTAAACATACAGACAGCCGGTATGCTTTTGCCACCATACACGTCCATGGCACCATCTACCGAGAGAGGGCTACTGACAGCCAAAGGAAAGGCCATTAGAAACAAGCAGGAGATTTTAAGCCTCATCTGGGCCCTATGGGAACCAGCAAAAATTGCCATTATGCACTGTCCGGGTCATCAAAAGGGAGTTGATTCAGTGACTAGAGGCAATAATCTGGCCGACCAGGCAGCTAAGGAAGCAGCCCTCCAGCCCAGAGCAGAAGTATTGACTTTAGTAGACCCAGGGCCACAAGCTTTGCCTCCTGTGCCCCAGTATTCCCAGAAAGACTTGGAGTGGATGGGGAGGATTCCCATGGCCCATAAAACCCTGGATGGAGAAGGAAACAATGACTGGTGGCAAACTTGTGAAGGGAAACTTATCTTGCCACAAGGGCTGGGTAAGGGGATCCTTAAGAGAATCCACCGAGCTTCTCACATGGGAAGCCAAAGAATGCAGGACTTGCTCCGACACTCCAAAGTAAAAATTACACAAGGAGACCAACGTATTGAAGATATTGTTAAAAATTGCAAGGTGTCAGCTCACCAATGCCCTCAATCAACCAGTTACTAAAGGAGTTCACCCCCGTGGAGATAGACCAGGTGTGTATTGGGAAGTAGATTCACAGAAATTAAACCTGGAAAATCTGGATACAAATATTCGCTAGTTTTTGTAGACACATTTTCAGGATGGGTTGAAACTTATCCAACAAAACATGAGACTGTGAATGTAGTGGCTAAGAAGATCCTGGAAGAAATCCTACCCAGGTATGGCTTCCCATCCACCATTGGGTAGGACAACAGACTGGCCTTCATCTCAAAAGTAAGTCAGGGAATAGCTGCTGCACTGGGGACAGATTGGAAATTGCATTGTGCTTATAGACCCCGGAGTTCAGGACAGGTATAGAGAATGAATCGGACTCTAAAAGAGACCTTGACTAAATTGGCCTTAGAGACTGGCACAGACTGGGTGGCACTCCTTCCTTTTGCTCTGCTTAGAGTAAGAAATTCTCCCTATCAGCTTGGCTTTACTCCTTTTGAAATAATGTAACGGGTACCCCCCATTATCCCTAGCCTTCAGACTGAACTGCTTGCTGATTTGGATGATGCTGAATTTTTGCATAAACTTGATTATTTGCAGCTTGTGCACAAGAATATGTGGCCCCTACTTAAAGCATTATATGATTCTGCTTCGGTCCCTACCCCCCATTTATTCAGACCAGGGGATTGGGTGCTCATCCGGAGGCATAACCCCAAATCCCTAGAACCACGGTGGAAGGGACCAAACGTGGTGCTACTGACTACTTCCCCCGCCCTCAAGGTAGACAGCATCACCACTTGGGTCCATTGCTCCCACGCCAGGCTAGCTGACCCCTTTGCCCTGGACGATGACTGCCGTGGTGGAACATGGGAGGTCTCTAAGCACCCGACTCAGCCGCTTCGCCTTCGCCTCAAGAAAAGAAATTTAAACTGAACATTGTTATAATTTTCTTTTTGCCTCCTACCCTGGCTAGTGTTGATGTTATTTTGGCAGCTCACTCCAAAGTGAGGTGACCCCCTTATTTTAGGTAGTTTGGGCTTGCTCAGGAATACAGGTATAGCCACCCGACCCATGGAGCACAGATGAGAAGTTTACCATTCTATGCATTATTTTGTTGCTGACATTTGGATCCTAAACACTATACAGCTAATGGTAAGTCTGTATAGCTGAAAGTTAATTTTCAGTTTGCAGTAATCCTGCAGTCCCTTGGTGAAGTAGACCAAGGCTATAGGTTCCTGGCTAGGTAAGGTCAACGCCCCTCAGTCAGCCTGAAGAAACTACAGAAGATGGATGATCTTCACCCATCAGCCCCTCCCCCCCCCTTAAAACCAAGGGACCAGAGTTGTTTTTGGTTACTACTTTGGGCCCTATTGGCCCATGCCTTATCTCCATATCATCCCCTAGACATGCAAGCCATTGAAGTAGACAGAATGGAGCCATGATTGGCTCCCAAGGTACCAAAGAGAAAAAGGGGAAAATGAAGTGCCAGACTTTGAAGTCAGGCCCCACTTTACCACGCGAACCCCACTTTACCACGCGAACCTGAGATAAGCAGGCCCTGTGAGCAAACCCAGGACAAGCCCATTAGGGCCCAGTCTGTCTAGAACTCTAACCGCTGAGAATGCTTAACTCTGACTGCCCCCAGAGTGCCTTTATAAGCCCTGTGTAATCACAGCTCGGGGCTTCCTCCTAACCTCTGCTGTGTTGGTGGGTAGGACGAGGCCTGAGTTGCAGCTCGCTTGAATAAAGCCTTGCCTTGCTTTTGCATTTTGGAATGTCTGAGTCTCGGTGGCCTTCTTGGTGGTCGTCTCGCAACCTGGCACAACAAGTACTACTTACAAAACTATTTCTAAATGGCTTATACTAGGATGTTAATAATATAGATGTCTTTATGCCAATAACATTACTATTTATTGTTTATATATTTTTCTTTAATGCACTGAGGTCTACTTCATTGAGCATGATTTCATTCACTTGAAGTGGGTTTTACATTATTCTCTGGTTGTTTGGACTTTAGAATTATTTAATTACTTATCAGCTCCCTTTAGATATGGTTATGGGCCAATATCTTGGGAATTTCATTCTTTTGGGAACTGCAAGTACTATTTCAATGACATTCACCAACTTAGTGCTTTTATATTTTCTTCTAATATAAAATACTTAAAATCAAGTGTAGTCATTCAGCCAGGTTAATCAAGTGCTCATAAGTTTGTTTCCACTGAGTTTAGGTTAAGTCATGTTAGGCACAGCATTGTGTGCATGTATTTGAAATGGTGTATCTTCTCTTTCTGCTAGAAGCAGGGGATGTTTTTTCTGTAGTCCTCATTGGAAACAGGTGCTTAAGCTTTTAACTGTGTGAATTCACGAAAGTCACCATACAGGAGGCACCCTGGAGTTTTGAACTCTCACATTGATCTTTATTGAGCCTCCAATAATTCATCAACTCTAATTTTCTTTTTGCTACCCTAGGGCTGGGGCAATTTCTGCATCTGTACATGTGGGGATATCTTCTTTCTCTTCCCAAATTTTCAGGTCTAAAGGTTGTTCTGTAATCTCAATTTTTTGATTAGTCTAAGATGAATTGTTGATTTTTACTTTTTCTCTTCACTGTTGTATTTGTTGTGAGGTGAGATGTCGGCATTCCAGCTTCTCATGTTCTGAACTCTTTACTTTCTGAGCTAAAAGCAGAGCTTCAATTTTACAGTCCTTTAAAATTATCCACTTCTATGCTTTTTCTTCCAATTTTAAATCCGGTTTTAATCAGAAAGTTTAAGTCAAATAGTTTTACATACCTTTTGTTTACAAAATAAACTACTAAGATAGTGGCTATAATTTTTTAAATATTACTAGATGAAAGGGTTTGGGTTCAAAATATGTTACATTAAATTAACTACATATGCACAAAAATAGTAAGCAAAGATAAATAAAAGATCATTTATCATAATATATAATGTAAGTAGTAGATATTTAAAGATTGTTTAATGATACTATATTTGAGTGTGATAACCTTTCAAGCAATACCTAGTTTTAGTTTCTTTGATTTTTGGTCCATTATACTTGGGCTTTTTTACTCACGTCTAAGTGAAATGAACTCCAAGTTATGGAAACAAGTGGTTTATCATTTTTGTTGTTATTTTTAATATACCATGTGAAATTATGCCCTTTTTCTTTTGTCTTTCTTCCCCATTGTTTTATGCCTGATGTCATTACAACTAGTTTTGGTACCCTGGATATTGTATATTTCTGTATTGGAACTAGGGAGGGGAAATGTCAAAAATGAAAGACAAGGAATAAAAAGACAAACCAATGCAACAGCAATACTTGTGAAACTATATGGTATAAACCAACTATACAACTCATGGGGGGAGGAGGGAAATGGAGAAGGGGAAAGACAAGGGAAAAATGAGGAAGTATGTAAGAATTTGGGTATGAAATGTACACATTGCCCTACTTATGAAAATGTAAAACCTCCCTACATCACTTTGACAATAAAAAAATGAAAAATAATACTATGTTGCACTGTTAAAAACATTATATACACACATTTATACTGTTTACACAAAAATATAAATTACATTTGAGTTTATTTCATCAACACCTACCATTAGTATGAATATTATAATTGAAACAAAAAATTTCCTGAAGACAAGAAGACATTGATTTAACTTAGTGGCATTTAGAATCCGTTTTACTCAAGGACATTTTCAAAGATTCAAAACAAACTACCTATTGTCTGTGTCTGGTAGAGTAATGTGACATAGGAGCTGAGATGCAACAAATATTTCTGTTTCACTTTTTTGCTCCATAACCATGTTAACTGGGCAAGTGACAGCCCTCTGCTGGTTAATTTCTTCATCTGTAAAACCCTCAAATGATTGTCATGAGAATAAAGCTAAAATTTTATAGGACTTTAAATATTGTCGGAAACATAAGAGCAGGTAGTCTAATGTATTCTTGTATTCATTTTGGTATATTTCTATACATGGAAAATTTGGCAAAATAAAAGTATAGGTTTTGGTTTTTATTTCGTTTATAACGTGAGGTGTCACTAGACCTTTGCTCTAGGATTTTACAGTATTTTCACAAGAATGTGCTGCTCCAAACCTCTTAAAAACTAATGGGCATAAAAGATAGCATAACTTATAAATAATGAAGACACATTAGTACATGTTAGGAACTGTGAAATATAATTATATTGTCCAATCATGCTCAAGAATTCCATCAAGGATCATGATTTTATTTTCCTCTATTTGTCTCTCTTTTTCTTCCCATATGATTTTACAGTTTTGTTCTGCACATATAATTATAAATAAAACTTTCCCAGTTCTACATTATATTGCCTACTTTGAAAAAGTAAACATAACATTGAGCATCTGCTTCTCCATTTTACAGGATGTAAGTATGTCAAAAAGGTAATACGTTATTTCCTCGTTGCCTTCATTGTAAAAATTGCCACTATCAGAAACAATGTGGTGTTGCTGGTCCTGATGGCTCACGAGCTCACCCAGGGAGATGGCTGTGATTGTCATTTCAATGGTACAATGTGGAAGAGTAGGAGCCTTACCAGATTACAGAAGGCTGTGTAGGCCAAAGTCATACATAATCTCAGAAAAAAAAGAAAGAAAACAAAAACTGAGATCATTTTGAACAAATTGGTCTCAAATGTCATTGCTATCATTTGAGCTTAGATTCATTTGCTACTTAAGGATAAATGTTGCAATTCAAACACTATTTCTATTCTCAATATATACTATGAATAGAATAGATAAGCTCCATGCAAAACAAAAAGTTATGCATGTTTTCTCATATGCATCCTCAATTGAGGATTGGTATACAGAAAGTCAAATGTTTCCATCAAAAATGAAAATATATTATTTTATCTGCCACCAAAGCTGTTCAGTCTATATACATTTGGAAATCAGCTTAAACTTTCAAATAACTTTCAATTTGTGACTTTGATCATTCTAGTGTCTGTATCCTTCAAGTCCAAGCGATAAAATGATTTTACTCATTTTAAGCTAAATGTTATATAAAATTAGAATATGAAATTCTTTCACCACTATACCCACAAAATAACAGTATTTAGTAAGTATATTCTGTTGATTATTCTATGGTTTGTAGATGTCAGCAATTTTGTTAAAAGTTTAGAAACTTATGCCACTTATCTTAGCATTCTAGTGATTTCATTATAATATAAATGAAAATATTGAGCAAGTTATTCTTTTTCATATGAACTAGGGAGATGCCCTCTTTTGGTGTGACAGCTGTAATACCCATGCACTAAAATACCCAATGAACTTTTGTGTGGTCTGATTGAGATTGAGATGGTAGATAAGATCCATTGAATTGCCTTGAGTACTATATTTTTCAATGGCCTTCCGTTAAACATTAAAGCATACATTAGAGTGCATTCTTGCTTAAGATAAAAGTATCTAGTCTTCTATATTTGGTCTCCTCTGAGATAGAGGCATCCTTGAAATTGAACCAGGTTGTGGAGTTTTTTTTCATCAGTGGGAACTTCTACCACTACACCTGTGTTGATGCTAATGAAGCCAGTTTTGGAATGTATATAGTTACACCACAAGTACCCACTATGTGACCTGAGGAATGAAATTTTGAGTCATATGATGTGAGCTTAACCTGAAAAAAATAGAGATAGAAATTTAAGTTCTACCAGTTGACCACTATTGTTTGTGTAATAAAAGTCAATAAACACTCTGGTCAGATACTGGCTGCTATACATTTCCTGGTTGTTGATAGCCCCTTGTTATGTCGAATTGTAATGAGTTCTGGAACTACCTGAAAGGAATATGAGAAATTGACATTGATAATATTTCCATTCCCTGCCAAATAAGATTCTTCTTTTGGCTCATTGTAATTTGCATGTTAAAAAACAAAACACAATCAACAAACAAACAAAAAACTATGACAGTAAATAGAGTGCTTTCCTGTTTCAAGTCATCCTACTGGAGGTAGTATTGAGAACCCTCCAAGTTAAAGCTTGAAACTAACAGTTAATGTCTGATTTAAGAACTCTCTGTTAGAAATTGTGTTTTAACAAATGAAATCAGAATGAACTCGTGGAGTCAGAACTATGCTGTATAATAAAAGGTATTTTAATTAAATTGTAAATAAGTTAATGAAAATTAGATCTTCAAACTTTCCATCACCATAAAGACAAATTAGTGAGTGATCTCCAATAATAGCATGATGTAAAACAGAATCCATTAAAATTTTTATTCTTTTAAAATACCTACTTATATTTTTAAAATATTATTTTAAATGTAATTTCATTATATATTACAATATTATATAGAAATGTGATAGCTTTTCCTTAAAATAAAATATGTTGTTGGAGCTGGTGCATTAACATAGTCTTAAGTATGTAGGAGGTAGATTTCCAGAAGTATCTCTAGGGTCCAGGATAAGTCAGGTAAATAGACAAATTATATCTCACAAACAAACATGGCCTGTTTGTTCATATCTATAATCCTAGTTATTTGGTATAAGAATTTTGGTTATATATGATTAATTATACATGAAAATTATATACTCATTACCTTACTTATGTAACTGTAACCTCTCTATATTGCCTTTACAATAAAATAAAACTTAAAAAATTATTAAGGAATCTGGGCACTGGTGGCTCAAACCTATAATCCTAGGTACTCAAGAGGCTGAGATATGAGAATAGTGGTTTGAAAGCATCTCAGGCAGAAATTTCCTCAAGAGTATCTTATCTCCAATTAGCCACTCAGAAAAAGGAAGAGGAGCTGTGGCTCAAAGTGGTACAGAAAAACTCAGAGACAGTGCCCAGATCCTGAGTTGCTGAGCTCAAGCACCTCAACTGACAAAACAAATGGTTAAGGCTGTACTCATCTCTATTTAACATGTGTTAGGTAGAATGCCTGCCTAGCAAGTGTAAACATCTATCAATGATCATATATGTATATACATGTATATACATATATGTGTGTGTGTGAGTGTGTGTAAATGTATATACATGTATATGTATATACATATATTATGCCTATATATGTGTGTGCATGTGTATATTATGTGTATATATATATATGTGTACATGTATATATAATGCATGCTGATACATCTGTAATCGATTCTTAATTTAGATTATTTATTCAAAATCTAGTAATAATTTAAAAGCTCTAATGTGTAAACATTCAATAAACTCAGCCTTTGAAGCTGATTTAACAAAAAGTTCTGAATTGGGTTATTTGAAACTAATAAAAATGAGTAGTTTTAGGGATGACATTCTGCTGTCTGTCCATCTTATGTCCCTAGGGTGTTTGTTATGTTACTGGCAATTAATGATATAGTTCACCATACCTAGAACATAAATAAAACTCTGCCTTTTCCTCAATTAGGAAATTTAACTGTCTATTTCTTCAAGGGGATGTTTGTTTTTTTCTTTTTCTTACTGGATGTCTATGATACACATCCAGCATATCTTTTACTGAATTTTTTGGCCCTATATCCATGTCTATGTGAGTAGATAAACATATTTATATTAGGAATGAAAGAATGATTATAAGAATGGCCTGTAACAAGTCTCACTATTTTTTTTATTTCTTCAATATATTTTTTCTAGACCATAGGTTTCATAAAAAATTGTAAAATGTTGCATGCACACACATGCTGATCTTTTTAAGAAGCTATATCTCAGGGCTAGAGATGTGTAAAACAGTGCAGTAAAATTGGCAAGTATGGAAATTGATTTGGAGTGGTGGATAGAAAAGAAATTGTGCTTTACTTTCCAGTATTCTTTCTAAACCTTTAGTAAATTTCAACACATAAATTAATTATTCAGCATGATTGTATCTCTACTTGTGATTAAAAGGGAGACATAACTAAGACAGGCAGAATATTTTCTTTCAAATTAGAATATTGTGTGTAAGTCATACAACTGTATTTTCATTTTTAATTACCATGTTAATTATATAAAATAAAACAGTTTTATTATCTCACTTTCATATGTATATAATGCACTTTGATCCTATACATACCAAGTCTCCTCTCTTGTTTCTCTCCCCAGGCTTCTTTCCCCAAGTAATCCCTTGATTCTGTCATATATATAAAACAAATTCTAGATTTCACATGTAGTAGAAAATGTATGATACTTGTTTTACTGAGTCTGACTTAATTTCAATTAACATTCTGGAGATGGAATGCCATCCATTTTTTAGCAAATGACCTGATTTTATTCCCTCTGGTTAAATAAAATCTGTTGGATAGATACATAAATGTATTTCATCATCTGATTAGCACTATTTTCCTTAAATTTTCACTTTTGCACATATCATGTTTATGAGAGATGACACTTGAAATTAATATTGCACAAGAGAAAGAGACAAGTAGGTCTCGGTAGAAGAGGGTGAAATAGGACCACATTGAAGTCAGTCCTAAAAAGCTAAACAACAGCAACAACAAAAACATCTTCACTGAATATGTAGAAGTAGTAGAGCTGGGATGAATCTTTACTAAGTCAAGATGGTGGAGAAACACCAGTGATAGCCTAAAAGTCATCAGTTTTCAGATGAATACTCTAGAAGAATATGTGACATTGAGCAGGGTGGTTTTCTCTAGTCATGGGAAAGCCTAAAATCATTTGACAGCTGAGAGACATTTCTTGCAGTAATTCTAGAAAGTGTCAAATAAGTCATTCAATCAAAAACTTATGTGTGAAACTAACAGCACACTGTCCACCTCAAGTGTTGATGAAATCTGCCATTTTGAGGTAGATAAGTCAAAGATACTATTCCCAGATGTACTGAGCACTCATTTTTCATGACAAGTGCTACTATCAATTACACAATCATGATTTTAATGCCACTCACTGTCAATGAAACCTGCAGAAATATACCATTGCTTGTAGTCTTTCATAAACAGTATATACCCTACACAATATCTTATGGCTATGCATAAGTAAAGAAGAAAGCCACAAACAGTTACAGAAGTCAGTAAATAATATAGTTTTGAAAACGTTCATTTTAACTCTCCTGTACATTGAATGTCCTATTTAAAGTGAATATTTTCACATTAAAAAGTCACATTTGTTTCAAAGGAAAGAAGGCTGAAGTAGGGCTACCCTTCCTTTGTTCAACAATTAATGGCAATCTCTCTCATATACTACAGTTTTCTCAATTTTAATTTCACAAAACACCAATGGTTAAACTTTATGTTTAGAATTAAGATATAAATAATTTGAGAAATTGGCATATATATACATATATAATTTACTAAGCACAAATAGAAATTTTGTTATTAAAATTCTGTAGTTGAATCTTTACTAATGGCTAAAATACTGTTATCTTTACTTTTCTGAAATAATGTTCATAAATTATCCACTAAATTCAATTAAATATTAATATTGCACTGCAATTTCTCTAGTATTTTATTAAAATATTCTGATATATTTTTCTGGGGAAAATGCAAAGCAGTAAAAATATTTAAAGCAAAAACAGAGCTATATCACAACATACTTAACCATCATGGAAATACAAACCAGGACAACATTGAGATTCCATCTCATTCTACCAAAAATGGCATTATTAAGGAAACAGAAAAATACTTGCCAGTAAGATACAGGGAGAAAAGAACCACTATAACACTATTATTATAGACGTGAATTAGTCTAGCCACTATGGAAATCAGTACACAGGTTCCAAAAACACTAAAAACTGAACTCTCTTATGATACTGCTATTTCATTCCTTAGTATGAATCTAAAGGATTATTAAGTTAGCATATAATGGTTATATTTGTATGTATTGGCTTACTATATCACTATTCACAATAGCCACGTTATGAAATCAGCAAAGAAGTGCATCAACATCTATATGGTAAAACATGGCAGCTAGATGCAGAGATTTATGTCACAGTAATTCTTTGATCTGTAGCCTTCTTTGGTTATGATCTACTCTATATTTTTTAATTTAATTTTATTATCAAGTTGAAGTACAGAGGGGTTACAGTTATATATGTAAGGTAGTGAGTACATTTCTTGTCATATTTGCTATACCTTCCCTCATTTTCTCCCATCTTCCCTCCCCTCAATCCTCCCTCCCCTACAAAGCTGTACAGTTAATTCCCAACATATTGTCTTGTGAGTATAAATGTTGCATTGGCTCACCCTTTATCCTTTGTCTCACCTTTTTGATGTTCCCCTTCCCTTCTCTAACTCAGATAAACATATATATATATTACCCAGGGTACCAAAATAAAACACAGTGATGACAGGGGATAAACCATAGGAAAGAAAATCAAAAGAAAAAAAGATATATTTTCATATATTACATTAAAAATAGCAATACCGAAGAAAAACCAATTGTTTCCATGTCTTGGAGCTCATTTTGCTTAGCATCATCTTATATGATCATATGTAGATAGCTATTCTTAGATTATGAGGGGGAGATTACAATGTGTCATTTGTGAATTCAATAAGCATACCACTTAACTTTAGAATTCCCAGAAGTATTTAACTTTTCATGTGAAAGTAGTGGAAATAATTTGGAATCATCATGCAGTTTAAGTTTATGAAATAAAGAAGGACAAAAATTCAGGAATTTGAATGACTGGAAGTAAAATTATGAGAGGCTAGCTATGCTACTTGAAAGTAAGTTACATATTTCTTCATAACTTCCTTAATATCCTAAATATATATGACATTAATATAATAGTATCATTACCTAGAAGAGTTTTTGATAATTTGCTTAATTTGTTTTCAATTTATCATAAAAGTGCAAGAGTATTATTTAGAATTAAAAATTAAATTCTCTATATGTCTCTTTCCTGATAACTGATAATTGGAAATGGTGTTAGATTATCACATTTTTTTCATCAGAGCCCTTATATATCAATATTCATTACACATAAATTGACATGTTGAATGAAATCACCTTACATAATTATTTAAAGGCATGAAAATTGAATTTAAAAATCGACTCAAATGTTCAGTTTGTTTAGGAATTGTCTTTAGCGTCTTTATGGTACAACTTCAAAACTCAGTATAACAGACACTATTGATTCCACAAGTCTAAAATATTGAACGGCTTTTTAGTATATTATTTTCTTTAAATACTTGTGCGAAGGAATTGCCATTCAACAGAGTAGTTTATGAATACAATGTCTCTTGTTCCTTTCAACGTACTCATCCACCATCCTCACCCTTTCCCTTCCCTCATTTTTCTTAATTTTTTAATTATGTATTTAATTTGTTTGCCAATTAACAAAATGAATGCATTGTATAGGCCACCAAATTGAGAAAAATAAGAAAATAGGAGAGTGGAAAGGGAAAGAATTGTGAAGATACTGAAAGGCTTTTTGAGACTATAGTTTGTCATAGGATGTCTTTAAATAATAAATCAAATCTGCCAAGGGATAGTCCTCATGTTGAGTAGCAAGGCATGGGCTAAAGAAAATTTTCTGTACTTCAAGGGAAGGGTCCCAAACTGCATTTGATTTCTCTTTTCTCAGATGATTTACAGAGTTTTCATGTCAATGGTGATATCACTTGCTACACATGAATACTGATTACTCATTAATTTTTGTTTTCCTACTTTATCTTTGTTATAGCATCTTTACAATCTAATTCACAGCACCGAATTTTAAAAAAAAATCTAAGGGAAAATAGGGAAGATAAATTAATTATCCTGCCAGATGAAAATGATTTTTTGTAGAATCCCTTAACTTAATAAATTGATGTAAATAATAGACTTCTTAAGCAATGCCTATATTCCAATCAACTTGGCACTCTAATTCTATTAATGATATCCATTAGTTTGACTTGGCTTGTTTGCAAGCTATAGAAATTGATTTCAATTAAGCATAACATAAAATTTGGTAGGATATTGGAAAGATTACAGAAATACCGGTGCAGCTGAAGACTGATATAGAAACAAGAAGCAAAAGGACTCCTCCTTGTACACAGGTCACAGATAAAAACTTTACTTTCGACACCACATTCCATGTTTGTTTTCTTGCTGACACTGGGGCATGAACTCAAGACTTCCTTCAGTTGGCTTTTTGGTCATGGCTGTTGCTCCACCACTTGAATCACACCTCTAAGTCCAGCTTTGTGCTGATAAATTGGAGATCAGAGTCACGTTGTCTTTTTTACCCGGGTTAGCTTTGCACTTTCATATTGAATTCAGTTTCCTAAGTAGCTAGAACTAAAGGTTTCATCCACTATTGAGTGATCTGTAAATGGGTGGTTGATGTGAAAGCAACCACTAGACACTATTGCTCTCACTTTTATTATCATGTGAAGAGAAGAGACAATGTTAACACTTTTGTCAATGAGAACATGGCTTCTCCCCTCTGTTATTCTGATACCTTTAGCTTCCAATTCAGAACCCTAAGAAGAGAGATCTAATTTCCCCAAATTCATGTTATTCCTTATCTTGACTCTATGATTGAATTTAGGTATGAATGCTAGGAATATTATTTGTACTTTTATGAGAATCCTTCCGTCATTCTTATGATTCATCAAATAAGAAAAGATATTTTGGGCTGGGGATATGGCCTAGTGGCTAGAGTGCCTGCCTCGTATTCATGAGGCCCTGGGTTCAATTCCCCAGCACCACATATACAGAAAATGGCCAAGAAGTGGCTCTGTGGCTCAAGTGGAAGAGTGCTAGCCTTGAGCAAAAAGAAGCCAGGGACAGTACTCAGGCCCTGAGTCCAAGCCCCAGGACTGGCCACAAAAAAAAAAAAAAAAGAAAAAAAGAAAAGAAAAGATATTTTCAGGCAAATGTTGGACAATAAGGTAATAAATGATATAAAAATTTATTACTATTTTGGGGTAAACCTTTTAGGAATGAATAGTAGCGAAAACAAAATCTCAGAAAGAAAAACAAGTATTAAGGAAACAAAATAAGAACTAACTTAAAAGAAACAATGTTTAATATATTTGGTAATATGTAAGTATCTGATTAAATAATTTTATTTGTATGCATTATATATTACCCATATATTTAGTATTTAGTATCTTCTGTACATTTAGAAATGGGAAAGAAAAAATAACATTAGATAGCAAATTTAGGTTTATCTTAGATGATAGGGAGAAAAGAGACAAAAATACATTTTCTCCTTTTTTGTCATTTTGTATTTTCATTATTATCAAGTAGTTGTACAAAATTATTACATTAAACAAATTAGTTTACGAATATAATGATTCTTGATCATTGTCACCCTTTTCATTGTAGTGGGCTGTTGCATAAAAGCCCTAGAATTGTCAAACACACACAAAACAAAATTTCCCAACTGCCCTGAAAACATTTCTTTTGATGATTATTCTAACTCCATTGGAAAATTGAGCCCTACAAAAGATAGTGGGAAAGTCCTAAGTATTGTTGTAGGAATATCAGATTGCCATTACTGTGCAAGCACATATATCCTTTAATGAAAATAATTAGGTCAATAGTGATTTAATTACACAATTTCATATTAATATGCTATGTTATTAAAGCAAAACCCCAACAAATTTACAGTATTTCTGGTGTTACTATTTAGAACCTATATTACCCTTGAAGAGCATAACCAAAGGTCATCCTAAAGCCTAGCTAATGTGTTATAAAAGTAATACTAATGAGGGAAGCCATAGAGTCTATGTTTCTATGGGTCTGGCTCACTTCACTTAATATAATTTTTTCCAAATCCTTCAATTTCTTTACAAATGGGGCAGTAACATTTTTTCTGATAGAGGCATAGAATTCCATTGTATATATGCACCCCATTTTCTTGATCCATTCATCTACTGAGTGGCAACTGGGTTGGTTCCATATGCTACCAATGGTAAATTGTGCTGTACTGAACATAGTTGTTCTGGTGGCTTTAATGTGGTTTTGCTTGTAATTTTTTGGGTAGATGCCCAAAAGCAGGGCTTCTGAGTCATAGGGGAGATCTATATTAACCCTTTTGAGGAACCTCCTTACTACTTTTCAGAGTAGTTAAATAAGTTTACACTGCCACCAACAATGTAGTAGGGTTCCCTTTTGTCTACATCCTCTCCAGCATCTGTTATTGTTAGTTTTCTTGATAAAGGACATGCTTCCTGGGATGTGGTGGAATCTCAATGTTGTTTTGATTTGCATTCTATGGCCAGTGACATATGTAGAATAGTATAGCAGAAGATCACCATAGCTCAATAGCTATGTACATATGAACACATATGATGCTAAGTGAAATGAGCTCTAAGTTATTGAAATAAGTGATTTACCATTGTTGTTGTTATTTTCAATGTACTATCTGAATTTATGCTACTTTCTTTTGTCTTTATTTCCCCAGCGTAAAACCCTTGACTTCACTGTTACCCAGGGTATTGTACATGTTTACTGGAACTAGGGAAGGGAAGAAGAAAATGAAACTAGAGAGACAAAGAACAAAAGGAGAACCATGCAACAGCAATACTTACAAAACTATATGCTATAATGTACCACTCATGGGGGAGTGAGATTGGGAGTGGTGGAAGAGGGAGGAAAATGAGTGAGGAGGTAACAAGTTTGATAAGAAATGTACTCACTGCCTTATATATGAAACTATAACACCTCTGAACATCACTGTGACAATTAAAAAGTTAATAATACTTTTTACTCCTTTTCTTTTTCAACATGTGCTAAAAGTACATGACTATCATAATCCTGAAACTTACCAAGTTTTATTTTGATTTTTTTCATAAAATTGCACATCATACAGTAGTGTATATATGAAAAAGAAAAAAAATAGAAATGTCTATATTATGCATATAATGAAATATTTATTAAAATAAATTCTTTTTGGCTACTGCTAAAAATGCAATATTGTTTATTACACTAATAATGTGGCATATATATGTATATGTATGTAATGTATTCGTTTTTTGTTGAGAAATACAAAGAAAATAAATTTATTGTAATCAATATAGGGTTGAACTTAATTTTCTTATCAAATTTTTCTATCAGCAAGGTATTATGTAAATTTCATTACATAGTAAATTTTACAGTATATTTTATCAATATTTTGTCCTTAAGGCAAACTGAAAGTTGAATTTAGAGGATATTTATGTAGTTTTTATGTATAATTTATAAAATTAGAGGGTAGCTAGATATTTTTAGTTTGTATTAATGCTCCATTGCTACAAAAATACATTTGATGATCTTTATAATGTAAGTTTTCAATGATATATAGCAACAAATGCATTACAAATGACAAGTAATGATAGCCTTATAATTATTTAAATGACTCCTACACAAAATCTTGTATCTATATTTATAAAAATACTCACCAACAAAGGCTTTTAATTTAGCAGTTTGTCAGCCTTTGTAAATTGCAATGTTTCACTGAAATACTTGAGACTTCAGAATATGTATGAAGAACAAGTAGGCCCAAATTTTTGCATATTAAAAAAATGAAGGCGGAGGGAATAAGTCAGATAAGAAATGTACTCACTGCCTTATGTTTGAAACTGTAACCTCTCTGTATATCATTTTGACAATAAATTAATAAAAATAGTCAAAATACCAACATTTAATGAGAAATTACCCTATTCTATGGAGCACATTCTTGCCTTCACTCTCCAAGCCTTACCCTAGTCCAATACAACTCTAGAGCTTTATCAGTTACTCATCACTTATTCACTGTGGGCTACTCACTGTTTTGCTAGTATCACACCTGCTTGTTGTAAGTCCCTGTCTGTGTCTTTCATCCAGGGACGGTTGGGAGCTAAAAGAAAAGTATATTCCCCACAGCCTGCAGTGATGACCTTGGTCTGATTTAGAATTTCTCACAATCACAAGCAAGTGCTTTTCAGAAGATAGGAGAGTCATCCAGAAAGAAAGATGTAAGCATTTTCAAGTGAGTAAAGGAAACTCACTATCCCTGATAATCTAGCAAAGCAAAGAGCTGAAGGCTTCTGAGGTACCACCCACTGTGCCTGCAAAGCTCTGTGAGACTGTTAGGTGGGATTGTTAGGTGCTGGATTGAGAGCCCTTCAGAATCCTCCTTATCAATGTACCTTTCAACAGATCCTTCTTCCTTGCCACAGTAGGAAGTGTCAGTGCTGGAATTTTTAGATTTTTTTTTCTTCTATTGAATGGTTACCCTGACAAGCACTTCTGGGGGAAAATGCGTTTAAAAGTTTTATATAATTATAACCTGAGGCCCATGAGCTCTGAGAGGAGCTTTATACTTAGAATGACTTGCTGTTTGCACAGAAAAAAACCCTGTGGTTCACTGCTTGCTTGATCCTTCAATTATTTGGCTGTAATCACACAGTAAAGCAGATATTGATTTCCTAGGTATTCAAATTATACCTTTAACTGCAAGCACCAGTGAAAGTCAAAAAATCATTTAAAATGATACGCAATTTGACATAATGGGTTTATGCACACACATGGTTATATATTCACATTTTTTACAGTTATATTCTAAATGCCCATCATAGGCACAATTTTAAGATATATTTAGATTTTTTTCTTCTAGGAGACATTTTTTCATTTATTTATATAAAGGGAAAAGCATGTTATTCTCAGAGGATCAGGACATTTATGAAAGTAAACAGTTATTTTTCTTCTCTTATCATTTAATGCATCTATAAATATTTATTTGGGGGGTAATGAAAAATGTGTGATTATACAATTTCCAGGCACATACAAAACACTAATATAGTGAGTAAGAGAAGTGAATAGAACATATTTTACCTAGTTGTAATCAAACTCTTTCCTTTCTCTACACAACAAGGAAATTTCAAGGGAAGCTGATTACTACTTCATTTGAAAATGATCAATGATATTTGCTAAGGTTTAAAACTGATGCTTGAACATTCCTCTTAACAATCCATCTTGCACAACCAGAATGTTAACTAGCTTTTTTTTGCATCCAAGAAACTTTATTCCTTTTTATATTTCAAAAGCTATAAGACATATGTGATTGTCATAGGCTACAGAAAGAAACATTTTCTAGTTATTTAAATAATTTATGGTCTACATTTTGAGTAAGAACATATAAACTACAGAATGTTGAAGATAGCAATCATATTTAACATTTTTCTTAAGTTCTTCCCTTTGTTTTCTTTCCTTCTCTTTTTGTCCCTTCCTTCTGTTCTCTCTCTTCTTTCCTTTAGCATACCTCTTCCTCTCCTTCCTTCCACCATCATAAAATTTTCAAATAATATAATAATGTTGCATAATAACAATAATGAACATCTTTATTCAGTCATTAGTAATTGAGCATCTAGGGTAGTATCCAAAATTATACATTGCCTATTGTATACAATGGTGGTATAAACATGAGCATTCAGTTACCTCTGTTGTATGCTGATGCATATTCCTTCAGATATATGCTCAAGTGTAATAGAGCAAGATCATATGACAATCTGATTTTAATTTCTTGAGGAATATCTGTAGAGATTTCATAGATTGAATTTATATTCCCCCCAGTATTATTCAAAGGTTTCATTTATCTCACATCCTCTCAGCATTTGGTATTGTTTATATTCTTGATGGATGCCATTGTGACTGAGATAAAATAGAATCTCAGTGCCATTGATAACAAATGACTTGAATATATTTATACCTTAGGGTACTGAACTTTTATTTATGTATTGATTTTAATAAATTACTTTATTTGTCAATTTCCTTAAGGATTTGCTTGAGTCTGACAATTTCTTAAACTTTTCCTGAGAGAATTCAGATATTCTTACTAAGTATTTTATAAAATAGCTAACCTGTGGGAATTAGCTGATGTGTTCCTCATGATCACATTTAGTATAAACTCCATGACTGATTAGAATGAGTTTTATTCTTATACAAAAACATTTATCTATATATTTATTATCAGAAATTGTGTCATATGTACTGGTTAACATAAAGTAGTTTGTACTTATATGAACATATTTCTTACTTACAAAATTATAGCCTGTAATTTGAACATACTTTCCATACATGGCTTACTGCTTTACAGTACAAGTTTGAAAAAGCTGGCAATTAAAGTTCAGCTATCTCCATACAAAACATTCTTCTATTTTCCCTTTGGCTCCACCCTAGCTTCTTTCAAGTATCCATTTCCTGGCACTAATTTTGTTGGCATTATACCATTTTCACTCTTTATAACATCTATTACACTTCAGTTAATTCATTTGTAACATCTTTTTTACAATCAGTGTGTTTACTTACAGATTTATAAGCCCATTCTAGCTACCAAAATGGAGGGAATCATGCAACCCATGTTTCTCTGGGTCTGGCTTAATTCATCAATATATTTTTATTCTGAGTCTTTCTATTTCCCCATGAATGGTACATTATCATTCTTTCTAAAGGATGAGTAGAATTTATATATATATATGTATATATATACATATATATGTATGTATGTATTACAGTTTTTTATTCATTTATAGATTAAGCAGCACCTGTGCTGATTCCTTATCTTTGCTATGGTAAGTAATGTTGCAATAAACATGGTTGCATGGTTGTGCTGGCAGTTTAGTGTGGCTTTGTTTTGGCTCTATTATATAAATGCTCAGGAATGGAATTACTCAGTCATGAGTTAGCTTTAGGTTTAGTTTTTTTTTTTTTTTTTTTTTTTAAGGAACATTGATTCTGCTTTCCATAATGGTTGATGAAGTCTACATTTCCACCAACATCATAATAGAATTCCTATTTGACAACATCAACATAATCATTTGTTATTGTTAGTTTTCTTGGTATTGGCCATTCTAAATGAGTTTGGTGGAATCTTGATGTTGCTTTGATTTGCATTTTCTTTGTGGATAGAGATGTGGTATAGCACAAGAACAGATGTGAATAACAATGGAAAAGACTAGAAGACCCAGAAATGAAGCCATAGACTTATACCTGTCTAATATTTAATAAAGGAGCCCAAAGCATAAGTTAGAAGAAAAGCAGCCTCTTCAACAACTGGTGCTGGCAAAATTGTCTATCCACATGCAAAAAAAAAAAAAAAAAAAAAAAAAAAAACCTGAAGCTAGATCCTTATATCTTTCCCTGTGCCAGAATCAAGTTAAAATGGATCAAAGACCTCAATGTAAGGCAAGAAACCATATACCAGAGGGGATAGGAGAAAAAACAGAGCTCATAGGCAAAGGTCATAACTTGATAAATAAAGATACAGAGTCACAACAAATGTTTCTACATAGAAAAAGACATATCTAACAAGCTAAATAGAAATCCCACAAAATGGGAGAAGAATTTACCAGTTACACATCAGAAAAGAACCTAATATCCAAAATGTACTTAGTACTTAATAAAATTAACACTCCTCCCCATAATCCCTCAAAAAACACAACTCCACAATTAATAAATGAGCTAATGACTTAAAGAGACACTTCTCAGAACAAGTAAAAATGGCCAGTAGGCACATGATGAAATTTTCAAGGTGGGTCTTCTCTTTCAAATTTTTATCACTCCAAAATATTTAATTCCTTCTGGTGTTCATGTACTAATTTACATAGAATTCATGCTGTGCAGACAAAGCATTTTGTATTACAATTTTCATTTCTTTCCAACTAATTTTAAAACCAGAGACAGCAGCAAATTCATCAATCATAATGTTGGGAAGATTGTTTTTTTCAAGCTTACATAGGCACATAAGGATATCATTATGGAGGTTTGATTCATTTCACTACAGTATAAAAAACTGACACAAATGATTGGTTTACTATGTTTAAGATAAAGTTAGGCAGGGAGAAAATATCAAAAGTTAGAAATGTGTGATTTTTTACTTTCTGTATTTTTTTCACTACCTTGTATATTGTCTTATCACTATATTATTTCTAAATAGGAGAGGAGAGGAATATTGTTGGGGTTACTCTTAGGACAAGAGCACAGATATAATTCTTGAAAAGAAGTCCAGGCACAGAGTCTTTACCTTATGAAAAGTTATCACCAAGTTGTCATAGGCTATCTTGTATTCCCACTTAGCTTAGCTGAGTTAGATCTATGATAGAACTTCATGTTTCTTATCTTGACTAATTGAACAATGAGTAAAAGTACAATTCATGTGCTCAAATCAATTTATTTTAATCAAATTATTATTTTACTCTTTCAGCTAAGTAGTGTGTATAGCATTTTGCTTTCAATCAGATGTAATTTAAGACAAAAACAAAACAGAAAAGGATGGAGGTAAAAGGGTGAACAAATACTATCATGGTGTTCCCTGAACTATACCAGAATGGGCAGGAATGGGAAGGGGAAAACTGGGGGAAAATGAAGGGGTGGTGTTGTCCAAAAGAGAAATATAAATGTTATCTGTTTGTGAAATAGCAACCCATCAATGCTACAGATTACTAATAACAATAAAATTATACATACAAATATTATATAATGATTTAAAATGTTATTGTAGAGGTGATGTACAGAGGTGTTACAGTTACATTAAGTCAGGTAATGAGTATATTTCTTTTTGAACCTTTTCCCTCATTTAATCCCATTTTTTTCCTTCCTAATCCTCCCTCCCCACAAGTTGTATAGTGCATTTTTCACATAGTTTCTGGTGAGTATCACTGCTGTGTTTGTTCACCTTTTGTCCCACCATTTCAGTGCTCCCTCTTACTCTCCCACAAACAGATAAACTTACATGCAAGACAAATCGTACAGAAATCTAAAACAGTGACAAAGAAGGAATGAAAATAGAAAACAACAAGAAATCTCTTGTTTTCATTTCTTGGAGTTCATTTTGACAAACATCATTTTATATTATCATATGCACATAGCTATAAAGCCTTTGGGATCCTCTCCTAAGAATAGGAGTGATCTCACTATGTGAATATCTAGAGTCTTGTTAAACTTATCTTGTCCAAGTGTAAGTTTTTGTCTTTTACCAACTAATGTGTTTACTTGTAGATTTATAGGCACACTATAGTTGCAACAAATGAAGGACTATTTCATTAATCTTTCTGTCATAATGAATGGATGGACATCAGCAAAATTTAAATTTTATTTTAATTTCAATTGTCTTTTAGATTCAATGGAGAGTGAGCACTAATTGAGTTATGATTTATAATGCATATGGTTTAGTAGTATGTTGGTATTGAAAGATGTGATAATAAAATTAATATTAATATTCTTACACACTATGGGATATTCTGCAAATGTTTATTTGGATGAGGATTTATCCATATGCACTGTTTATACATTTAATTTTTAAAATTTTTAGTATTAGTTGGATAGTTTTAACTCAGTTCCTTAGTATTGCTAGGCAGGGACTGTGCTACTCGAGCCACTCCCTGTTCCAAAATGGGTGCATGCCTTCATGCTGGGGAATGAAACCTCAGTCTCTCAAGTGGAAGTCTGGGATAATCACCACAGCAGTAACAAGTAAGGCTCTACAGGTTTGGATGGATGGATAAAATTTTAATAGAAAACATCACAAAGGAATTTCAAGCTGAAGGAATTACATGGAAAACTACACAGATCTACAAAGGAGCTAATCTACATTATAGTCAAAATAGGCTGCCTTAAAGACACCTACACAGAATGGATGGTTTATAAATGACAGATCCTTATTTTACGGTTCTGGAAGATAGATGTTTGAAATTAGGGAGCCAGAAATGCAGAAGTAGGATGAGAGCATTTTTCTGGACAGCAGATTGCTGGCAGTTCATTGTATCCTCACATAGTAAATAGTAAAAGAGATAGATCTTTATATTTTTTCATGTGGGCCTACCACATACTCTTTTCTCAAAGGCTCTTTCTCCTCATGCAGTCTCCTGGGGAAATACAATTTCAATGTAAATTTTTGGGAGAAATATGGTATAAGTAGATGCAATATGTTAGCTCAATTGTTAAGAGTGTGAACGTAAAATCCTAACTACTCATGAGGTTGAGAATTGAGGTCAATTCAAAGCCAGCCCAGAGAGGAAAGCCCGAGAGATTCTTATCTCCAATTAACCACCAAAAAAGCTGAAAGTAGAACTGTGGCTCAAGTGTAGAGTGCTAGCCTAGAGGGGCAAAGCTCTCAGACAGTGTGAAGCATCAGTACACACACACACACACACACACACACGTTAAGGATTTGACATTGTGGTATGTAGTGTTATGGCAGGATGTTAAGATATTCTTTGTACTTTAAGATTCCTTTCTTAACTCATTTTCCTTGTAAAAGTTATGATATTCCTTCTTTTTCTATGTAAGACTCTCTTTTTCCTATCCTGAGCCCTCAAATGCATGACTAAAACTTGTTAGTTATGTTTTTTTCAACTTAATTTTTTCAGTTGCTTTCTAAGCTACCCATTCCATGTTCTAATATTTTCTTTCTCCTAAAGTTGTTTATACTCATTACCTTCACTTGTTTTTGTTTGTTTGTTTTTGTTTTCATACTCGTATTCTTGAATTAGTTCTACTCTGAAATGACTATTCTCTTTACCTCAAACACAGAATGATGTACACAAGTATGGGAACAAGACACAATGATTTCATTCTATGCAATTACTGGTAAATTGTCATGAAGGTGCAACTTTACTTTTCTTATGTGTAAAGTCATTAGTTAATAGAATGTGCTATCTACTTTTAAGGTAAGAACAAAAAAGATCTAATATGCAGGAATCCTATGACAGTAGAAGAGATAGACTACTATGACATTCTATATATTTCTCTATGTGCTTTTTACACTTTTATTAAATTATAATAACACTACTTTATTTGAAGATTAAATCATTTAGAAAGTTTTACCACAATACTATCATTAAAGCCACCAACACCTCCATCAATTAATGTTACCAGCTGATTAATCAGAAACACTGTTTTTGATTAATATTTATGAGATCCTTTTACTCTTCCTATATTAGTCTTCCTCATGATGTCTATTTATAGTTTTATGCATTAAATATTGTGGGACAGGCCCGGAAGTCAACCAGCTGGCCTCGCCTGTTTCTCAGTCCTGGGACCACGTGTGGCTAAGATAGCCTGGAGGTGGTTCTGTGGGCTGTGACGTTGGCTCTTCCACCCTGATGGACAGCTCCCCTTACAGTCCCTAGATAGGTGCACACCCCTCCTGTTCCTGCCCATCTTTGACCTGATTGGCTCCTGTGCCTTATATTAGTTACACACATTCCCCCCAATAAACGAGATCTTGCACCGACTTGACTCCCAGACACGTCTGATTGTCCATCGGTGAGGGAGGGCTGGGTGCGGGTGGTCTGTTGGCCCTTTCCTTTCTTGGCTCTTCCGGTCAGGTTGTGCCTTCCCCGTCTCTCATGCAGGTCAGGGGAGCATGGGGTTAAAAACCCAAACAAATATGAGTATCTACATCTTTCCACCTGGAATATAAAGATGTTGATGGAAAAAATAAATGAGTAAAATAGCAAACACTGCGCAGGTAACACAAACATTTAAAATAACTATGACAAAAGATATAGGTTTAGAACACTGTACAATGATAATTTTTAAATTGCATACTATTTACTCAAATATATGAGAATTTGTTAAAATGAAGCCTTTCTCCAAAATTACAAAAAATATTTTATTGGTATTTTTGTAAACAAAACAGGTATATAGGAATTATTGAAACTTTTAAAAAAGAATAAAATTATGCATATAAAATGAATAAAATTGTCATGAATCTACCAAATTACCTTTAAATTTTTAATTTTAATTCATAGAGATCTGTACTGATTATTTCTTCTAAGTCCCACGTAATTATCTGGAAGTCATATTCTCTACACAGGTTCTCCTTCCTTCAACCTCCAAAAATTACTCCAGGTGAAAGTTATGGCAGGTCTGTAGTTACACTTATGGTATTTTGCCAACTGATTTTTTTAATGAGTGAAACACTGAACTATAAAAAAAAGATCAAAGAATGACCCATTATTTCTTTAGGGTATGTAACTGCAATCTGGATGAATAATTTCTATTTCAAAGAAAAAGCACTTTACTTTTCTCAGTAGCCATAAAAATAGTGAAGAAATATGGAGCCCTTTCTACTCTAGATTTTTTTAAATGAATAACACTAGAAAACATTAATACTTATTTTTCTATTCCCCCCAAAAAAACAAGTTACAGCTGATCTCATACTGAAGACTAGATAACTGAGCAAGTTAGGCAGACCATCAAATAATAGAGAGATTCTTTGACCACTATTATTTAAATCACACCAATCTCATTTGGTAATAATGTATACTATTACTTACTTTGAATAGTTTAACACTCAAAATTATTAAGTAAAAAGTAACCTAGGATTGTGAAGTTTTTTGAAATGAGTTACCAACTTTCTTTTCTTAAAAAGCAAAATGTTGGGCTGGGGATGTGGCCTAGTGGCAAGAGAGCTTGCCTCGTATACATGAAGCCCTGGGTTCAATTCCCCAGCACCACATATACAGAAAATGGCCAGAAGTGGCGCTGTGGCCCAAGTGGCAGAGTGCTTGCCTTGAGCAAAGAGAAGTCAGGGACAGTTCTCAGGCCCTGAGTCTAAGGCCCAGGACTGGCCAAAAAGAAAAGCAAAATGTTAATATCTCTTCGAATCCCATTGTATTTAGAAAGTTCCAGGTGTTTCTTTTTCTGTTAATTTTTCAAATAATGTATTACTGTCTCTACTTTCTACAGTAAAATCTATGTCCATTTCTTATAAAAATGAATCTATTTTTCATATAAATATATTGATAGAGATATTACTAAGATTTTGTGATCTTTTATATAATAAAAAAGGTCAATCTCATATCATCAGTAATACAATCAATGTGAACAGGAAAAAATATCAAAATAGAACCAAAAAATGACCAATAAATACTTTTTCTACTTGCATCATGAAATTTACCACTTAAAGAAAAACAACTACTAAATATTAATCTATTTTTCTCTAATTTTCCCCTTCTTCCCTCCTTCCCTTCTTCCCTTCCTTCCCTTCCCACCCCCATCCTTGTATTTACTTTTAGTTTATGTTGTGGATCTTCATAATATGATGATAAATTGTTTTTAATATGAGAAATGTCTTTCCACAAATGAATCAACAAAAGGCCTCTATATTATTCACAATTATCTCTTCCTTTGAAATGTTTAAATATAGGTAGCTGCATGCTAGCACACTATGTATTGTTTAAGGTGCTTGATGACTAATAAAGTATCTGATATTGCAAATCTGACCTTGTAAGTGCTTTAATTGCTTCCTTTCCACTATTTTAGTGAGAGAGAAATCCTTTCCTAGAATTATAAACATGGAAAGACACTTGAATAGAACAAGTAGCAAGGAAGAGTGACAGCAGCTTAGGACTGCATATGTCCTTGTTCAGAGAAGAATTACACTTCACATGATTCAGAGCCTCACTGGATTGCAATCCAGACTAGATTGCCTGAAACTGAAGGAAACAGACTCATATGAGGGAAGAGTGTTGCTGCTCTGCCAGGGAGGCTATGGTGAGTTTACTTGAATCATTCTGTAGTCTGACCAGGAATTACACAATGTCAACCAGGCATAAATAGAAGCTTTACTTACTCCTTTTGATTAGTAGGTTGAAGGAGTAGGAGTCTACGTGCTATGGTTCAGCCATTTGGTATTCTCCAGTTGTCAGCACTCAAAGCAAAACAAAATATTAGACTTTAATTTCAGATATCATAACCCATTATTTCTAAGGATGTGTTAAGGAATTAAGATGATGAATTTCCACCATGCAAAAAGTCCATGAAAGAATTGTGCAATTCAGAAGCTCAGAAGGGTAATTTCTATCTTACATAAGCATGGAAAGATAACATTTTCTTTAATATAAACTAAACATATGGCTGGGGATATGGCCTAGTGGCAAGAGTGCTTGCCTTAAAACTAAACATGCCTGATGGGTATTTGCTGAATTCATTTCATCCTAACTGATTTTAGGTACAATAAAATTTTTAATTTTCAAAGTATTAAATTTTGAACTTATAAGATTTATACAACAATGCTTGGTAAGGGCTGCTTTGGGTCTTAAACAGTGCTCACAGGTGCTTTTAGATTGGCATTCCCAATCCAAATGGGCAGAAGAAGCACAAAAAAAAAAAAAAGGCAAACAATGGAGTCTTTTCTCCCACTCAAAACAAGGAGGAAAAAGAGCACTCAATCAAAGACATAGAAGAGAACCCCCAAAATGCTCTACAAAGTCTACTGATAAACATGTTAAATGAAAAGTTTGAATCAATTCAGCAATCCTTCCATAAAGTAATAGATGATTTCATGTCCTCAACAAATAGAAAGATAAATGAAATTCAAGAGGCAAATGAAAAGATAGCTACCCAGGTAAAAGATTTGAGAGACAGCACTCAAGACCAAATTGATGAAGTAAAGAAGATCATGCAAGACCTAAGAGATGACGTGGAAATCATCAGGAATGACCAGTCAGAAGGAAAAGAGATTCGAAATCAAGTAGCTAGCCTACAATCCCGACTAACTGAAGCAGAAGATCAAATCTCAGGGGCTGAAGATTCCCTAGAATCTATGGAGAAAGACCAAAAATCAATAAAAATTCAGTCCAATCAACAAAACAGATCGCTACAAGAGATTCAAGACATGATCAGGAAGCCCAATTTAAGGATAATAGGTATTGAGAAAAACTTGGAGAAAGAAGTTAATGGGATAGGCAACCTATTTAACAAAATATTAGCCGAGAACATCCCAAATATCCAGAAGGATAGGCCTATACAGATACAAGAAGCATTTAGAACCCCAAACCGACCAGACCAGAATAGGACATCCCACTGACACATTGTGATCAAAACAGGATCAGTAGAGTACAAGGAAAGAATCCTTAAAGCTATTAGGGAGAAGAAAACAATCACATATAAAGGAAAATCCATCAGAATTATCCCGGAACTCTCAGCAGAGACCATGAAAGCAAGGAGAGCCTGGAATGAGGTATACCAAACACTAAATAAAAATAACTACCAACCAAGAATACTGTACCCAGCCAAACTCTCATTCATAGCCGAAGGTCAAATAAAAGTCTTCCACAGTAAGGAAAAACTGAATCAATATATCTCCACCAAACCAACTTTACAGAAAATCCTCAAACATGTAGTACAGGGAAAATAATCAAGATCCCAATACAGACAGAGAAATGAACCCTAATTAGTAAACATCAGATCAAGACATGGGAAGACACAGCTTTTAACAAGATAGTAATAATGAAAGGAACAAACGATCATCTCTCAATCCTAACTCTCAACATTAATGGACTTAATTCTCTAATCAAACAACATAGGCTCATAAGTTGGATCAAAAATCAAGATCCATCTTTCTGCTGCCTCCAAGAGACATATCTATCCAGCAAAAGTAAACATCTTCTAAAAGTGAAAGGCTGGAATCAAATCTATCAAGCAAATGGCCCCCATAAGCAGGCTGGAGTTGCAATGCTAGTATTAGACAAAATTGACTACAAATTAAAAAAGGTAAGAAGAGACAAAGAAGGTTACTACATAACTAGTAAAGGGATCTCTCCTACAGGAAGATATAACCATTCTAAATATTTACACACCAAATGCAGGAGTACCCAACTTCATCAAACAAAAACTACTGACTCTAAAAACAGTCAAAGACCCAAACACATTGACATTTGGGGACTTTAACACTCCACTATCACCTCTAGACAGATCAACACTCCAAAAATAAAAAAATCACAGAACTAAATAATTGCATAGACCAACTAGACTTAACTGACATCTACTGAATAATCCACCCAGCAACAACAGAATACACATTCTTCTCCGCAGCACATGGAACATTCTCCAAAATAGATCACATCTTAGGGCACAAAGAAAATCTGTACAAATTCAGAAGCATCAAAACCATTCCCTGTATTCTCTCAGACCATAATGGAATAAAATTAGAGCTCAACTCAAACAGCCACCACAGAAAATCCTACAATTCATGGAGACTAAAGAACACACAGTGGGTCATTGAAGAAATTAAAATGAAAATTCAAATGTTTATAGAATTCAACCAAGATGAGGACACAAAGTACCAGCTCCTTTGGGACACAGCAAAGGCAGTACTCAGAGGGAAATTTATATCTCTGAGTGCATACACCAACAAACTGGAGAAAGAGCAACTCAATAATTTAAGGAAGCACCTTAATTTCCTTGAAAGAGAACAACAAGGCAAACCCCAAGTCAATAGACAGAAGCAAATAATGAAAATCAAATCAGAATTAAATCAATTAGAGATGAAAAAAACCATCGAAAGAATCAACAAAACAGAGTTGGTTCTTTGAAAAAATCAACAAGATAGACAGACCCCTGGCAAACCTGACCAAAAAACGAAGGCAGTGCACTCAAATAAACAGGATAAGAGATGAATCAGATAACATCACCACAGAAACAACCAAAATCCAGACCATAATAAGGGACTATTTTGCAAACCTTTATGCCAACAAATTAGAGAGCTTGGAAGAAATGGATGATTTCCTAGAAAAAATTTATATCCCCAAACTCAACCATGAAGATTTAAACCTCCTAAACAGACCCATATCCAGTATTGAAATAGAAATGGCAATAGTGATCGCCCATCCAAGAAAAGCCCAGGTCCAGACTGATTTACTGCAGAATTCTACAAGGCCTTCAAAACAGAACTCACACCAATATTTCTCAAACTCTTCAATGAAATTGAGAGAACGTTCACTACCAGACTCATTCTATGAAGCCAGTATAACCCTCATCCCAAAACCATGCAGGGTCTCCTCACGGAAAGAGGACTATAGACCAATTTTCCTGATGAACATAGACACAATAATTCTCAATAAAATTCTGGCCAATGGACTTCAACAGGACATCAAAAAAGTCATACACCACAATCAAACTGGATTCATTCCAGGGATGCAAATTTGGTTTAATATACACAAGTCAATTTATGTAATCCACCACATCAACCAGAGCAAGGTAAAGAACCACATGGTTTTATCGCTGGATGCAAAAAAAGCGTTTGATAAAATCCAGCACCCATTTATGGGAAAAGCCATGGAAAAACTGGGATTCCAGGGAATATTCCTTAATATAATCAAGGCAGTTTATGACAAACCAACAGCAAGCATAACTCTAAATGGTGAAAACTAAAGCCATTCCCTTTAAAATCAGGAACAAGGCAGGGTTGTCCACTCTCTCCCCTGCTCTTCAACATAGTACTAGAATTCCTAGCCAGAGCAATTAGGCAAGAAGAAAATATAAAGGGGATCCAAATAGGAAAAGATGAAGTTAAACTTTCTCTCTTCGCAGATGACATGATCCTATACCTAAAGAACCCCATAGACTCTAGCTCCAAGCTACATGAGCTGATCCACAATATTGGCAAAGTAGCAGTATATAAAATAAACCCTCAAAAATCAACAGCCTTTCTCTATGCTAACGACCCGAAGAACGAGGCTGAAATCAGGAAAGCAACTCCTTTTGCAATAGCCCCCCAAAACATAAAATACCTAGCAATAACCTTAACCAATGAAGTGAAAGACCTCTTTAATGAGAACTTTAAAAGCCTGAAAAATGAAATTAAGTCTGAACTAAGGAAATAGAAAAACCTCCCATGGTCCTGGATTGGGAGGATTAATATAACCAAAATGGCATTATTGCCACAGGCTATCTACAAATTCAATGCAATATCCATTAATATCCCAACACCATTTTTTAATGAAATAAAGGAAGCAATCCAGAAATTTATATGGAACAATAAAAGACCTAGAATAGCAAAAACAATCCTAAGCAGAAAGAACAGTGCTGGAGGAATTACAATACCCAACTTCAAGCTGTATTATAAAGCTATAGTAATAAAAAAAAAAAAAAAAACAGCTTGGTATTGGCACTGGAACACGCCTGAAGTCCAATGGAACAGAATTGAAGACCCAGAAATGAACCCACAGAACTACGCTTACTTAATCTTTGATAAAGGAGCTAAAACAATAGTTTGGAAGAAAGATAGCCTCTTTAACAAATGGTGCTGGCAAAACTGGCTCAACACATGCAACAAACTAAAACTAGATCCTTATATATCACCCTGCACCAAAATCAATTCCAAATGGATTAAAGACCTCGAAATCAAAACAGACACCCTGAAAACACTAAAGGAAGGAATAGGAGAAACACTTGGGCTCCTTGGAGCAAGAAAGAACTTCCTTAACAAAGACCCAGAAAGGCTACAAATCAAGGAAAGGTTGGACAAATGGGACTGCATCAAACTGCAGAGCTTCTGCAGGGCAAAAGACATAGCTCGCAAGATAAACAGAAAGCCCACAGACTGGGAGAAGATCTTTACCGGACATTCAACAGACAAAGGCCTCATCTCTAAAATATATGCAGAACTAAAAAAATTGCCTTTTTTCCAAAACAAAACCGCAAAGAACCAATAGCCCCCTCATCAAGTGGGCTAAAGACTTACAAAGAGATTTCTCTGATGAGGAAATTAGAATGGCCAAGAGACATATGAAAAAATGCTCTACATCACTGGCCATAAAAGAAATGCAAATCAAAACAACATTGAGATCTCACCCCAGTAAGAATGTCATATATCAAGAAAACTAACAATAACAATTGTTGGAGGGGATATGGCCAAAAGGGAACCCTACTTCATTGTTGGTGGGAATGTAAACTGGTTCAGCCACTCTGGCAAGCAGTATGGAGATTCCTCAGAAGGCTAAATATAGAACTCCCCTATGACCCAGCAGCCCCACTTTTGGGTATCTATCCAAAAGACCACAAACAAAATCACAGTAATGCCACCAGCACAACAATGTTCATCGCAGCACAATTTGTCATAGCGAGAAGCTGGAACCAACCCAGATGCCCCTCAGTAGACGAATGGATCAGGAAAATGTGGAACATATACACAATGGAATTTTATGCCTCTATCAGAAAGAATGACATTACCCCATTTGTAAGGAAATGGAAGGACTTGGAAAAAATTATACTAAGTGAAGTGAGCCAGACCCAAATAAACATGCACTCTATGCTCTCCCTTATTGGGAATAATTAGCACAGTTTTAGGCAAGTCACAGCAGAGGATCACAAGAGCCCAATAGCTATACCCTTATGATCACATAAGATTATGCTAAGTGAAATGAACTCCATGTTATGGAAACGATTGTTATATCACTGTTGTAACTACTTTCAACGTCCCATGTGTATCTGTAGCTTCTACTACTGATGATGTTCTTGTATCACCTTCCTGTGGTTGTATCTACACTATCTCTGTAATCTTACCTGAGTATATTAGAAACCATCTATACTGGTATTAGAACTAGGAAATTGAAAGGGAATACCAAAATTAAGAGACACAGGGTAAGAAAAGAAAAACAACTACAAAAGCAATACTTGCAAAAATGTTTGGTGTAAGTGAACTGAACTCCTCATGGGGGGAAAAGGAAAGGGGGAGGAGGGAGAGGGGAATGAGGGACAAGGTAACAAACAGTACAATAAATGTATCCAATGCCTAACATCTGAAACTGTAACCTCTCTGTACATCAGTTTGATAATAATATTTTGAAAAAAAAGTATTAAATTTTCACTATTCTTTGAACAAAGTTATTTTAAAATGAAAATAAGTGACAAGGTTGTACTTTGTGAGTGACACACATTAATAAACAGTGGTCTTACTGTTTTGAAAAGAGTAACCATACCAAAATTATCGTTTTGTTCACTTGTTTCTTCTACAGCTACAAAATTAACCTGGGCTTTTAGTAGTTCCCATCAATCAAATTAACATTTTAAATAGATTATTTAAATGGAAAGCATCGTTTTTGTTGTTTCACAAAGATGACTTAGATGTACCTCTAGTGATTTGAGGTTCATTTCAACCTTTTTGTTCTTTCTCTTTCCAAAACATATGCTAATAGGTTCTTAGAAATATTATAAAGATAAACTAAAAAAGTACTTTGCATAAATGAAATGGTATATAAATGCAAATTAATAGCACTAATGTATGTTACAATTATGTATAGAAAATTCCAATGTGAAGCTCAGTCTTAAGTTAGGATATATCCCCTGGAGAAGATAAGAATGAAAGAGTTCACAAAAGGACACTTAAGATGTGTAAAGTAGAATGAAACTTAGGCAGATAGAAAAGGAAAGCACGAAAGCTAAGATTATTTAGCCTGCAAATGTGCGGAGATAGGGTGAATATAATTGAGTCATTTAAGATTGTGAAGTGTAGAGTAAAAATTGATAAGATCCTTTTTTATATGCTATTCCATAATACAAGAAGGAGCTATCACTCAAAACTAATGGAAGGTTAATTTAAAAGGAACAAAAGGAAATACTTAATCTTCACATAGTGTAAAGTCAAACCACGTAATTCAATACTTTAGGAGATTATAGATTAAAATACAGAAGCTACATTTGAAAAATAGGGAAAATGGATATTTTAGAGTGAACTCAATTTTCTACATAAAATGAAGGAAGTCAAAACATAAGTTCAACACAAAGAGGCAATGAAAATCAGTATTAGTAATATGGCTACATTCTCATGCAGCCACAAAATGAGAGACTGATCAAGGAGATTTATGAATTTTTAGCAGTTTTTAATCATTTGTAGTTCATTTTCAAGAAAGAAAGTAGTGAATATACAGATGTTACCATGCCTTAGCATTATCAAAATTCATACTCTTCCAATATTCTTTTAACCTTCAGATAACCTGGATTCCCTTTATTAATTTAGTTGTACCCATAAATATACAACTTATGTAGTCAATAAACCTATTGAAGGCACTATTTTAAAAATCAAGTATTACTCATCAAAGTTTGAATTACAAGAGTACATTCAAGAACAAAAATTTCTGATCTTAAAATATTTAGGGCTGTTTTAATTATAAACCTTAATAATTCATCAACTTCAGTATGAATATTTGGGGGGGGGGCGGAAAGCATGCATATCAAGTACCCATTTAATTTTATAGGAAGTAACGTCATAAAAAAGTAGTTTCCACGAAAATTTTTGAAGATATTACTTTGGCACTAATGGCTTACACCTATAGTACTAGATACTGAGAATCTCAGTGCAAAATAGAAGGCTAGGAATTGTTTTGTCTTTCTTAAAAGGAGTTTATATGTAGCTACTACATATTTTAATTATTGTTATATATTGGTAGTACATTGTTTTCGAGACAGAAAGTATCAGTCTCATAGGAAATATGGTAGACATATGGTTATATATTCATATAAAAATAAAATAATTTTCTTGCTTAGTATAGTAGGTAATACAGAATAGTACAGTTCTAGGATGTTACTATGTGCTTCTGGAAATAACTAAATATTATAATAGTAATGGTTTTTATAACAAGTTTAGACTTCTAAAAGCATTTGCCACCCATAAAATCTTTAGTACCTTCATGTTATGAATTATAAGATTGCCTGTGCCTTACAGAAATCTGAATATTACTCATATATTCCAACACTAATATTGAAACGTTTACATAGGAAAGGATTTCTTCAATTTATTTTCGATCATTCTCTTTTTAATTTTTTTCTTCTGCCTATGCTAGGGATTGAACTTGGGGTTTTCTGATATAACTTAACATTCTTGCTCAGAGCTGGCACTCTACTTTTCAAGCTATGCCATCAGTTGTCATTTTCTTTCTTGTAAAAATATATTATGATTGAGTCCAGTGAACATTTCTGAGAATTTACCTAATATTTAACATTCAGCTATAGGCTGCTTGTGGAATTAATGAAGTTTTACATTTTTAAATTTTCTGTCATTAGATACTCTTTTTTTTTAAATAAAAAGAAAACTGAGTTATATGGTTCAATTGAGTCAGTTCATCAAACAGAGAAAAGTGTCTACACATAAGAATATTGAGACTTGTAAAGGAATAATGACTTTCCAAACAATTCACCATCAATTTTAATATTCCCATTGCTTTATTTGCAAAGCAATAATATTTTAAATGTTGTAAAAGGTAGTAAAAGGACATTGGCTGGAATTCTCATGGTTCCCTTCCATTACATATCAGTATATCAGTGACATTTATAGAATCATATCTAAATCATATAGTGAACTGAGCAGTCACTTAGCAGCCAGCTTGTTTCTGATATTAAAGACAAAAAATTTCTAATTATTGTTTTTGTCTTGTAATGTAGGTTTTCTTGTAATAATTAAAATGTTGAATAACTAATGTCCAAGAATAGTACTAGAATCAATTTGTTAAGGACAACCTTACGTCTCTTGTAATGGGAAAACAGAGAGGAGAAATGTAGGCTACTAGAAAGGAACTAGAAGATATTATGTGTGTGCTAAACATCTACTAAATCCTAGTACTAGATAAATTAATTTTATGTATATATATATTTAAGTGAATGAAAGATATACCCAACTAGGTTCATAGAAAAATAATTATTGTAACTGAAATACCAAGTCAATGCATGAGGAGGAGTAAACTTGGAAAGTCTTAATCCAAGTAATTTTTAGTTCATTTTATTTTATTTGTATTGTCAAAGTAATGTATGGCGGGGTTACAGTTACATATATAAGGTAATGAATGAATCTATGTTTATAGATACTTGGGTATAATGATTGGGGATCATGTGCTTTAGTAAATCAAGGTGAATTGCTCTAGGGGAAACCAAACAGGGTTACTCAGTTAACAGGAATAAAATCCAAATATTTGATAATACAATTTATAAAGTTGAAGATCACCATTGATGGTTATTTCAGCCAGGCTCTGGTGGCTAATGACAGTAATCCTATTTAGGAGGTGAGAGCTGATGATCGTGATTCAAAGCCAGCTCAGGTAGGAAATTCCATGAGACTCTTATCTCCTATAAATTACTCAGAAAAGCCACAAGTGGTGCTGTGGCTCAAGTGGTAGAGCAATCTCCTTGAACAAAAGAAACTCAGGGACAGTGCTCTGGCCCAGAGTCAAGCCCAAGGACCATCAGAAACAGTATAATTAAATAAGTAAATAAATACATAAATAAGTATAAATATACATTATATTTGTATACAATAATTACATTGGTATATAATTATATGTGCATATATAATATATAGATTGCATTGCATGTATATGTGTATATGTACATACAAGGCACATGTGTGTTTCTACGTGTATAAAATGTAAATGTATATATATATGGAAGAATTTAGCTTGTAGTTCAAAGAATAAGTGCAATTATCTTTCCTCAAAGTATTTATAAAATTATTTTATTTTAATTATTTTCCTATAATTAATTCTAAAAAAATGTAGGTCTGTAGCACATAATTCATTCTGATGACAACTTTTAAATTATTGGAACATACTCTTCAATAAGTATTAAGAAATTTGGTAGGTAGATAACCACTGTAGTTCTGAATTTCTGTGTACACATTTGTACCCTTTTATAGTGTGGTAAAAATGATTTTTTCTTGCCACATGGATGTGACAGAAACTGTGATGAACAGCGCCATGGAGATAGTGAACTGGCATCTCACAAATACCTACATTAGCTGATGTAATTTCCAGTGTGTGTGTTTGAATCACCCACTTCTATATTTTAACTATTATTTATTTATTAATCAAAGTTTGAGTGTATAATTGATTCAATTCAGCAAGAATTAACTGAATGGAAAATTATAGAAGAGTTCAACATACAAATACAAATATGTAAATATATTGTGTTCTTTGATTAGAATTCACTACATGAGTAGATACAATGTTTATAGCTGATTTGTTTAATATGGCAATAAGACCTTTTTTTTCCTCCCAGAAGAACCCTAGGAATGTTAACTGAGCTCTTGTAGATCATGCGTGTAATCCTAGTTACTCAGGAAGCTGAAAAATGAGATCAAAGGTTTGAAGCTAATCTAGGAAAAAATATCCATGAAATTTTTATCTTCAATTAACCACCCGAAACAAACAAACAAAAACAGTCTGGCAGTGGAGACTGGGGGCTAGAGTAGTTGATCATTAGCCTTAAGCAAAAATGGTCTTCGACAGCACCCAGACCCCGAGTTCTAAGTTCTAGGCCCAAGACCTACACCAGAAACACACTAGGAAAGCAAAGGCAGAAGTTCAAAATAATATGGTTAGTTTTATTTTTTTTAATACCCTGATGTGCTGCAATAATGAAAGAATAACACTGGAATTGGTAATGGGGCAGGTTTAAATTTAGAGACTATGAAAGCAAGCAGGTCAACACTGCCATTGCCATTTGGGGGGTTGTTTTTGTTTGTTTGTTTGTTTTTACTGTATTCTAGGCCCTTTTGCAATTCTAAAACATTAACAGTTGAAATAAAAGCAGAGAGGAAAGTAAGTATCTTTAAAAATTTAGAAGCAGACTTATTTAGTTGAGTAAATTAGGTTAAATAAGTAAATAAACTAAAATAGTAGTATTTTATTTAATGTCCTGGGGACATTTACTAGAAGTGCAGTGAAAAACAATGTTGGATAAAGTAAGTTTTTTTACTAATAAAAATATATTCCTATATCTTGGAGTTCATTTCAGTAAGTATATCATTTTATATAAACATGCAGAGGCATTTAGACATTGCACCTTTGGGTTTCTCATTTAAGAATATCATTTTCTTGATCTCACTGTGTGTATCTAGAATACTGTATAATTTATCACATCCCAGGGTATTTTAGATCTAATTTCCACATAGCAGAGAGAACATGTACCTTTTGTCTCTCTGAGCTTTACTTACCTCACTTAACATGATTTGTTCTAGAAAACTATACACCCTGAGGATGGAAATGGGAGGGAGGGACAGGGAGAAAGTGAGGGAACAGAAAACACAGTATGAAAGGAAATGTACTCATTACCTGACTCATGTAATTGTAATCCCTCTGTGCAGTAATTATTTTAGTTCAACTTCTTATGAGAGCCAAGTAATCTGTAAGCATGAATGTGTCCGTGTGTGTGTGTGTGTGTGTGTGTGTGTGTTTCTGTGGGGGTGGTAGAATTGAACTCAGGGCCTAGGTATAGTCCCTTTGCTTTATCATATAAAGGCTGGCATTCAACAACTTAAGTCACAGCTCTACTTCCATCCTCACATCTCAGCTTCCTCAGCCCCTAGGCCTACTGGCATGAGTCACTGGCATCAAGCTAAGTAATTTTTTTGTACAACTCATATATAACAAAAAATAATTATTAAAATTCTGTGGAAAAGTGAGCATAACTTTATTATTATTTTTTTGGGGGGGGGGCGTCAGTCCTGGGCCTTGGACTGGACTCAGGGCCTGAGCACTGTCCCTGGCTTCTTTTTGCTCAAGGCTATCACTCTGCTACTTGAGCCATAGCGCCACTTCTGGCCGTTTTCTGTGTATGTGGTGCTTGGGAATTGACTCCAGGGCTTCATGTATAGGAGGCAAGCACTCTTGCCACTAGGCCATATTCCCAGCCCAACTTTTTTAATTTTTAAATTAAGCTTTCTAAGTTTAAGAAATTGTAGCCAGTGAAAGTAAACTCTATGAGAAAAAAATAATTTGATGTACCTTTTCACATAGTTTGTAAGAGATAGATACGATTTGAAGAGAAAAAACAAAAAACACCCTAGATTTCTGTCTGAGATTCTTCAGTAGAAATGATTTTCAAAACAGAATTAATTAAAATAGCAGCATGTGCTGGCCTAGATGCTGAGCTATTGGAACTTTCATTCATTGCTCATGGGAATAAAAATTGATGTGGCTGGTCTGGGAATGTGGCTTAGTGGTAGAATGCTTGCCTAGCATGCATGAAGCCCTGGGTTTGATTTCTCAGCACCACAGTAAAAAGCCGGAAGTGGCATTGTGGTTCCAAAGGAGAGTGCTAGCCTTGTGCAAAAAGAAGCCAAAGGACAGTGTTCGGGCCCTGAATCCCAAGCCCCAGGACTGGCCTCAATAAATAAGTGGGTAAGTAAGTTAAATACATTTATGTGGCTACTTTGGAAAAGGCAATCTTTAATGTAATTATATTATCATGCAAAATGAATACAATTGAAAATTAATTTAAATACCTAATTACATATTAAAATACTACCTCAAAATACTGCTAATTTAAAGATATGTATTATAACTAGGGAAAGAAAGGGAACACCAAAATTGAGAGAGAAAGGATAAAAAGACAAACCATTGCAATAGCGATACTTACAAAACCAAGTGGTGTAAACCAACATTATAATGCATGGGGGGGGGGGAATGAGGAGGGGGAAGACAGGGAAAATGAGGTAACAAGTTGGATAACAAAAGTATTTACCTTACATATGAAACTGTAACCCCTCTCTACTTCACTTTGACAATAAAAAAGAGAAAAAAATAAATAAAAACTCATTAGTTCACAAAAAGGTGAAACTCATTACTGATACAGAGTCTGAATATAAATATTGTTCTATATATAATTATTTTTAAAAAATTATAAGAAAAAAATTAAATTCCTTTAGTCAGTGATCAGGTAAAAAACTATGCTACCACTACATAGTGGAATCTAAAAGGAAAATACAATATACAAAATAGTGTAGATGAATCTTCCAGGAAATATAGGTAAAAGCAGCCATACTCAAAAGGTTGCACACTCAAAAGGTTGTAAACTTCACATTTGTTCTGTATTATTGCTGCGGATTACATTATTACACATTTGATTTGTATACATAGATTATACTCTAAATATTATTTTGCATTAGCATAGGCTTAGGCTAGTCACAGCAGAGGGTCACAAGAGCCTAATAGCTATGCCCTTATGAATGCATAAGATGATGCTAGGTGAAATGAACTCCATGTCATGGAAGCAACTGTTATATCACTGTTGTAATTACTTTCAACATGCCTGTGAAACCTCAGCTTCTATTGTTGATGATCCTTTTGTATCCCCTTCCTGTGGTTGTACCTGCACTATTGCTGTATCTTATCTGAGTACATTGGAAACCATGTATACTGGTATTAGAACTACGGAAGAGAAAGGGAATATCAAAATCAAGAGACAAAGGATAAAAAGACAAATGACTCCAAAAGCAATACTTGCAAAACCTTTTGGTGTAAACCAACTGAATAACTCATTGGGGGAGTGGGAGGGGGGTATGAAGGAGGAGGTAACAAACAGTGCAAGAAATGTACACAAGGCCTAACATATGAAACTGTAACCTCTCTGTACATCATTTTGACAATAAATAGAAAAAATCAAAATAAATAAATAAATAAATATTATTTTACTTAAAGCATTAATGAAGTCCTTCTTCACCTAGAAATAACACAATGATTACTAATTACTAATTATTGCATTATGAAGTTCTTACTGTGATCCTCTTTTAAATAAATTCTTGGACAGTACGAATTTTATCCTATTATACATGATATAAAATGCTATCTTTTAAAAGTTCCTACAACAGCTTTTATGTGTCTGAGCTTCCTTGGTCTTTGGATTCATTGGTTTGTGAGCCATTTCACTCTTCCAACAGAGGTCTTCCTGTAGGAATGGAAGAACATAATGGAGATACCCACCTCTGTTATTTTCTGTTGATGAATACTGTTGTCAAAGTAATCTGTAGTCTGTTATCTGTTACTCATGCCTGTAATCCTAACTACTCAGGAGCCTGAGATCTGTTTATCACAATTCAAAGCCAATGTACAGGTAGGAAAAATCATGAGATTCTTAGCACCAAAAAATCCATAACTTCCAATTCAGTGTAAATTAGATGATGTATAAATTATAAGGAGCAAAATATCTGGATTTGTTAAATTTCTTGATCCAATTCATATTGTACTCCCTTCTTGGCTGTGATATCAAGATAATTTATCTTATGATGTTTATCCAACTCCATTTTTATTCTTGGTAACAAATGAGAGAAAAGATAACACCTGTAGAAGTCTATGGTTAAAAATATGTGTGTGTGTTCATTTCACTTAGCATCATTTTATATGGTCATATGCATATAGCTATTGAGCTACTGTGATTCTCTGCTAGAAGTATCCTAGACATATAGTAATTGTTACCAATGACTGAAATCATGGAGTGCATGATTCTTTGGGTCTGGCTTACTTGCTTAATCTGATAATGGACATTCTAACTGGGGTGAGGTGGAATCTCATTGTGGTTTTGATGTGTTCTTTCTTTATGGCCAGAGATGTTGGACATTTCTTCATGTGTATATTGGATATTCTTAGTTCCTGTCCAAAGAAGACCCTTTTTAATTTTTAGCTTATTTCTCCAAGATATGGAAACAAGGGTTTTGTTTTAATGTACTATATGAGATTATTTCTTCTTTTACCTCTTTTTTTTCCTTTGGTTTATCACCTGTTGTCATTGTTTTTGGTTTTGGTACCCTGTGTCTTGTATATATGTTTATCTGATTTGGGAAAGGGAATGTGGAATAATAAAATGGTGAGACAAAAAAAACAAAAGGTGAGTCAATGAAACAGGGATACACACAAGACAATATGTTGTAAATTAACTTTACAATTTGAGAGGCGGGGAGTCATGGAGCGAGGAAAAGTGGGGGAAACTGAGGGAGAGGGTAACAATGTTCTGCAAGAAATGTACTCATTACTTTACTTATGTAAGTAGTATAACCCTCTGTACAACATCCTTATAATCCTTATAAAAAAGTGTCTGTGTGTCTGTGTGTGTCTTTATGTGTTTGTTTGTGTGGAGAAACTTTGGAATTGTGCATAATTGTATATGTTCTAAAATAAAGATTCCCTAAAACTTAGGGTTTTCAAATGTTTGTTTTATAAAAAATTTCCAAAGAAAGAGACAATCAACAAAACATCAAAATCCTGCTTGAGAAAAGTCTGTGAGACTCTATGTCCAGTTAAGCACCAAAAAGTCATAAGTGGAGCTGTGGCTAGAGTGTAGAGGGATAGCCTCGAGCACACTAACTAAGAGACAGAGTCCGGGCCCTGAGTTCAAGTCCAAGGACTTATAAAAATAAAACAAAAACAAAACAAAAAGTCTTGCTTGGACTTTAAATAACTATATTATTTATCAATTACTGTTTGTAATTTGGGCCCACAGCTTCTATTAAACTCACTTGAAATATGAAAGAATATGCATGCTTTAAAAGCAATTACAAGTTGTGGAGTGCTCCAAATATAATCAACAGAAAAATTTTTCCTGTGTCAATTACAGTGAAAAACCCTAAACATCCTGATTTTACTCTTATAAAGTATATCAGATAGATAGATAGATAGATAGATAGATAGATAGATAGATAGATAGATAAATAGACAGATATAGAAGACTTATCTACCTATAATAAAGTTAAAAATAAATTACACTAAATAATGATACTAAATTTCTCTGATTCAAGCTACTTGAAAAATACACCAATCTGTTATTATTTATTTTTCAATACTCTCATCATTTTCAGTTTTGTTAAATAACTTGAAGATTCAACATTTTTACACCACCGTTTTCTTACTTTATTTTTTTGTTTCTTTTGTGCTTGTACTTAAATTTGAATGTAAGGTCAAATTCCTCACCATTAACTTTTTGAGCCATAGCTTCACTTCAAATCTCTTGGTGGATAATTGGAGGTAAGAGTCTCCCCAAATTTTTCTGCCCTGGCTGACCTCCAATCACAATCCTCAAATCTTACCTTATGCATTGCTAGGATTACAGGTGTGAACCACTGGTGTCTGATCTACATATCATTTTGTTAGTAGCAGTTGACAAATATACTTGTTAGGATTATCATTGTTGTGCTAGTCTACTCAGTATGTGCTTCATTGTGTCAGTGTGCCTTGTGAAGATTAGGACCTAAAATCAAGTACCGTATTTCACATGTTGAAAGTTTCTACACTGATTCCTTAAATATCAATGAAGAGAAAGTAACATTCTCCATTACTGGAAATTATAATATTCATTTTTTCAGTGGATACTTGTTTGGAAATGGCAGTTATTCGTTGGAGAGATGAATAGTATAGTAACACTCCAGGCTTGTCAGGGCAGCCAGAAACCTGGCAGTTAATCAGAGCAGATGGTGGAGACCAGGCACTGGCAGAGTCAGATCCCAGAACAGTTGGATTCAAGAAAGTAGAGATGGACCAGACACAAGTCAAGCACAGGGTGTCCAGCTAAGTGTACCAAAATTAAAACGGGCAAGAGGAGCACAAAGGATAGTTCTGTATAAGCCCTTTTTCACTCTATTAGTATTCTCTGAATTCAAAGCAAGTCTTTCATCCTTTGTAGAATGACTCACCCTCCTTTTCTATATTTTTTAAATTTTAGTTAAGTATTTGTACACAGGAGTTGCCATTCAATGGCAGTTTATGAATACACTGCCTCTTGATCAATGCCACCCCATGAACATTGTCACCCACCCTCTCACCCCAAACCTTCTCTCATTTTTCTTAGTTTTCAGTTTATGTTTTGACATTTTTGCCATTTAACAAAGAAATGTATATACAATAATATACAATGTATCTTGATCTGTTTTACCTAAATAATTAGAGTTAAAATTGTATGGAAAGGGACAGAGATACAGAGAGACAGGGGGCTGGGAAGATGGCCTAGTGGCAAGAGTGCTTGCCTCGTATACATGAAGTCCTGGGTTCAATTCCCTAGCACCCCATATATAGAAAATGACCAGAGAGACATAACACAAAGAGTGAGGTCCTAACTTCAATTGTGCTGAGATTTGTCCTTGCAAGTTCACTGTATATCCCAAAGGCATAATATCTGAGATGATATTAAAACCTCAGGTCCCTTCAAACTGTAAATATAAAAATGCATTACATGTAATTTTTACTATAATGATTCACACTTTACCCAACATGGCACTGAAGAATTAGTGATCAGCATATAGAATTAAACTTAGCCAGAATTATTATGAAAAGACAGGCAATAATATGATGTCAGTAATTTGTGTTTACAAGAACTATTTAAGAACTGTTTAAAAATAAGTCTAACACATTTAAAAAATAAGCAAAAATGTATAAAAGGAGTAAACATGAAATTTAGAAATGAGAGAAGTTCACCTGCATTATAAACAGGTTTCTCAATAATAGTAAATTATAGGTTACTAATTCTGATGATACCTATTGACTAATTAAGATAGAAGAAAAATTTGAATGTCTATTTCCTATATTCTGCACTTATGCAATTGAATTATAAGGAAAATTAAAAATAAAAGCTAATTATTTACTCTCATAATATTTATCATTATTATAATATTGTTTATAATTTCTTGCTGTAAATAAAGCCAAGTGTTATTAGAATTGTAATAAAACATTTTAAACACTATCATTGTTGGAAACAGTATTATATAAAACAACAAATAACAATTGTGCTCCTTATTTTAATATTATTTACAAAACAACTAGGCAAAATGCTAACTATAAAAATCTGTTAGTTTTTATTTCAGAAAAAATGACTACACTGATCATTTCTATATAATTCCTAGTTAAAATGCAATTTCTTTGCATATGAAATAGTTTTCTTTAGATTACTTTAAATCAGCATTTCTCCATTAGAACTAGATCAAAACTATTTCTGCATAAGCACTTACTTGCTAATTGATTAATAAATCTCTTAGGAGATAAATATAAAGACAAGAGTTTTGGTTTTATTATTCAGGAAGTACATTTATAAATTCTAATGAATGTTGTCATGCTTAAATTGTATCCACAGTGGCATTGTACTTCCTTTCAGCATAAAAGTAAAACACTCCTATTCTTTAGAAACATTCCAAATAAATGACAAATATAATATAATTGATTAAAAACTCAACACTGTTTTCAATAATTTTAACATTTGTCATTGTATAAAGGAAAACAAGTTAATCAAATAGTCAAGTTGTTCAAGTATTTATAAAATTGATCAATGAAGTAGACAACACCTCTCAATTGGAGAATCATAAGTAACTACACCTACATTCAGGTATCACTTATCCTCACATTGGCATTAAGTAATGTCCAAGCAAATCAAAACAATTATCTTAAACATCTCCTTCATATTGTCATTTTTCTTCAAAATATTAGTGCAAATAACTGCAGAAAAATTTTCACGTTTCATCTATCCCTCACTTCTAAAGATGCTGTTGAGTTAATCTCATTTCTTTAGAAGACACCGTCATCATTAAGGGAAAAATATTTGGGTCATGTTGGAAAACACAAGTGCCTATACTACCGCTTTGTCTCAGGACTGGGATTTCTCTTTCTTTTCTTTTCTTTTTTCATGAATAATATTGAATTACCTGAGGCATCATAATCTGTCATCATGGAAATAGTCACATATGCCAGCATACCACTGCTGGTGTTCAATTTGCAAACAGTATGTGAAAGTTTGTCACATTCATGTGTTTTCAGCATGCTACTTTGTCATCATCTCACAGGTTAAAAAGCCACCATGTCTACTGCTGCAGTTTTCCCAGCAGAAAACAGGTGTGTATTGATTACATCGTCAGCAGGGAAACAACAATTTTGTCTCTTCCTTACCGTGTCATTATAATGTGAACCACTAGCTAAAATATGGTGACAAGCTGATAAGTAGTGAACTGGAGGTAAAGTTTCCAGGTGTTTGAGTTCTCAATGTGAATTGGCACAGAGGTTTGCTTTCTTTCTTTTATTATAGCATTTTGCTTATTGTCTCTTTTAGTGTGGTCTACATTTTCTACAATCAGAATCACATTCTCTCTCTCATCAACTGATTTTTGCATGCACATACACATGCCCATACACATATACTTAATTCCTACAAAGCTATGTGGGTGATACTTACACAAGGGTTAGAGGACTGGCAGGAGATTACAGTAAATTTTTCCATGTATTGTTTTATTTTTATTAATACAATGTCATCTGTAGTTATATTTAATTTTAACTTTTTAAATGTAGAGTATCAGAGCCAGGTACTGGTGGCTCAAGTCTGTAATCTTAATCAAGAGAATGAGATTGAGATCTGAGGACCAAGGTTCCAAGCTAGCCCAGGCAGAAAAAAAGCCCTTGAGACTTTTATATCCAAATAACCAAAACGAAAAGAAGGAAGGGAGGGAGGGAGGGAGGGAGGGAGGAAAGAAGGCAGAAGTGGCAGATCTGAAAAACTGGAAATAGAAATATTTAAATTAAGCCACTTAAGATTTATGATTTATATTAAAGCTATTATACTTAGTAAAACAAAATAATACACTAAACATAATTTACATTACATTATACATAATTCATTTGAGTGTTATAAACTGAAATTTATTTAAATAATGGAAAAATACTACTTTAGAGCACCACTTATTACTTATGACTACTATTGTATATATAAGGATGATCTATTTTCATCAGTGAAGTGGAGACATATTTTCTGAAAAAATACATTTAATTTTAAAGAGGAGAAATTAGAAATGTACAATATGCTCCTCTGCTAAGACTATCTTCCACAAGTACTATTTATTTCCAATGTGTTTAAGAATAGAGTTTATGTAGCAATGTGTTTATGATCACAAATGATGCTATATTAAATGAGCCACAAGATATGGAAATAAGTAGTTTATCTTTGTTGTTGTTATTTTCAATGTACCATATGAAATTATCCCCTTTCTTTTGTTTTTCTTCCCCATGCTTTTACACCTGATATCACTGTAACTGACTTTGGTACACTGGGTTTTGTATGTTCATTTAATGGAACTAAGGAAAGGGAACACTAAAATGGAGAGACAAAGAGTAAAAGGCAAACCAATGCAACAGTAATACGTACAAGACAATATGCTGTAATCAACTGTTCAATTTGGGGGAAGGTGGGGAAGGAACAGGAGAGGGGGAAGGTGGGAGAAAAAATGGAGGAGGTAAGAAGTTTGATAAGAAATGTACTCACTACTTTACCTATGAAACTGTAGCCTCGCTGTACATTACTTTGACAATAAATCAATCAATTTTTAAAAGAATGTACAATATATATGTTCCTTATTAAAAGCAACTTTAAAAACCATTTGTGTATAGCAAAATATATATACTTTAAAATATATGAACCTCTAATAATAAAAGTAGAAAGTCATAATTACATAAAAGTCAGAATAAACATGAGAAAGTGTGATAATCTTAATATCAATTAGCATATTGAAGTTTGTTGTCACATTTTGTTTCATTTTTAGAAAAAGTTCAAATATCACTCTATATGTTTGTATACAATGTATTTGTGTTTTCAAACAATTCCATTTGTTATAACAGTGTTATAGCTGAGGAAACAAAGCAATAAGATCTTTAGATATAGATTCTTAGTTGTGCAACTTCATATGCTTTAATAAATGTATGATACTGGCTTTGTTTGGCCACTAGAAAGAATAAGGAAATAATGCCTTTTCTCTTCCAGAATTATTAACAATCTAAAGACAAAAATCAGCATAGGCAAATCCAAAACTGAGTAAAAAGTTGTTTAATGGAGATCAATATAAAATAACAGAAATTCTGAAGATTTCAAAACTCACTTTTGGAATTAGGACAGGCTCTGTCTGGTCCACTCCCATGCCTGAGCAGCTACTGTAAACATTCCTCATACATTTTCAATTTCTGTACCAGCCACCATTTTCCTTTTTGTTTATCATGAATTCTAACAAATGCATTCTTTTTTTCTCAAAGTCATCAGGTTTATTTTTTCATAAAATAGAAATAATTTCCACAGAAACAAATATTTGATTGCAACAAGGCTTGATTTAGAAAACAAAATAACTAGGAAATTTGTACATATTCTTTGCATGTGTGATTGTTTAAAAAAATATTTATTGCCAAAATGATGTACAGAGGGTTTACAGTTTCATATGTAAGGCAGTGTGTATATTTCTTATCTAAGTTGTTACCTCCTCCTTCATTTTTCTCCTGCCTTTCCCTCTCTCCTGCTCCTTCCCCCTTCCCCTGAGTTAACAGTTGGTTTATAGCACATGTCTTGTAAAAATTACTGTTGCATTGTTCTGCCTTTTGCTCTTTACGCCCTTTACAGTGACATCAGGAGTAAAACAATAGGGAAGAAAGACAAAAGGAAATGGCATGTGGTAGGTTGAAAATAATGGCAATGATAAACCACTTATTTCCATAACTTGGGGTTTATTTCCTTTAGCATCATCCTGTGTGTTCATGTGTACTACCTATTGAGCTATTGTGATCTTCTGCTGGGATTATATTAGATGTGTACTGTATCCCCTATGAGGGAAACCATACAGTTAACATTTTGGGGGGTTCTAGCTCACTTCACTTAATATAATATTTTCCAACTCCTTCCATTTCCTTACAAATGGGGCAATGTCATTCTTTCTGATAGAGGCATAGAATTCCATTGTGTATACATATCACATTTTCTTGATCCACTGATCTACTGAGGGGCATCTGGGTTGGTTCCATATTTTAGCAATGGCAAATTGTACTAGGAAAAAATTTATAATATACTAGTTTATATGTTACATATTTTCTTATATTATGAGGCCATACTATTTTAGTAATTTTTGGAAACTTTTTCAGTAAGAAATGAATGGTCTTAAATGATTTCATTATGCCTTTGGACATGACATCAATGAGGGTTTGGTTTGTCAAAAAATATTTATACTATGTCCATGCCTTAGACTCATCTTGTACGTTCGCTGTCCCATTATTTGGATCTGTCATTTATGCTACAAGCAATGGTTTTGCTTACAGAAAATGGTAGTGGTAATTAAGATCTAAAAAGCTTTGTTCCTTGGGACTGTGGTATTCATTTTAGGTGATCTCAACAGGAGGACTAAGGATATACATGCTGCTTACTAACACATATCTGCATACATGCCTATACCTTAATCTATAGGCAATCATCTACATGTTAGTGAGCTAAATATGAGTTCACACTGTCTCCAACTGTAATCTACCATTACATGGCTCATTTTTGCCACATCTCCTTGTACATCTGCAAGTACTCAGTCTTATACTGAGAAATCTGACTCCCCAAATAGAATATATATTTACTGTATCTGTGACTGTATGGATACATAGTTTTAGAACTTTTTCTCAATCTTTAATAATAAACTTACCAGCTAAAATTTAAAAGTCATTTACAGCCCTTTTATCTTTAGTTTTAATGATCGTACACATCAAAAAAAATTAAAAGTTCAATATCTTTTCCTCTCAACCACCATCAATGAGTTTGTTTTATACATCTATAACACAATTAGAATTTTTTTGTCAGTCTGGGGACTGTTACTTTTTAATGAACTATTTGATTTCCTACTAATTTGCATGAACTAGTATCTTTGTAATGTTAATCTCTATGAGTTGTGATAAAAGTGTCACAATCCACAATTAAGTCTTTTGAAAGACAGCTTACTCACCCTAAGATACCAACTGTGTTTTACTGTTCAGTCCGTCCAAAACTCCTTGAGATTGTTAAACATTGATCTTTTCAGGGTCTCTGTAACCTTATCTACTGTTGTAATGTAGGTTTTTCTGATTTTTTTCTTACTTTACAGAATACATTTATGTATTTTAAATATCTTTGTGATGCTTGGTTGCATATGTTTATTGGTTAATAATATTCCATTTCAAGAATGTACTACAATTTACCTTTTCAACTTGGGATATGAACATTATTGGCTTCCATTTTAGGAACTTGTGAATAAAGCTAGCATGAACATTGTAGCTTACTTTCTGAATGTACATTTTTCATCTGTTATATAAATATCAAGGAGTCCATTTGCTCAGTTGTTAGGTAAGACAGTACTTTGCTATGAGAGACTAGCCAAAAGTCTTTTTAAGTAATCTCCCACTTTGCATTCTCACCAGTAAAAGATGTTGTTTAGTTTGGTACCTATTAGTCACTAATACCCAGACATTATATGAAATTTGGTTGCTTCAATTGCAGGATGGAAGCTTTGATTAAATCTAGATAGTTACATTGCACAAACTGCTATCATATTAGTCAAATTCTAGAATTATCACACCTAAAATTAATGTCACAGTGTCAATATTTCACCTTGAATTATTCCATTATACACTGGTATACATAAAAAATAAAATATTATAAAGCTCTTCCTATGCATACTAGACAAATGTACATTGATGTACATGTATATATGTAGGGCTTCTCAAGCACAATAAGTAATATGTCAGGTCTGTATTTTTTAATGGGTCATGGGGCTTGAACTCTGGGACTGGACACTGTCCTTGAGCTCTTCAGCTCAAGGCTAGTGCTCTACTACTTCAGCCACAGCACCACTTTTGGTTTTCTGGTGGTTAATTGGAGAGAGGAATGGTGTGGGCTGTTTTTGAACTGAGACCCTCAGATCTCATCCTCCTGAATAGCTAGGATTGCAGGCATGAGAGAAAGGGCCACCGGTGTGAGGTCTGTATTTTAAAACATTCTTGGCTGATAGTTGTTTCAAAAGTTGTAGACTATGCACCTAACAAGTATGGAATCCTAAGTACAAACCCAAGTAGTGACAAAAACAACAACAATAACAAAAAGACTAAAAAAAAAAATTAAAAAAGACTAGAAACTGGTGATAGTGGCTGCTGGCTCTTACCTATAATCCTACCTATTTCAGAGGCTGAGCTCTCAGGATTATGATTGGAAGCCAGGAGAGACAGAAAACTCAGTGAGGCTCTTATATCCAATTAATTACCAAAAAACTTGACCTAGAACTGTGGCTCAAATGGTAGAATACTAGCCTTGAGTAATAACAACAACTAAAATCAGAGAAAATGGATTTACACACACACACACACAAGCACACACACACCTCTCAAGACACTTTTGACTATTAGCAAAACGAGTTTGTTTTTCTCTGAAATAAGTTTGAAGTGTTACAAAAGTTTCGACAGTTAGGGCTGGGGATATAGCCTAGTGGCAAGAGTGCCTGCCTCGGATACACGAGGCCCTAGGTTTGATTCCCCAGCACCACATATATGGAAAACGGCCAGAAGGGGCGCTGTGGCTCAGGTGGCAGAGTGCTAGCCTTGAGCGGGAAGAAGCCAGGGAAGGTGCTCAGGCCCTGAGTCCAAGGCACAGGACTGGCCAAAAAAAAAAAAAAAAAAAGTTTCGACAATTGAATACTTGTAATTATCTACATTATTTAGAAACTAAGGTTCTAGGAGATTATGAATATTACTCTACCAAATAATGAAATATCCTCAGTTAAACAAGCCTTATGGTTTACAAAGGACTGTCCTACTTTAAATATGGCACTCAATTTTGACATATTTATAAAGTCTGGATCGAATACAAAGAGCTCAAAACAGGGAATTAGAAACAAGAATTTTGACATATAGTGAACCTACATTGAGCATCAATTCTTTCAATGTCATTTTTCTTTTGTGTACATTGTAGCTAATGATCTACCTATACAGTTGCTAAGAGCAAGGATAGCTGTATTTATTTCAATGATTGCTTTCTCAATTTTTCTCAGAACAAGCCCCAGGTGCCTGATATTACAATCCAATATAAATATTGACAACATGGAATGTTTACTGTTATTTGTGTATATTACGAGCATGGTATAGATAATTACATATGCTCTTTAATTACAAAATCTCCCATGTATGTGGAATTGCCCCTAAAATAGGTGACCAAAGCAGAAATAAGCAACTTCCCTTATTAATCATTTATAGCCAGAAAATGTAGGATCTATGAATTAAATGAGCTATAATACAGATGTCCATGAACTGAATCATTTATCAATTTGCAGATTTGCCCCATTCACCTCCTGCTGTGGGTTTGCATTATTTCCACTAGATGAGGTGGTGTACAAACTACTGGCAATTTAGAGAGCTGATAATAGATGCATACCATTTTAACATTACAGCAGGGAGCCCTTGTCTTGTCTTTTCAGTTCACAGCGTCATTGCACAATGTAACACCAATTAACACTTAAGTGATAGAGTTTTCCTTTCTAGGTAAAAACTGTGAATCCTTCTTTGATGTCTCTGTATGAAAGCCTGTGTAGTTATGATATTTAATCAGCTGAAAGCCCAGGGCATGGACTTGCAGTTGTGCTATTATTTATAATTGAATAGAGCACTGCTGCTGTGGTGAACCTTACTGGCATCATTTGTACAAGGTTTAATGGTTTCTGGTACTGCTCCTAGCTCCTCACTCACCAGACTAGTCTAGTATAAAGTGGAAAAGCATTTGAAAAGACTTGTTAGTAACTGAAGTCAATGAGATGGAAGAGAAACAAGAGTGAAAGCTGAAATCAAGTAATTAATTGTCAAAAAATATGTATACATGATCCTTCTACAATTTAGGCCAAATCTCCAGACTATACAAACATGTAATTAGAGAAATATAATAATTATCCGACTCTCTTTTGAAGGTTAAGGGAAATTAATGGCTTGTCTACATATATATCAAGACACAAATATACAAATAGAAAAAGATAATTTCATTACTGTATCTGTGTAATAGAGTTTGAAGTTTGTTATGGATATTTCTCCAGTACTTTTCTTCCTGCTAAGGATTTTTTTGCCATTTGTGATTTTTTATTATCCCATATGAATTTTTGGATTGTTTTCTTTATTTCAATGGAGAATGATGTTGGAATGTTGATGAGTATTGCATTTGAATTTGTAGATAGCCTTTGGCAGTATTGCCATTTTTACAGTGTTAATCCTCTCAATCCAGGAGCGTGGGAGATTTTTCCACTTCCTTAGTTCTGCTTTAATTTCCTTTTTTTTAAAAAAAGTTTTTATCATAGAGGTCCTTCACTTCTAAAGCTAATTCCACATTTTTGAGGCTCTTACAAAAGGAGTTGCTTTCCTGATTTTAGCCTTGCTCTTCTCATTGATGACTAACAGAAAGACCATTGGTTTTCGAGCATTAATCTTATACCCTGGTACTTTGCCAAAGATTCAGTTCAGCTTGAGTAATTTGAAGTTAGAGTCTATGGGGTCGTTTAAATAAAGAACCATGTCATCTGCAAAAAGGGAGAGTTTTATATCATCTTCCCTATTTGGAATCTTTTTAATGTTTGCCTCTTGCCTTATTGCTCTAGGTAAGGATTCTAGTACTACATTGAAGAGCAGAGAGAACAGACATCCTTATCTCATTCCTGATTTACAGCAAGTGGCTTTAATTTTTCACCATTAAATATAATGCTTTCTGTAGGTTTGTCATGCACAGCCTTTATTATATTGAGGGATGTTCCATGGATTCCTTTCATCATAAATGGTTAATGGATCTTGTCAAATGCTTTTCCTGCATCTTTTAAGACAATCATGTGTTTTTATCCTTGCTCCTATTGACGTGATGAATTACATTAAACCCCATTAAAAAGTGAGCTAAAGATTGAAGAGAAACTTCTGTGAAGAGGAAATAAGTATGGCCAATAGACACATAAAAAAATGTTCAACATCTCTGGCCATAAAAGAAAGGCAAATTAAAACAACATTGAGATTCCACCATACCCCAGTTAGAATGACCACTATCAAGAAATCTAATAACAACAGATTCTGGGGTAGATCTGGCCAAATGGGAATGCTACTGCAATGTTGGTGGGAATTTAAACTTATTTAACCACTCTGGAAAGCAATATGGAGGTTCCTCAAAAGACTAAACATAGAGTTCCCTATGGCAAAGGAATATCACTTCTGAGCATTTACCCAAAGGATGACAACCAAGGCCATAGTAAAGCTACCAGCATAACCATGTTCATTGCACCATATTTACGCAAGCTAAGATATAGAGCCAAAAAGATGCCCCTCAGTAGATGAATGGAGCAAGAAAATGTGGTATGTACACAATTGAATTTTATGTTTCCATCAGAACGAATGATATCGCCCATGACTTGGAAAAATCATATTAAGTGAAATGATCCAGACGCAAAGAAACATCTACTCCATGGTTTGCCTCATTGGTATAATTAGTATATGTCTAGGATAATCCTAGAGAAGGATCACAATAGCTCAATAGCTATGTATGTATGATCATATAAGATGATTCTAAGCAAAATGAACTCCAAGATAAAGATCTGAAAACAAGAGGTTTATCATTGTTGCTATTATTTTTAATGTACTCTATGAAATTATTTCTTTTCTTTTTAGTTTTTTTTTCTTTTCTATGGTTTAATCCCCTGTTGTTACTGTATTTGGTTTTGGTACCCTGTGTATGGTATATATGTTTACCTGATTTCAGAAAGGGAAGGGGAACATCAAAATGGTGAGAAAAATGAAAAAGTCTGAACCAATGCAATAGCAGTACTCACATGACAGTATGTTGGAAATTAACTGTACAATTTGGTCAAGGTGGGGTTGGGGGCAGTGAAAGTGGGAGCACAATGAGGGAGGGTGTAAAAAGTTTGACCAAAAATGTACACTCTACCTTAAAAATGTAACTATAACCCCTCTGTACATCATCTTGACAATAAAATGAAATTAAAAAGATCATTTCAAAAATTATATTCTAAATAGCTAGATTACTCTCTTGGTTTTTTTTTTGTTTTTACTTTTTAATCTTCAAATATTTATTTAAGGGGATTGCAAATTAACATGTCCATTTACATGTACTGAGTTATCTTGACTAGAGTTGCCCTTTCATAGTTCTTCCCCTCTCACCTACACATTCCCACTGAGTTACATCGATTCATATATATATACTCATATATATATTCATATATATATATATATATATATATATATATATATATATATATGGAGGCCAGATCTGGCCAGCGCCATCATTGGCTGTTGAGGGGTGTCAGAGTGACTCCATCTCAGATTAAAGAGAGCAGAAACTGATTCCATCTTCACTAAGATCTCCCCCACCCTATCCAGGGAAGTTCCCCTTCACTGTGATAAGATAGTGTAAACTGCATGACCACCTGAGTAAAGCTCAAGGTTTAACCTATGCCCTCCCTTGAGTAGGCGTATCCACTTACTTCATGTGAGCCCTGCCAAATCCCTGTGCCAAGCCTAACTAAAGTGATAGGTTGGTTCAAACAGTTACTATGAGACAGACTGTAACTCCATTGGCCACCTGCATGTGACCTGGCATGCTCTGTCAGTGTTGTAACCTCATTGACCACCTGTGAGTGCCAAGCTTGACCGTGTGGAGTTTGCCTTTATAACCCTTAGCATTGCCTCAGGAGTGCGGTCCCAGCTCCCGAGTCTGGGCTGCGGCCCTGGCAGGCCAGCCTGCTTTTTATGGTTGTGGTCGCAGCTCCCGAGTCTGGGCCATGACCCAGGCCAGTCAGTATACTTTTTACTTCCACAATAAATCCATCTTTTTACTTGAGACTGTCTCTGAGTGGTGGACTCTTGGAGGGATGGGGGATTCCCCCCCTTGGACCCCAATACATTATGGTCCCCTCCCTTCAAGGGACCCCATTACATATACAGATAGATAGATAGATAGATAGATAGATAGATAGATAGATAGATAGATAGATAGATTCATGATTGTATTTACTGTTCCCTTTTTAATTTACTCATCTCCCTATTGATTTCCTCATTCAAACTAGGTTTCAGCTTTCTACTACTCATCCTGCTAAAAATCTGTTACTTGTTCATAGGTATGAACTCTATGGAGTTTCACTTCTGAGTAGAATAAAATCTTTTCAACTTGATGAAGTATATTTACACATGCTTTTGTGTTTATATGGAGGGTTTAATGTGGAGTTTAAGATCCACAGAAAAGAGAGAACAAGCATGGTTTCGGTTTGGGGCTTGACTACCTCATTCAGAGTGATTTGGCCATTGTTATAAAAATCACACAATCTCATTCTTCCCAATCCATGAATAAAATGTGTGTGTGTGTGTGTGTGTGTGTGTGTGTGTGTGTGTGCGCATATCTGTATGTCAGTGTGTCTGTGTGCACCGGCATATGTGTGTGTGTGTATGAAACACAGTTTTGATGCATTTTTCCCCCCGAAGGGAATATGGGTTGGCTCCATAATTTGGCTATCATGTAATGCTACAATGAATATGGGTATGTGCAATTGCCTTTGTTTTATCCTTTCATGAAACATTTGAACAAATGTCCAGTAATGAAATATTATTGGTATTATTAAAGGTATTATTAGTGTGATTCTTTGCTTAGTATTTTGAGTAATTTTATATTGACTGTCAAAGTGATTATAATGATTTATATTCCATCTACATTGTATCAGGGTCTTTTCTCCCATATACACACATTTGTTTTTCCTGGTGATAACCATCTAAAGTGAGATTGTTATCTCAGTGTTTTGATTTGCATTTCCTTTATGGCAAGAGATGTTACACTTTTCTTCATATATTTATTCATCATATGTACATCTTCTGAGCCACATCTATTTCCTTTGCCCTTTTATTAGTTGAGTGGTTGGTTCTTTGAGGAATATATGTGTAACTGGGCAAAGATCACTCAATGTATAGGCAGTCTTTGTATCCTTTACCAGGGAAAAGCTTTTTACCTTGATACAATCCCATCAATCAATTTTCTGTAATATTTGTTGAAGTTATGGAATTCTACTCAGGAAGTACCTGCCTATGCCAGAATTCCATTAGGAAAGCCTTTTCCTATTATTCTTTACTACTTCTCTTTTTTGATATAGAGAAAAGCTACTAATTTTTATGTGTTGATTTTATGTCCTGCTACTTTTGAGAGATATTTGTTTCTGATTAGTACTGTTATGAATTCTAGCCCTCTTCATTATATACTCTACCAATTGAGTGATATCTACGTCCTAGCTTTGTGCTGGTTATTTGTAGATGAATTCTGGAGGATTTTTCTACCTGGCTTCACCTTGGAAAAAAAATTCTCCAGATTTCATCCTCCTAAGTAGACAGGAGTGCAGTGGTAAGCCACTAGTATCTGGTTTTAGATTTCTTAATTCTCAGGTGCTAGTGCCAAGGCTAAGTTACAGTTTTAATAGGTATAATTTTCAAACTAGTATTTTTCTGATACTCTTTCTTCCAGCCTCAAGTAGTCCACAAGTATGAATCTTGCTCACCAATGTCCTTACTGATTTCTCCCAGCAAAACATCAGATTTATAAAATTTCTTCTATGTACTCAAATGTAGCTTACATTTGGTCAACCATGATGAATACAAAGTTTGCTAAGAGAATTCCATACTTTTATACCTTGCATTTGTGGATTCTCTATGCCATTACTGTCTTTGTGACAGAGCCTCTGGTCTCTGTGGTATCTCACGGATAATGCAAGGTAGCACCCCTTAGCATGCACATTTAGCTTGTTGATTGTTGATCTTGAACCTCTATGGCTTAACAATATCCCAACCCACTGTACTTTTACTTCTCACAACATTTTGAAACTGAAAAGTACTGGAAAACACTGGGCTTTGCTACTGCAGTAGTCCTATGTAGGAAAATGAATGTAAGGGCAGCTATTGCTTATTTCTTGAGCAACTATTTGGGAAAATGCAGTAACACAGTTGTAGTTGATCACCTCTATTTTTCATCATCATATAAAAGTGATAGAATCAAGCACCAACATTATGGGTATGACCATAAACAAAACTGAGTATGGAATAACCTATTCAGGTTTCTTAGTGCAATGAAGGTAGTTTTTGAAATTTTTCTTTCTTTCTTTTTTTTTTTTTAGAGAGAGACTGTGGACAGCCAGCTCTGTGACTCCTCCTTGCACATGGGGTCAATTTAATCATTTCTTGCATTTTAAAATACACCTGCTCTGCCCACTTTAAAAACTTTCCTGCCCTTTATTATTATTGTTTTATTAATTAAATTTTGTTGATAAGGTGTTGTGCAAAGGGGGTACAGTTACATAATAAGGCAGTGAGTAGATTTCTTGATATCTTACACTCTCGTTTTTCTTTCCCTTCCCTAGATCAGGTAGGCATATATTCAATACCCAGTGTACCAAAATCATATACAGTAACCACATAGCATACGCCAAAGGAGATTTATTTCTTTGTTGCCAAAGTGATGTACAGAGGTGTTATTGTTTCACATTTAAGACAGTGTGTACATTTCTTATCCAACTTGCTTCCTCCCTCATTCCTCCTTCCCCCCCTTCCCCTCTCCTCATTTTCCTACCCCCATGACTTGCAAAGTTGGTTTACATCATATAGTTTGTAAGTATTGCTGTTGCATTGGTTTGTCTTTTATTTTTTTGTCTCTCCATTTTTATATCCCCCTTCCCTTTCCTAGTTCCAATACACATCTATGCAATATACAGGGTACCAAAATCAGTTACAGTGATATAAGGAGTAAAACCATGGGGAAGGTATTTTTAAATATTAGCCTATCTTATTGCTCCTTCTCTTTGAGAAAACACCCAATGCAGCGATCTACACTTTTTTTTATAGGTTATTATTATTGATTTTTTATTGTTGTTTTATTGTATGTTTTTGGTAATGGGGTTTGAACTGAGAGCCATGTGCTTGCTTAGCTTGCAATTGTCCTTGCTTTTAAGCAGGTTGCTGTTCTGTAACTTGGCCCATATTTCTAGCTTTACTTTTTGCTAGTTCTTTTAGTGATGTAATCTTAGAGACTTTCCAGATCTCAGCTACACATAAAATACAGCTACCTGACTGTGGTATAGTTTTTTTTTTTTGGTTGTTGTTTGTTTGTTTTTCAGTCCTGGGCCTTGGACCCAGGGCCTGAGCACTGTTCCTGGCTTGCTTTTGCTCAAGGCTAGCACTCTGCCACTTGAGCCACAGCACCACTTCTGGCTGTTTTCTATATATGTGGTGTTGGGAAATTGAAGCCAGGGCTTCATGTATATGAGGCAAGCACTCTTGCCAGTAGGCCATATTCACAGACCCCTAAAAGTAACAAACAGCTAAGGAAAACCCCTGGAGGTCCTGAGGATCTATTTTTTTCATCATGTTGATGATTAAAAAATTAAATGAAGAGAGCACAAAAAATTACTTTTGAAAAAAAATTATCAAATGGGCATTTAAATGATAGAGGCTTGAAATTTAGACCTGCTACAATTAGCAGATTTTACTTTCCACAATTCTCAAGAGTTGAGAATACATGAGCTAATAATTGAAGGATTATTTTATAATTTTAGAGAGAATTAATTACAAAGTAGTTTACTCTTCTTAAAGCACTGAGAATTATGTGATACAAATATTAGCTTTTAATTTATTTAAGTGATTAAGTATATTTCTCTCAGAATTAATATGATATTAAACCTAATCTAAGATGCTTATAATTATCCACAAGGCTTCTTCCCTTCCTTCATCACAAGTATTGTATTAACAGGAAGCTAACTTTGTTTGTAAAAACTTTAAATTTAAGATAGGAATAAAACAGAATATGTAAGAACTTATGAACAAAGCAGGTGACTTTACTAAATAATGATGCATGTCATTTCTCACTATCAGTTGTATTGGCTAGTACTGTCGAACACTTTTTTAAACACAAATGCCAATTTCATAGCATCAGCTTTTCAAAAAAAGTGAACAAAGAAAAAATTTTTCAAAGTTACATTCCTAAACTAACATCACAGTGCGCAACGGGTCTCCACAAGCACACATATGGGTCATCATCAAAGCCTTTTTTCCTTTAGTTATTTTTTTATTGTCATGATGATATACAGAGGGGTTAAAGTTATATGCTTAATTAAGGTATTGAATACATATACATTTCTTGTCCTACCTGTTATCCCCTTCCTCATTTTTCACCCTCTGTTTTTCCCCCAGCCCTTCACTCTACTTCCATGCTTTCTTCATCATTTATAAAACAAATCTCATCCTTAATGTACATTGTCACTCTTGTGTACAATGTTTGTGTCCTCTATGATTATTAACTATAAAACAATTCCTTCTAGATCAGGCGATATATGCCTCTCTAGAGCACATGACATAGTTCTCTGATTTCCATTTCGGCCAGCCTCAACTGAGATGCTCCCACCTAAGTCTTCTACACAGCTAAGATGACAACATGCATGGCTACATCTAGCTTTATTCTTGGTAGAGGATTCACCAAAATTTTGTGTAGGCTGATCTTGAACCACTATCCTCCAGTTCTCTGCTTCCTGAATAGCTGGGAATATCAGAGTTTGGTGACTATAGGCAGCCTATTTTATTACACTGGAATGTGTAATAAAATGTGTAGTTTTCATTTGTTTTAGTTACTTGATTCTTAAAACTCTTTAGAACAATTTATATTTTTCACATAGCAGTACTATTTTGTATTATCAATTTGTTTTGTAGTTTTATCTGTTACTATTGAAACAAGGTTCCAATTGGAAACATCACTGATTTTTTAAGCAAATTTTATAATATAACTACAACAAATGAGTAGTCTATATTGGTAAAAAATTAAAGATCTTTAAGGGCTGATAACACTGACTATTTTTCCTATTTCATGTTTTTAAAAGTAGTCACTTATTAAATGAGTCAAAATTCTACTAATTTTCTTGAAATAAAAAGACTTTATAGAAACCAACAGTTAGTGAACCACTTGACGGTGGTTGGCAGCTAGTACAAGGAGAAACACTGTGTTTCCCAAGGGACATTTGGCAAATCTAGAGACATTTTCAATCACCATTATTGGAAGTGGATACAATTTCTTTCTTGCAGAAGTGAGGAATATTAATACACATTTTACCATAAATAGAATATTCCCTGGGTTAAATGGTTAAAGAACAGATATTGGACACATAAGGAATGGCTACAGAAAAGAGAGTTGGCATCCCAAGAGTCTGGAGGAGTGGAGTGGGGACAGGAAAAACTACTTCTGTTCAAAAAATGTATAATCATGTATAGGTATCTGCTAGTTAAATGGTTCCACAGAAATATTTGATAATTTTCTTGGGGGTATGATGGTATGGAGGAATTATAGGAAAAAATATATTCCTTACGTCTCTTCTTTAAAACTGCCAGTGCTGTCAGTATTCAAATGAAGCTAATGGTATTAACAGCTTGTGTGTTTAGGATTTCTTAGCTGAGGAAAACAGAAAACAAACAAAAAAGTGGATATTGGAGCTAGAGAAGGGACAAGCAGGAAAAAAAAGAGAGGTATTTGGACTTTAGTTTGAGTTTTTACTATTTTATGTGCATTAATTTTGAATGACAGGAATGAATTTGGATAACTTTTTCCTTCTACATATTCAAAATAATCTATTCTCATATATATTTCATAAAGTGAGACATTTGAGGAATTTTACACTATAGTATATATTTTTTTTCCTTTCAAAGAAGAAACTCATTTTACATGAAACTTCCACAGTTTAAAATATTTGAACATTAATTTCTGTTCACAGTTTTTCTCTTATATGCTTGTCAGAATGTAACTCTTCTCAGCTAATAGTTTGTGGCAATTAAATCTGTGTGGGATCATAGATTTTGAGGAACTTGCTAAATGTTATTGCTTTATAATGTAACTATGTTAAAAAAACTGCATTTTCTCATAGCAAGATGATTTCAGTTCTTTTTTTTTTTTTCTCTAGCAGGACCCCTAACTGAGGATTAAATTAAAATATGTCCTTTAGTACATGGCTCCCAGAGGAATGTAAATTACAATTCTGAGATTGTTGGTTCTCATGACCTATCTTTGCTATTTTATCTATTAAAGCTTCTAATTTTAGTACACATTATTAGTGTGTCTGGGGTATAATGAGGGAAGGCTATCCAAACTGGGAGATGAAACGGTGGATCACAGAGGTTAGAAAATGGCTTGTCGGCAGGCATGCTGGATAGATATATACTTTATCACAGGCGCAGAGGGAGCCCCTCTTTGGTTCTCCAAACGAAACACAGTAGATAGATATTTTCTTTGTTTTTCCCACTATTTTTTCCCAATTTTTCAAGAGATGCTTTCAGCTTGCAGTATAAACAAACAAAACCAGAAAGTTTAAGCTGAGAATAGACCTAGATGTTCAAAACGTTAACTGTTTTGATTTTGCTTACTTTATAAAAGTATCTAGGTAGGCAGACATGGGCAGTAGGACAATTTTTCTAACAGTAGGTCCCTGGAAAAGAAATATCAACATTACTTAGGAGCCTAATGCAAGAGCAACATCTACCTAGTATGATAGAATACTGCTTTAATCCCAGCCTAATAGGAGGCAGAGGTTATCAGAACCATGGACACACCTAGGAAATTTATTGCAGATATCGTGTCTTATTACTGTCTTTAAAATTAAGTATGTTCTTAAAAATACATCCTCTTAACAAAATGTAAAATACCCACTAATCCTAAGTTGATATTGTAGATTCTATTTTGGGGCATAGGATCATCATTTTTAATACATGTATATATAAATATATATGTATGTATGTATGTATGTATGTATATATGTATGTCTATATATATATTAAATTGTCTGGAACCAGTTCTAATTTCTGTGGTAAGCAACAATTATAACCTTTAAGCTAAATTAACTCATACAGAGTATGTGTTTCTACCACATATTAACCTAGCTTCAGTGCAATGATAGAGATAGATATTATGCTTAAATTTAATATTTTAAAGTTAACGAATACACTTTAGACAAGTTTATTACTATGCTTCATAGGCAAATTTCAGAGTATACTTTAACCAAATAAAATAGTAAAATGTGTCATTGAAAGAAAATGCACAAATCAACAGCTTGAGAAATAATTATTAAAGCCATATTACTTAATTGGTGGCTTGGACCTGTACTGCTAGCTACCTAGTATGCTGAGATATGGAGAAAAGATGTTTCAAGCCAGTACGGCAGAGGAATTTAGGAAATTCTTTATCTAACTATCCAGCAGAATTCTGGACTGGTAATACAATCATCTGCTCAAAATAAAATTATTTGAGTGGGAACAGAACAAAAAGAATTTAGTATTAAACAGAGAAGGAAATTGGGGATGTGGATTAGTGGTAGAGTGCTTGTCTAGCATGAATGAAGCCCTGAGTTTGATTCCTCAGTATCACATGAACAGAAAAATCAGGAAGTGGTGCTGTGGCTCAAGTGGTAGAATGCTAGCGTGGAGCTTAGAGAGGCTCAGGGATAGAGGCCAGGCCCTGCAGCCCCAGGACTGACCAAAAACAAAACAAAACAAAAAAATAAAAAAAAAAAACACAAAAAAACAACTGCCTCACTGGTAAGTGTGCTAAAGACTTAAAGATGGACTTCTCTGAGGAGGTAGTAAGAATGGCCAATAGACATATGAAGAAATGCTCAACAACTCTGGCCATAAAAGAAATGCAAATCAACACAATAAGAGATTCCACCTCAACTGATATTTTTAAATTAGTGAAGTAGTAGAAGAATGCCTGAGAGAACAAGTCCATAAATGCTTTTCAAAATTAAAACACTAAGTGAAATCTAGGCAGCCACAAGTCAGCAAACACTTCCATGAGAATAAATCAGTCCCAACTTCCTATGGTTCTTTGTACTGCTCCTAAAGAAATGAAACTATGGGATAATCTTCAATTCCATTAAAGAAAATCTGAAGGTGAAGCCTAGTGAAGGAGAGGGAAAAATGGATGGAGTAAGTACCACATGCAGAGTCACTGCACCTATTGTACATGGAGGAGGGGGAACGAAGAAGGGGATAACAAGTAAGACAAGAAATTTACTCACTACCTTACACATGTAACTGTAATCATTCTGTATATTACCTTGACAATAAAATTAATATTTTTTAAAAGAGAGGAAAATATATAGTTGATAAGCTAGAGAAAAAATAATGCCTCCATATTTCTTTTTTGTTTGTTTTTCATTTTGCCTAACACTAACATTTTTTTTTCCCCATTTTGGGGCTTGAACTCAGGGCCTGGGCACTGTTCCTGAGCTCTTTACTCAAGGCTAGCACTCTACCACTTTGAGCCACAGCACAACTTCTGGTTTTCTGGTGGTTAATTGGCTACTAGAGTTTCATGGGCTTTTCTGCTCAGGCTGGCTTTGACCATGATCCTCAGACCTCAGCCTTCTGAGGATCTAGGATTACAGGCAAGAGCCATCAGTATCTGGTTCAAACTCAGCTTTTGATAAAAAGCACTGGCTCCTTACTTGGGCCTTTAAGTTAACTAAAAGGAAGAAAACCCTGATACATTTGCCGTGCTTTAGCATGTGTCTCCTTTGCTTTGAGTCTCCTCCTGGAGTCACTCTGGATACCAAAATGGCAGAACTGGTTGTTGACCTCTTTCCTAAGGGACAAAACTACCCACTAGGAACAGCAGAGTCTCAACAAACATTCTCCAAGTAAAGACAGTAATTTTTAAAAGTGAGTCTGCACCCTGAAGCAGGAGCAATCATCTCTTGGGGACTGTCAGGTCCTCTCAAGTGACAGCATTACTGCTGTGCCAGAATATGTTGCAGCATCAAAACCGAGATAATGACCAGCCAGCCAGCACTTAGTCTTGGATTGTTTATTTATGCTTAGCTTTCATCCCCACCCTGTTTGACATGCTAAAGGAGCCTCTTTCTTGTAGCTGTGAAGCATGGTTGCTTGTATAGTATACCATCCTTTCCTGCACATGAATCCCTTGTCTATGGGACAGGTGCATCTTGCCTTCTTGACTAATTAACCCTTCTTTCTTGTCTTCTGTTTCTACCTCAAGTTATTCTTCCAAATTCAGAGGCAAGAACCTAAAAAGTTTAAATTCTTTCTTTTTCAGGGGCTCTACTTGACAGCTTCATGTAGCACCCACCTTGACAGATTTACTTGAGTAATAACTTCCAGTTAGACTCTAAAATCACAGCTGCATTGTTGTGCTTAAACTACCCATGCATAAGAACTATTTAAAGATGTTTTTAAAAAAAGTTAATTCTTATATTCTGAACAAGATAATAAGTAAGATAGACTTCAAATTGCTTTTAGTTTGACTAAACTTTATGTAGGATTTTATTTTATTTTCTTGATGAGAACCCTTTCACACTTTTTCTAAGTACATTTAATCTTTAAAAATGTACAATTATAAATTCTTCCTCTGCCTCTTTGTGATGTTAATCTTATGTAATTTAAAATGTCTTTTTGAAGGACCAGGGAGCTAGCCCTTTGAAATGCAACCATCAGGAAAGTTAGCATCCCTAGTTAGGCTCAGAAGGAGGTAGGATCCTAAACTTATATAAATTCCAATGAGCAAACTCAGACTAAGGGCTAATTCACAATTAATGTCCAAAATCTCATCTTTGCTTTTAGGGAAACTAGATCAGTTTCTCCCCTCGAACAGTTTTGAACACAGTTTTCATATTTTTAGTAAGTCTATTTAATATATCTTTGACAACTGTTAAGCAAAATAATGGAACTTACAAACATATCAATTCACTGTCCACCAAATCATTTGAAAAGAAGTTGTATATGACATACTATGACAAGTAGAAGAAGGGAGGAGAGGAAAGAGAGAAGAGAGACATAAAGACAAATGAAAAGCTGAGAGTAATGAATGAGAGAGAGAGAGAAAAAAAACTCTACCAGAGTAGGGAGTTCAGGTCTAGCTGTTGTCATGTTAGCCACATGGTTAATGAAAGGGTCTGGCATCTTGTCTTCTTGGTGGGGGAAGAGGAAGTCCCGCCTCCCAGTGATGGGACTGCCTGTATTCCTGGAGGCAGGAGCTGGCAGCCGGCTGATAGGTTACTAACCTGTCAGTCCATTGCCTGGGACTGGGAATTTCCTGTGACTTTTCCCCTTGCCCTGACCCTATTTAGGCGTGGAACAGCACAAGTGCCATTAAGCCATGCCAGGTGTCTCTGTGTTAGTGTCTTGTCTCCTGTCTCCTGTCTCTGAATTGGAGTGCCATTAAGCCATGTCAGGCATCTCCATGTTGGTGTCCTGTCTCTTGTCTCTCCATTGGAGCTAAATTGGTTTCTTGGTATTAATTTTGTTCTTTCTTTCCTCTATGGCTTGTTTCCTAACTCGGTTAAGTGTATTTTCTGGCTGCCCTTAATTTTGAGACACCCAAGTTCAGGACAGGGCAGTTGACAGCCAGTGCCTCCTTTGTCACCCTTGACTGTGCCTCTGTGGACTTCTTGACTCCTGGGTTACTTTGGTACATATAATAGCTACACACATTTATTATTTCTAAACTATTCCAAATGGTCATCATTTGAAGTGATTGAATACAATCTAAAATATATACAATGTTCACAAACTATATGAAAATATTCTATCTGTTAATATAAGACCGTTTGTATCTGTAGATATTCAGGAACCTTCTCCTGTAGATAGTTAAAAAGAACTGTAAATTGCTTTTTCTGCCCTCCCATGAAATGACCATGCAATTATGTTCAACAGAAGAGATTCAAAATGGCACTAAATAAACAACAGAATCCTGTGCACTGCTTAGACTTAGCGAACGTCTTAGAAATCACAGTGGATAGTTTAAAGGAAATGAAACCATGGAAAATCATAAATGAAACTGTGACCTGTAAGTGGAAGTAAGACTTAAAATCATTGTTTTTCTTGTTTTTCTGTTTTGTTTTCTTTTTTCTTATTTTACTTTTATTTTTATTTTTTGGCTAGAGGTTTAACTCAGGACCTTGAGCTTGCCAGGCAAGTGCTCTAACACTTCAACCATGCCTGTTCATTTTTAGGTTATTTTTCCAAATAGGATCTGACCAAAGCCAGCCTCAGACTGTGATTCTACTACTTCAGTGTCCCTTGTAGCATAGATTATAGTGTGACTACAATTCCTAGATTAGTTGTTGACATGGTAGTCTCACTAATATTTTTCAAGACTAGTCTCTCAATATTTTCATCTTGCGTAAATGGAATGAAATTCCCAAGGAATTTTATCTGATTTGATTTATTATGTCTTGTTTTGAAATTGTTTGAATTTAAGTGAAGAGTCTACACATCATCAGAAGCATGGAAGGAAAATAGGACTGTAACCATATTTCCGTTTCCTATTTAATCATTCCAAATCCTTACAAATTCAAAATCTTTAACTAAATCCTGGGCCTTTGTTACAAATTCAGAAATCTGGTCCTTAAAATACCAGAATTATCAGACACAGATTTTCAGCAACTTCAAATGAATAGGGTTTACTTTATATGGACATTTCTCTGACATGATATGAATTCTGGGAGGATTATACGGTGGCTCTTGATTCAGACCACACCTTCTGTAGCAGCACCCAGGGTCCTCCATGTCTCAAATGTGAACACCATCAGTCACATGAATATCAAGACTAATAAAACGAAGATGCCTCTCTATTTACTGTGGAATTTTACTCAATAATCCATTGGATGCTAAAAAATGTGATTAAATAACAAAATGCATTTAATGCATCTAATCTCAAAGTACAAATTGGCAATACAGCACGTTACAGAGTATCAACTGTTCACCTGGAGACTGTGCTATTGATAGACAGTGGTGGCTCATGATGCTGCCCAGAGACCACTGGAATGACACATCACTTGTTACTAGCTAAGACATCATCAAAATAAAAATTGAGAAAAAATAAAAATTGAGAAAAGCCAAAGTGCCATTTGTACTAAATAGGTCTTACTTTTGTAACATTATTCATGTGATAATAAATTCTCAAGACAAACCACTGCAAGTTAGAGACTATCTGTATCACTTTTTATTGGAAACTTAGCAGAAAGGTTCAAATATTTTTTTCTTCAGTATTCACTGGTGAATGCTAGTTAACAGTCTCATATCTAAATTGGCATTGTTGATTTGAACTTTATTGCATCCAAAGAAGTCACAATTGAAAAGCTGAGTCAAAGCCCATTTCTTTTATACCAAGGAACATAAAACATATACACACAAACAGGGTTGTGAGGTAGTTGCTAGTGATTGCACACTGTAATTCTAGCCACCCAGGTGGCTGAGATCAGAGAATAGAGGTGCGAAGCCAAGCCAACGAGAAGGGCATCTGAGTCTCCACCTCAAATTAAGCAGCAAAATGCCAGAATAGGGACTTGGTTCCAGAGGTAGACTGCTAGCCATGAGCAAGCAAGTTGAATGAAATCACCAAACCTTGAGTTCAAGGCCTAGTGCAGGCACATCAAACAGTAATGAAATAATATTTACAATATAGACCTCTTTGTAAACATATTATCCTTAATTTTGTATTTGCAATGTGAATACAATGCCTTCCTGATCCCTTTATACAACAACATAGTTGACTTGCTTTGTCAGAAAATAGATAAATTCTATTTCTAACAAATGACCTCATTACTTCAACATAGATAAAAGTGGAAATCAAGTAGTTACAGATATTTGAAATAAAAATGAGTACTAAATTGAAAATAAAAATGAGTACATATAATTAAGGGAGTTAAAATGAAAATACACACTGTAAAAATATTGAGAAATAAAGTTATTGCTTTTTTCTGTCTTATAACACAGAAAATATGGACAAAATCTTGAGAAAAGAAGATGAAGAGTTAAAATAGAAATCAGAATGTTAACATTTTCAATTAATCTGGATACTATAAGAAGCATCCCAACTACTTGAGAATTACTTCCTTGAAATAGAGCATTTTACTCAGATGAGCCTACCAAAGAAAACAATATCGGGTTCCCACACTTGAAAAGCATTACAAACTTCACTGATAATATCAAGTTTAATATATCCAGAAGGTCCTGTCCTGTCACTATTATTTTCTTTTCTATTTATCTCTCTCATTCTTTTGGCTCTGTATTGCTTTATTTTTTTTTTCTTGTTTGGGCAGAATTCTAAGCTGAATTCTAAGGTGGGCTGTCTCCATGTAGTAAGCTCATGATATGCAAAGATATGTTTGCATCTGTTTCCTAACTTAAATGATGAAATAAATAAAAAAGAGCTTCCAGGGTTCAGCACTTAACAGAAAACTGAGTTGTCAACAATTCACTTAGACTTGTGGATTGTCATCATCCCTGAAGCAGCCCTAGGTCCCATATCTGATACCATCTCCAAACACACAGGGCCAGCTACCCAGAACTGTGGACTGAAGAATACAGAATGTCAAATAAAATATCATAAAATCAAAGGAGTATGGGAAACAGCTGGGCAGACAAATAAGATTGTCATTAGATCTTTTATCATTCAGGTGAATGAACACACGTATAAAAACAACAAACACACACACATACACACACAAACACATACATACATATAAACTATAATAAAATTTTTGTGCCAGTCCTGGAGCTTGGAATCAGGGCCTGAACACTGTCCCTGGCTTCTTTTTGCTCAAGGCTAGCACTCTATCTCTTGAGCCACAGCGCCACTTCCAGCTTTTTTTTGTTTTCTGTTTATGTGGTGCTGAAGAATAGAAAACAGGGCTTCATATATTAAAGGCAAGCACTCTACCGCTAAACCATAGTCCCAGCCCTCAACAATTAAATTTTGAAACAGTAATAAAAACAACTTAAGAAAACACAAAGATTATTTACAAAACAGTAAATATACTATTGGCATCATACTGTGTGTGACAGATGGAATGTGTGATAGATGACATCTTCAGAATGTAAGAGTATGTTTTTCCCAAACAGAATTCCATATCTACAAAAATTACTAATAATATTTGAAGGTGTAATAAAGATATATATTATTAAAATGAAATTTAAATCTTGTGTACCATTTTTCTCTCCATAGTATATTAAAGATTCAAAAAAAGTTATCTCCTCACCAAATAATCCTCATTTAATAGTGTAATTGTATGAAACTGGTAATAAAAAATAACAAATCTCTCAGAGAAACAAATACTTGATAGAATGGTACACATTACATATCTGTACTTCTAGCACTCAGGGGCTAAAGGAGGAAGTTCAAGACCAACTTGGGATTGCATTTATTGAACTTGTCCATAAATGAAATCAAAGAAAATGAAATCAAAGAAATGAAAGAAAGAAAAAGGAAATTAAAACAAATCTCATAACTTAGGAAAAGTAAGTTGAAAGTTCTTAAGTATTCTTAATAACAAGAGAATACTATCTTGTAAACCATATCTCTATGCCTACTTTGGTCTAGCAAAGTCCAATGGATTCACTTTGAAATAATTCACTTAGTATAATTAAAAAATAATAATACTCTTAAGTACACATTTATTTTATGGGAAATGTCTAATGCAACTTTGTAACTCAAGAAATAGAAAACAGTGATTATTATTATATTTAAAAATTAGGTTCAAATGAAGCCAACTAAATATGAAAAACTAAATGAGTATGATATCATTAGAATATATTTACCTTTGATGGGTAGAAATCCAAAAATGTAGTCATGAGATCTGGATCCCACTGGCAGAGATTGTTACCATATCATACTGTGTGTGACTGTCACACAATGGGCAACCTCCCAATCTCTCCTTTTAAATCTCCTTTAAGGAGTTGACCTTGCAACTCTTGCATTCTGCAAGCATGCACAATTTGCATTACATAGACAACATGAAGTTTTCCAAGACTAGGAGGATTAGCTGGATCTCTAGTGGAGTCTATCTTCAAGTGCTTGGGTGATTGAAGATGGTGAAACACTGTCCTAAGTGGACATGTTCCTTCATCAATCAGTTAATCCTTACCTTATTTTCATTCCTTGGCTATTTTGAATAATGCTGTGTTGAATGAAAGAGTGTATATATCTCTTCAATGAGTGGATTTATTTCTCTATGCATAGAAATCAATTAGAACTGCTGGACCATATTATAATTTTTTGAAGAAACTCTATGTTGTATAACATAAAAATAATTGACTTACATACTGAATGCTAAATTTCCTGAGGCAGATTTTCTGAAATACTCCTTATAGCCCATACTTTAATTTTTATATTAGTTTCTTTAGTTAAGGAATTATAGTGATTGGATAACAAATGGGAACAAATAACTTTATTTGTATGTTGTATGTGTGTGCCAGAAGTAAGACTTGACCTCGGGACCTGTGATCTTACTTAGCTTTTACGCTCACAGCTCTACCTCTTTTGACTTTTGACTGATTAACTGAAGAGATCTTAGGGAAGGCTTTTCTTCCCAGGCTAGCTCCAAACCTCCCTCCAGCTAAAGCATTTTGATACTATCCTCAGTTTGAAATCTTCTGCCTTCCGATCTCTATTTTATCTACTTACTTGCTTAATTTGCTCTGCTTAGAAACTTGGAAAGTAGTCATTTGTATCACAATCTTTGTACATTTCCCACTTCAATCAAGAATCACAGGCTTTCCAGATCATCTTCTCATACTAGTTATAAATTCATATTTATAAAGTATTTACCCAGAAAATAAATTCATGGAATTATTTATCATAGTTATGTTTAATTCCTTCTAAAGAAGGTTACATAGTCTCCCAATCAATGTATGAGGAAGTGAAATATTGGAGAGGTGGTTAGTTTATGAAGGTGGAGCATTTATGTTTAGATAAGAGACATTGTCTTTAAGGAACAAGTTAGCACAATATATACAGATTAACAAAAATAAATGCACTTTCTATGGCTAATCTGAGAATAACTTACTAAATCACATATAATTAGGGTTGGTTTTATTAGGGAAATCCTGGTTGCTAGTGTTTGGTAAACATTAAAAGTGTTGAAATAAGACTGGTGATGACTTAAAAGTGAGAGCATGGAGCTGGGGATGTGGCTTAGTGGTAGAGTGTTTGCCCAGCAAGGTATGAAGCCCTGGGTAGATTCCTCAGTACTATATAACCAGAAAAAGCAGAAGTGGTGCTGTGGCTCAAGTGGGAGAGTGCTAGCCTTGAACACAGGCTCAGGGACAGATCTCAGGCCCTGAGTTCAAGCCCCAGGACCAGCACACACAAAAAAAAATGAGACCATGATAAACTGTCAAGAAAATGTCCAAAATTCCTCAGAAGAAAAGCCGAAGGTAATTCCCCCATGTTCATTTGTGACTTTCAAATTATATTCAGAGATCAATGTTTCAGAGAACAGAAGCTAAAGTTAAATTCTCTCCCTCAAATATTCAGCTTATTGGTTCCCTCCTTAGCCAATTTTATAGGTTGTGGATGAGCCTACTGAGTGACTCTACCTCATACAGTTGTGTGGGAAAAGTGAGAAAATACATAAAAATATTGTTCATACAATCTGTGAGATGACTCCATAAATGTTAGATCTATTACTGTAACTATTTATATTATTACCATGCCAGCATGGAACATTTATCTTCCATATATTAAAAACAAAATTACTTGCTATTCAATTTCTGCTGACTATAAAACTCATATCTCTTATTAAAAACCTTCCTTGGTATGTAACTTCTTAGAAATTCTCTTTTGTGCTCAGAGGAAATTTCCCGAGAGACACTGAAATATACAAAAGAATAACTTGGATTTATCATTTTGATTTTACATGAATCCACACTATCTTCTTATGTAGTAGACTAAGGATTTGTGGTAGCGATGAGTGAATGCACTAGTAGTCCAACACTATTAAAGTTTCCAGTAGCTTAACATAAAGTGACTTCTATTTCCCACAGCTTTGCCACTAACAGGGCCCCAACCCCATGCTTGATAGGCAGTCAAGGAGATGAATATGAAGAGAAACAAGTAATGTATTCAAATCTCTACAGAAACTCTTTCTTCTCACCATTATTTCCATGGTCTATAAGTCAAATAAAAATATGTCAACTAGCTTCACAAGGTTCTAACTTGCTTCTTTGAGGATGACTTTTGCTAATATTTCAAACTCTAATAATAAACACCCTCTTTTTTAAAAAATCAGTGTTTTCAGTACAATAGAACAGTATTGAAGTCTGAACACCAAATATCAAACTACTTACACAGATAACTGACTCATGCACTTATGCAGATAAGACAGATATCTTAAATAATTTGTGCATTGCTAACTGCATCAATAAAAAGGTTCCTATTTGTTGTTATTGTTGTTGGTGGTGGTGGTGGTAGTGGTGGTAGTCATAGCACTTGAAATCAAGAAAGGCTAGTGCTCTATCACTTAGAGTCACAGCACCACTTGGGGTTTACTGGTGGTTAATTGAAGATAAGAGTCTAATAGATTTTCTTGTCCAGGCTTGCATTGAACCTAGACCCTCTGATCTCAGCCTCGTAAGATCAGAGATCTTATATACAGATCTGAGCCATCAGCACCTGGCAAAGTTTCTATTTTCTCTCTCTTACTCCACTAACTGCCTTTGTTATGGTAGGTAAGCCTCAAATACAACTGTACATTTTGCTCATAAATTGTTTCAGAACAATTTAGTGTTCCAAAATATTTTTGAAAATATGATATGTAACAGTGGTATACAAACTGAAATAATCAGTAGATGTCTTAATCCCAGTAGTTCAGGAGGCTGAACACTGGGACTGTGTTTCAGCCCTGGTAGGAAAGTCTATCTAGGAGACTCCTATCTATACTTGATCAACAAAAGGCTGGAAGTGGAAGTGTGGTTTAAGTGGTAGGGAGTTAACTTTGAACACAAAAGCTTGGGGACAGCTCCTAGGCTCTGAGTTCCATTTCCAAAACTGGCACAAAAAATAAAAATAAATAAATAAACAATTGGACAAGCATTAATATCTGGTAAGTACGTTAGGGCTTTTTTTTTCTGTAAGGTTATCTGTATTTTCGGAAGTGTTCTTCATTAAGTACCTACAAGAAACAAATAAAAACTAAATGAAATAAAATGAAATATACATATAAAATGAAATACACATATAAGCACTGAGTATAGGAAGTATTATCATTTTGTTCTTGTGTGTTCCAACAAGGAATATACAAATTAGATCTTTTAATTTGTATTTCATTTTTGGAATAATATTTTCTAATTAAACAAAACACTTCAATGTATCTTACAAACATTGATCTATTAACCTTCCTCATTTTTCTTTGAGATTATATTATAGTAGACTTTTTCTATTTCATGATTTAAGAAAATGAAGGTAGAGATGCTGAATATCTGAGCTCCTGCAACATTTGTACAAATTAATTCAGATACTGCCCCCTTAATAGATCTTAAATAATTGGAGGTATTAAAAGTACAGCAAAGAAAAAAAAACTACTGAAAAATCAATAAACATGCAAAGTGATTACAAATAATAATTACATGAAATAATTAAAGCAAATGCATAACAAATTGTAAATGAATTAAAGTCATTTACTTATAAATAACTCCCTTTTTAACCCTGTATTTTGGAAAATCTTAAATTAGAAGGAAAGACAGTCCTAAAACTTTGGGAAAAAATTTCCAGGGCTAGTTCTGGGCACATGTGGCTTTTAGATTAACTAGATACTTTTGAATTGTGTTCCCAGAATAACAAGATGATTCATTTTCACACAATGACAAATTCACGTCTTTGCTTCATAACCTTTCCATAAGCATATTTATTTTATTATTTAAAATGTGCTTTAAAATAGTAACTTTTATGTTTTGATTTTCTGTGGTGGCATAACATTATTTGTTCTGGCTATTTCCTCTCACCTTTTACTACTTGTTTGAGAAAATATGGTTCTGTGGAACCATTATAAAAGTATTTGCTTTCAAATATTTTAATCAATTTTATATTTAATTCTTAAGTATGCTTACTTTTGCTCATCATGAATCACATAAATGTAAATATAAAACTCAACTTGTCAAATATTTTCAGATTTATTTTCCTATTGCTAATGCCCTAGATTTGGTCATAAAATAATTTTTACAGTACAATGCTACTTTTATGAAAAATTTAAACCTTTGTATTCATAGGTACAAATGCATATTATATTTATATCTGTGGCCATGTTTATATCTTCATGAATTTACACAATATGGATTAAATGTGCCTTTGTAAAATACAAATATTATTTCCCAAGTAATCCTTTTAGTATTTTTGTTCATAACAACCACAACTATCATATCTTTCTGTTCTTTTTTTCATAATTTAGAGCATGGTTTTTGCAATGGATACCGGGCCTTGCTAGCCACAATCTCTACCTCCGAGCCCCACAGCCAAGTGAGCAAATAATATTGAATGTTCATTTTTATGAAGCATCATGTTTCACTCCAAAAGAAGGGAAAATAGTTGTCTGCCTTTATGAAAATATGTAAATTTTTCACAATGTGTCATATGGAGAAAGCATAAATAGATAGCCAGGAATAATGTACCTCAACTAATAATTATCTATTGGCTTGTTTTTCAACGGATTAAAAACTTTTGTATTATTATATAGTTTTACAATATTAAATAACTAAAATTCTACCATCAGAATTTAATATTTAAAACAATAGTTGACAAACGATGTGTTTACACTGGTACAGGTCCACAGGCAATTAATTTATAGAAGTAAACACTAAGTAAAACCTAGTATTTAAAATGGTTATTTTAGCCAGGCACAGGTATTGCAGGCCTGTAATACTAGCTACTCAGAAAGCTGAGATCTGAAGATCATGGTTCAAGTTAGTTGGGGCAGAAAAGTTGAAGAGATTCTTCTCTTCAAATAACCAGCAAAATGTTTCAGTGAAATTATGTATGGTTCAAGGGATAAAGTATCATCTATGAGCAAAAAATACCAGAAAAAGTTCAAGGCTCAGAGTTTAAGTTCTGGTACCAGCAAACACAAACAAATAGAAAATAAAATGATTGTAGTATTTTTAAGGAAACACATAATTTATTCTTTTTTATAATGTCCAAAACTTAAAAACTTCTATATCCCTACAGCCTTTTTAATTAAAGCAGTATTTGGGATCAAATAATAATGCAGTTTTTAGTCATAAAATGATAACATAGTTGCACTTTACAAAAGGCAAGGACCTTTAAAATTATATTGTGAAACATATGTTTTCATTTCATGTAAAAGTTTTTCAATTTTTTATAACAAGTAATTATCATTCACATTACAACTAGTATCATATTAGTAGACAAGCTAAGCAGGTGGATTGATTCAGATATTTGTCACCAACAGTGAATACAAAATAACTCGTATAAGCTTTCTGGAGTCTGTAGGATGCTGGCCATAGCTTAGAGCAACACAACATTGATGATAGAGCGTGGGCATGATCAAAGCTCTTCCCCCAAAAAGACAAGGTATTGTTTCTTTGTGGCCTTTGGCTTGGCAGCCATTTAAGTATAAATGTAACAGCTGGCCACTGAAAGGATGGTTTCAGGACCCATTTAAGGGCGCAGAGATGTGATGCTCTTGGCAGACCGCCTACGTATTTGAGATGAAATGATCCCAGCAACTGGACACTTTAGCAGCTGGCCAGACAAAAGACATTGTTCAGATATTTAACAGCTGATAATTGAGCATTCTAGTAATATTCCTTGGAAAGAAATTAGTTACCCAACACACTGGCAAATGTGCAGAGACACTGAAATTCAGAGTTTGGGAGGGAGATTTCTGGGAAGACAGACCAAAAAGCATGAGATGGTCACTGTCTCCCTTTCCAGTATGACTTTCAGTAAGATTGGGTTGGGAATGTAGAGTGTAAGAATGAAATAAATCAGGCTTAAACTTCAATATTGAACAGACATTTGGTATTATTTGCTTTCACCGACAATTTTTTTTTGCCAGCAAATATCCATCTCTTTATTTCTTACCACTTCACTGTTTCTTTCTAATGTGAAGATACTATGTAATAGACCATGTAATCATTCTTTTTGAAATCTCATAGTTCAAGATAGTGACTAGTTTTCACTGATTAATGTAGTTAGCTGTTTATCAAGTCTATTTATTTAAAAATATATTATAAATTTAAAAGATTATTCTGTCTGAATGAAATAAAATAAGGAAAAAAAGCAGTTAATAGACAGTAAAGATAAACTCATTTTGCTTATGTACATTAAAAACAATGGGATGATATGACAATTGAAAATATCTTTGGGCTCTTGAAATTTAAATCATAGATGTGAATTCTTATATCATTGTGAAAGACTGAATGTGATGAAGTGTGTACTGATTTTAAAAGTTAAGGATAATCATAAGCCTGGTGCATGATACCTCATGTTTGTCATCCTAGCTACTCAGGATGCTGGGATCTGAGGATCACTGTTCAAAGCTAGCCCAAGCAGGAAAGCTAGTGAGACTCTTAACTCTAATTAACCACTAAAAAGCAAAAGCCTCTATTGGAGCAGTGGCTCAAGTGTTCAAGTGCAGGACTTGAGCACAAAGGCTCAAAAAGAGCACCTAGGCCTTGAGTTTAAGCCCCAAGACCAGCATGTGCACACTCATGCATACATGCGTGCACACAAACGTGCGCATACGTGTGTGCGCACACACACATGAGTAAATACATCATTAAGTAATCAGGCATAATATGGCTAAAGTTTAGGAATAGACAAATTTGGTGTGCCTAGTCCTTGGTTTTGATACTCAGCACTCTAGAAATATCAAGAAACAATAATAATGATGATATATCATAAGTCAATAACCCAAGGTTAATTAAAAATAACACAATTGAATTTGTGTTCTCATGCATTATACTTGAGATATCTGCTTTATATAAATAGGTATTAAAATAGACTAATTGAAAATCAATCCCTTTTGACTCTAATTCATTACTTCAAAGTTGTTTAACATTTTTAAAACTAGATCTTTTTAAAGTAATGTTCTTTAAAATCATAATTATCTAAAGAAACTGTCAAAATTGTCTATATCATTCCAACTGACTTACTTGAAAGTTTCCCACTTCTTAGAAATGGGGCCCTAATGGATTTCCTAGGTTGATGCCAAGAGAAATAGGCAGAGCAAATTTAAGAGGCAAATAAAGGGCTGGGAATGTAGCTAAGTTGTAGAGTGCTTGCCTAGCATGCATGAAGCCCTTGGTTCAATTCCTCAGTACCACATTAACTGAAAAAGACAGAAGTGGGGCTGTGGCTCTAGTGGCAGAGTGCTACAGGTTTGAGCACACAGAGGCTCAGAGACAGTGCTCAGGCCCTGAGTTCAAGCCCCAGAACTGGCCAAAAAAAAAAAAAAAAAGAGGCAAATAGAGACTTCATCTCACTCCCCCGCCCCTCTTCATCTGTTACAAACACTACATTGAAGCAAATGTGATTGAGAGAATTATCTATTATTTTAAAGGACACATGGAAAAAACAATAAAAACAACACTTTAAGTCAATGAAATGGAGATTCAAGCTCCATATGGTTTAATGAGCATTAGGAAGTTTTTAAACTTTGAACAAAGAGGGTCAAGTATCACTATAAATTCAATCTCATCAACAATAGTATAAAAAAGATAGCATTCCTATTGCCCTTAAAATTTATAATCCTTAAGACATTTTAATATTTGTAGATAAAATTATTCCTAAAAGTTAATGTTCTCCTATTTTCTTGTTCTTTTTGAATAATTTAATAACTTAACTTCTATAATTGAGAATCACTAAACATTTTCACAAAAAAATTCTTGATAATATTATCCAGCTTATTCTACAGAAAGTCATTACATTATATTTAGGAAAGTATGTGAGTGCTCATAGAAGAATTTCATAGATATTTACCATTCTTAAAATATTTTAAAATTTCTCTCTCTTTTTTAAAAGCCAATGCTAAAAATAAACTGCTTTTATCTAATCTTTTAACATGCCATCTTGAGCCTGGTGTGGCAGAATACATTTGTAA